>NW_023458555.1:74413572-74463861 GCF_013731165.1 Rhagoletis pomonella | reverse complement strand
GCAAATCCGTTTAGTCGTTTCCGCGTATTAATTTAATTAAACTTTTTTAACAGGTGGCAACTATTCCAAAAAATTAGCCTATTTTCTACAGTAGGTTATAAGCTATCTGCTTGCAAAATTTTATGCAAATCCATTCAGTCGTTTCCGCGTATTAATTTAATTAAACTTTTTTAACAGGTGGCAACTCTTAAAAAAATATCCTATTAACCAATCTGGCCCATAAGCTATCTGCGTACAAAATTTAATGCAAATCCGTTCAGTCGTTTCCGCGTGATGATTTCCCAAACATCCAAACATACAAACTTTCACATTTATAATATTAGTAAGATAGTAAGATAGTATAAAAGAATTAAAAAAAATCAGTACTACATTTCAAATCAAATTTAAATAAAATTTCAATAAAAACATTAAATGCAATCGGAAAACTACAGAATGCTAAAAACCTAGCAAAAATTTAGAAGCTCTGGTAAAATTAAACAGAGATCAGAATCCCGATCGAAAATAAGTTAATGTAATAAGAACCGAAGAAAAAGACTTCAAAATTTCTTGGGTACAAAAATATAAGGAATGAAGATAAAGAAAAAAAAAAAAAATTTAAAAGAAATTCACCACAAAACCAAGGATTAAAAAATTCCTTATTTAAAAAAAATTAAAATTCGAGTAAGTATTTCAACTACAATCAAAAATAGTAAAAAATTAAAACCGCAATAGCAAACTATTTCCAAGAGGGCCGAATAAAACCCGACTCCCGAAAGAGCAAATAAAAATAAGAGAAAGCGAAGTCCCGGAAAATTTCAACACAGCAGGTCTCCAAAAATCCAAAATTCAAAAAGGGAAATACAAATTTATAAATTATAAATCTAAGTAATAAGGTTATTAAAATATGGACTTAAAACGAACTCGAAAGAAAATTCAAAACAAACCAAATTAAAAAATAATAATAATAATTCACCAGCAGTTATAAAACTCCAAATCTCACCTATCAGAGTTATATATTTATATGAGTATAGGCAAAGGTAGGACTAATAAGCATTTAAGAAATAATGTTTTCAAAGCATGTACGTAGGTATGTATAATAACATGCAATATATATGGATATGTATGTATAAAAAATAGTAAGTTCAACTACTAAAAAAAAATTTTTCTTAGCTTACTTCGATTCCCTACAAAGAAGGTCCATATACCAAATTATGTAGACTAATACTTTCGAAGATTATTGCAATTTTAGTAAAAACATGTATTAATTAATGTATTAATTAATTAATTTATTAATTTTTATTTTTTGCGCATATTGAACATTGATGGACTTGGGCGACCCTAGAATATTGACCATAAAATTCCAAATTTTACAGATTTTTTTTAAAGCATAATGAACCATATTTTTGCTATTACCAATCAAAATTCTAAAAAAGCGGATTTTCGGCCCATGCTATTATATATATAACACCACGCGATAGTAAATTTTTAAGACAAATATCAATATATTCTCGAAACCATGGGCCAAATATAGTAAAATTGCATCTTTAGATTTTCACTCTGACGTCAGTAATTCAAAATTGATTTAAAAAATTCAGAGAAATGTGCTTACAGAAAAAGTATGGGTATAAAATTAAAGAGGAAATCCTGTAGAATTTAAACAGATTCAAGTTTTGGTGCAGAAATACTGGTAAGTATTGAAAAAGTCCTTTTAAAATTTTATCCTTGAAATTTCACAATATTTGTTTTTGAAAAACTTATATGTTAAGGACTTATATAAACTCGATAACACCCTCGAATTTCGTCCTTCTAACTTTATCAGCTTAAAAAATTAATTTTTTTTTAGATTCCAAAGAAATTTCCTCTTGCATTTGGTACCCATATTTTTAAATAATTTTTTGAAATACTCATATCTTTCAAAATTCAAATATCTTTTTAAAAATCCTGACGTAAGAGAGAAAAATTAAGAACACAATTTTACTATATTTGGCCCCTGGTTTGGCGAATATATTATTATTTTTTTTTGTGTGCAAAATTGCCTGTCGCAAGGTATTATACAGCGTGGCGGCGAATAACTGTTACCCAGGTTTTTTTGAGAAATAAAAGGGTCCTTTATTGAAAATTAATTATCGTTAATTTTCCACAGATTTTACTTTAGTTGTATTAATTAATTTTTAAATTTTAATACTTATTTACATTTGCCAGCAGTGTAAACTTTGAGAGAAAAGTTCATTTGGCATGCAGGTCTTCGTCAGTAAATTTAGTCCATATCAGTCAACGGCCATTCATTCGACCAATCTTATACAGTTTTTTATTTTTTTGTATTTTTTTTATACAAAGCCTAAGAAAAAATACACCTGAAAAGGACTTGCGTGCCAAATGAACTTTTCTCTCAAAGTGTAAACTGCTGGTAAATCTAAATAAGGATTAAAATTTAAAAACCAATTAATGCAACTAAAGTAAAATCTGTGGGAAATTAACAATAAAATACATTTTTCGCAAAATCTATAAAGGACCCTTTTATTTCTCAAAAAAGCGGGGTAACATTTATTCGTCGCCACGCTGTATATATATTGAGCTATATATTTATAAAAAAAAATTTAAATATTAAATAAACAAAAAAAATATAGCCAAAACTGGTCAACATAAAGCGTTTCTACTATTGCCACCAGTGTAAATTACAAATCCCGGGATTATTTCTCAAAAAAAGCGGGGTAACAGTTATTCGTCGCCACGCTGAATATATATTGAGCTACACAATTATAAAAAATTTTTAAATATTAAATCAACAAAAGAAATATAGCCAAAACTGGTCAATATAAAGCGTTTCTATTATTGCCACCAGTGTAAATTACAAATCCCGAAAATCTCGGGATTATTTCTAAAAAAAAGCGGGGTAATAGTTATTCGTCGCCACGGTGTATATATATTGAGCTACACATTTATAAAAAAATTGTAAATATTAAATAAACAAAAGAAATATAGCCAAAACGCTTTTTACCTTCCTTTTATTAGCTCGGGATGTAGCTATGTAATATTGAAACGCCTAAAAGATGCAGCGATTTCTATTCTCAAGTTACATACCTGATGACAGTACGAATGGCAATTATAATAGGGAGGTTTTAGTTTTTTAAACTATAATTTTATTGTTGACCAGTTTTGGCTATATTTCTTTTGTTTATTTAATATTATTTTTTTTTTATAAATGTGCAGCTTGATATATATACAGCATGGCGACGAATAACTGTTACCCCGCTTTTTTTGAGAAATAAAAGGTTCCTTTATAGATTTTGCAAAAAAAGTATTTTATTGTTAATTTTCCACAGATTTTACTTTAGTTGCATTAATTGGTTTTTAAATGTTAATCCTTATTTACATTTACCAGCAGTTTACACCTTGAGAGAAAAGTTCATTTGGCACGCAAGTCTTTTTCAGGTGAAAAAGACCGGGATCCCGGGACTACCATTCCTAGTCTTTACCGTTTACCGTCGTTTCACCTTTCTTGCTTTGCTTTTGACATTTTCGTTGTTTCCGATTTAGAGAACCAAAAACTTGAATTCAACAGAATTGAAGTGTGTAAAACAAATAAAAAACACAAAAGTGAATGAACAAGAATTGCTTTCAAGTACTTGAACCATTTTAATCGAGTGTATTGGGAAGGAATGGCAGCGATGAATCATTCGATTTAATTAACCGATTATTTTTGTCCAAACCACGATTTAATTGTGGGCCCTATTATGAGTTGCATTCGATGTTCGACTGTGGTTGAAAGCGCTGATCGAACGAATTTTCATTTGGTATTATGACGCTCATTCGATGAAGAGTAGTGTAATGTTGCAGCTTGGTTGGGCAAGATAGTTCGTCAGTCAGTCCCAGTCAAGTCAGTTATGTAATCTTGTCTATACCCGACGCCCCCTCTGTTGCACAAGCGCAGCACCCACACCAAATTAATCACCGATTAGCACTCTATCTATTATCACCCTATATGCCCTTCTCCTATAAAAGGCTCTAAGACACATATGCATAGTATTGTTTTATTCTTACTTTCTATTTCAAAATTACAATATAACTGTCTCTAGCTAAAATTAGTTCCCCGACAATTGCAACTCATTAGTCGTAAAGCAAAGACAACTAATCAAATCCGGGCTGAACGTAATCCTAGTAAGATTCAATATATGTGTATTAAGAATGTTAATCCCGGGATTCTGGGATCCCAGGATCACGGCCTTTTTAAGGTCCCAAAAATCGCGGGATTCTTGGCACTTAACCCTGGGATTTCGGGATTGGCAATTTGCACTGACGGCAATAATAGAAACTCTTTCTTAACCGGTATTGGTTATATTCCGTTTTTTATTTAATAAGTAATATTTTTTTATAAATTTTTAGCTCATTATATATTAGCGTGGTCCGAAATCCGCTTTTTTAGAATTTTGATTGGTAATAGCAAAGATATGGTTCATTATGCTCTAAAAAAAATCTGTGTGAAATGTGAAAACTTTTGGTCAATATCCTAGGATCGCCCAAGTCCATTAAAGTTCAACTACTAAAAAAAAATTTTCTTAGCTTACTTCGATTCCCTACAAAAATGGTCCATATACCAAATTATGTAGACTAATACTTTCGAAGATTATTGCAATTTTAGTAAAAAATGTATTAATTAATGTATTAATTAAATAATTTATTAATTTTTATTTTTTGCGCATATTGAACTTTGATTGACTTGGGCGAGCCTAGGATATTGATCATAAAATTCCAAATTTCACACAGATTTTTTTTAAAGCATAATGAACCATATTTTTGCTATTACCAATCAAAATTCTAAAAAAGCGGATTTTCGGCCCACGCTATTATATATATAACACCACGCGATAGTAAATTTTTAACACAAATATCAATATATTCGCGAAACCATGGGCCAAATATAGTAATATTGCGTCTTTAGATTTTCACTCTGACGTCAGTAATTCAAAATTGATTTAAAAAATTCAGAGAAATGTGCTTACAGAAAAAGTGTGGGTATAAAATTAAAGAGAAAATCCTGTAGAATTTAAACAGATTCAAGTTTTTGGTGCAGAAAGACTGGTAAGTATTGAAAAAGTCCTTTTAAAATTTTATCCTTGAAATTTCACAATATTTGTTATTGAAAAACTTATATGTTAAGGACTTATATAAACTCGATAACACCCTCGAATTTCGTCCTTCTAACTTTATTAGCTTAAAAAATTAATTTTGTTTTAGATTCTAAAGAAATATCCTTTGCGTTTGGTACCCATATTTTTATTCTACATTGCATTGAACTTTTTAAATAATTTTTGGAAGTTGAAATTAAAAAGTCCTTTAAAATAAATCCTAACATCCGAGAAAAAAATAGAAACGCCGCTCTAAATAAAAAAAGTAGGTTTCAAACCCATTTATTTATTATTTATTTTATAGTAGGAGAGCTTCTCAAACAACATTGAAGCAAATTTTTCGATTTAAGTTGTTGAAAAGTAATGAATGTCCAAATACCGGGACTAATCCCGGGATTGTGATAACGTCATCCCAAAAATCCCGGGATTGGAAAAAGCTGAAAAATTAATATATAATATATATCGTAAGTATATATAAAGAAAATCAGAAAAAGAATATTATGATCTGGTAATTATTCACGTTGAAACTAGTAAAGAAGTATAAGTTCGGGCGAAACCGAACTTTATGTACCCGTCGCAGGTATCAAATATCGTCGTTTCAACTTTCTCTAAACTACATTTCCATGATAAGCAGGGGTGTTATTCCCTATTTCAAACGTTGTCGATAATATGCTGAGTTAGACTTAATGTTATAATGGAACATAGTTTGGTAGAAATTGATAAAGTGGTTACCGAGGTACACCTTTTTAGTCATAAAGTGAGCGGCGCACTATGGGCAATATGAGGCATTTGCTGATCAAAAATCTGTAACTTTTTTGTTTTTAAAGTTAAGATCATGAAATTTTGCGTGTAGATAGTGTAAGCCATGTAAATTTAAACCGTGCATTTTTTTTTTTGTATCTCATTTGGTTCCCGATATAGACCCATATGTGGACTTGGAAAACATAAAAAGTACACTTTCTGATTAAATGGAAAAAATATATTTTACTATTGGTATTAAACGATTGTTTTTACAAAATATTATTTCAGATATATATACTTTTTAGATACATTACCCCTCGTTAAAAAAATATATTTAAAAAGAAATTTTGCTGAAATATTGCATTATAGTAGGTGCCATTAGAAAAGTATATAAAACACCCTCATAAAAAAATGTTGAATAGTATACCAAATTGAGCTTTGAAAAAAATTATTGACTAAAAAGAGTATATGTTTTACATATTAAAAATACATTTATCAAAATGCCTCATTTATTTGTGGTTTCGATTCATTCCCAGTGTGGAATGAATTCACTTATTTTCAACAGGCCTAGATCATCCTCGTCAAGTTCTTTGGTGATTCTAGCGTATGGCTTACGAATGCTTGTTATATATGGATCTGATGTATACAATAATGTAATGTTGACATATATTCTTGCTGTTTCCAATGCATAAACGCCAAACTTTTCAGCATCAGTCATAACACCCGAAGATAAAGTTTGTAGAATGATATACAGTCTCTGTGTCGGCACTTCATCTACTTCAGTTATTTCAGCAGAATAAGTGGCATTCGAAAAATCATCTTGCTGTATTTCCATCATTGGAGTTGCCACTTACTTGCCGTGGCTTATCTATGATTAATCCCAGCTCTTCTCGAAAAAGTCTTTGCACCGCAGTTTTCTTTTCTCCTTTTGCCCTTTTGTGTACTTCATTTGTAGCAGACCATTTTTTAAAAGAAAGGTTATATGATATGTTCAAAATCATCTCCATGCATCTAATCCAGGCATGTAATGTTGATAATCCATAACGGAAACAGCTTTCGTCTTCAGGTTTGATCGCGACTTTCTCTAAACCGTTCATTAGGCGCGGAGTAGCACCACATATAGTACACGTAGAGCTGGAAGCTGTGCCTGTTAATACTTGGGTAAGTTTTCCATCGACCATTGTAAGGAAAAGTTCATGCTTGATTCATTCATCGATTTGGGACTGTATTTTATCCACAACAGACTTTGTTTTCATTGGGGTTTCCTTTCACCAAATGCTCTCCATTAAGCCAATCCCTATTTTCTTTAAGAAATCGATCCTTTTGCGTTGACCCTTAATCCAACGCGTATTGCATTGCCATAATAACTTTTCAAAAATCAATAATTTCAAATTCTGCGTTGACTTCCGAAAGTTGATATTTTTCCCAGGGTTCGGAAATATTCACTCACCTTCGTACGCGAACGCGAAGGTGAACGTATCAAATATTCTGCATTGATTCTCCTTCGCGCTCGAGAAGCATAAACCCAGTCCAGATAGTTCGCGTTCGCGAATGTTAGGTAGAAAAAATTTCCGCTGTTGTTCGTACGCGTATGTATTCGTGGACCAAACAGCGTGCGTTCATATATGTATGTAGCTATAAGTGGCAGAGATGCCTTCGCGAAGGTTCACTGCTGACGTTCTTCACCATAAGTGAATGTAAATGCTGCGGCAAATATTCGCGGAAAGTTGGTGTGGCTGGAGATACTATTCTGTGCGAAGGCAATTTTGTTAATTGCATAAGATTTGCCCCGTTCATTCGATTTTCAAAAGTGAGGTGTCAAAGGAAAGGGCTTTGCCTCTAGATGTGCAGATAGGATATATTTTTTAATAGGGTTGTCACCTGCGTTTAAAATTATGATATTTACACCGTTCTCCCGATTTTCTAAAGTGAGGTGTCAAATGAAAGGGCTTGACCTCTAGATGTGCAGTAAGGACATATTTTTTTAATAGGGTTGCCACCTGCTTTTAAAATTAGGATATTTTCACCGTTCTCCCGATTTTCAAAAATGAGGTGTCAAATGAAAGGGCTTGGCCTCTGGATGTGCAGTAAGGACATATTTTTTTAATAGGGTTGTCACCTGCGTTGAATAACATGATATTTACACCGTTCTCCCGATTTTCAAAAACGAGGTGTCAAATGAAAGGGCTTGGCCTCTAGATGTGCAGAAAGGATATATTTTTTTTAATAGGGTTGCCACCTGCGTTTAAAAATATGATATATACACCGTTCTCCCGATTTTCAAAAATGAGTTATCCAATGAAAGTGCCTCGCCTTTAGAAGTGCGCCAAGGATTTTAATTTTGGAATAAGATTGCCTTCTGTCAAAAAGTTATAATGATTACACCGTTTGCCTGGTTTTATAAAACGTGGGGTCAAATGAAGTGTCTTTGCTCACAGGTGTGCAAGAGGGTTTATATTTTTTGTAAATGCTGTTTTAGCCAACTAGTTAAGGCACTGCTATGCAGATGGTTGTTCTTACCAAAGCATGTTAAACTTTGGTGCGTTTTTCATCTCTACCCTGCAAAAAATGGGACTAATCCGGGATGACTCCGGGAGCAATCACAAAGGAGCATGCGACTAATACCACTTTTGTTCTCTTTATATGGAATGAACTGTTCGCTTTTGTTCGAGCATGTCCTATGACTACGGTGACCATATTAACCAACGTAAAATAAAGGACATTTTTTTCAAACTGTTTTGGGAATACGAACATACAATTTGTATGATAAAATTACCTTACCCATATCGTAATTTAAATCAAATATTTACCGGTTAATTATATTATTTCACTGTACAAGTTCCCCTTCTACAGCTAAAAATTAAGCCAAACCCTTTTCAAGGACTTCGACATCTTTTGCTACCAAAATGCGTTTACCATAATTCATACCGCACGACGAAGCCAGCACACAGTGGTTCAAAACTGGAATTTAATGTTCATAATGCACCGGAGCCTTAATTTTTCAACCAATTTTTGCTAAAAACCAAACAAATATTTATTTTGGTGAGTATTTTTTTATAACATTTCAACATTTTTTTTTAAGTATTTTTTTTTTGTTATGGGAGAGCCATATAATTGGTTTCAACTAGTTTTTTTTATACAACATTCATTAACTGGAACAAGAGAATACATTTTCTTCAAAATTGCTACCTTATCTGCATTTTGCACTAAAAAAATTAATATAATCAAATCAAATTTCAGGCATCAGGCTCAACTGGTCTTTTGCAAATATCGTAAGCTTCCATAAAAAAAATAATAAAAATTAATCATATTAAGTAAAAAAATGAAGGCTCTAGTGAATTACGAACACTAAATGCCAGTTTTAAACCACTGTGCAGGGGGGGTTTATTGTTCTCTTTCAGCGGAACTGGAAACTCAGCGTGCAACACCATCCTGGGCACAACTTTCCCAGTGCTTTATAGATTGTACAAAGATTTCCGATTAAATAGAAACCCTTAAGTGGGGTGAGAAACAAACTGGCGAAGGTTTTCATTATATTTCATAAGGGACATTTTTATTTTTCATATTCTGCGTTTAAAAATTTATCAACTCTGAAAAATACAGAGCCGATTTAAAGGAAAGGTTAAAATAAAGGACTGTCCTTTAAAATAAAGGACGGATGGTCACCGTACCTATGACGAAACTAATTGTTCACCTTTATGGGTATAATTGGAGTTCAACTCAACTCAATCTCTAATGGGTACTATTAACGATATAATGATATGTACGCACTCAGCCAATGAAATTTCATGTGCGGCGTTGGCACACAGAGAGAGTATTCGCCTAACAAAAATGAGCACTCCGGTTCGATGTTCAGCTGGCGCAAAATTTTTATTTTTATTTTTTAAAAGTAAATAGTCGCTTTTTATACCCGTTCGGGTATAAAGGTGAACAATTAGTATCTTCATAGGACTTGCTCGAACAAAAGCGATCAGTTCATCCCATATAAAGAGATCAAAAGTGGTATTTGTCGCATGATCCTTTGCGATTGCTCCCGGAGTCATCCCGGATTAGTCGCATTTTTTGCAGGGTATTTTTTAAAAGTGACTAGTCGCTATTTATACCTGTTCGGGTATAAAGGTGAACAATTAGTCTCTTCATAGGACATGCTCGAACAAAAGCGAACACTTCATTCCATATAAAAGATCAAAAGTGGTATTAGTCGCATGCTCCTTTGCGATTGTCATCCCGGATTAGTCCCATTTTTTGCAGGGTAATTAATGCCCAATTGTACCCGATTGGGAGTATTCCGAGATTACTCTCTATCGGGTACAATTGGGCATTAATTAGTCGCAACTAGTCTCATACGGGTACTAATGGAGGTCAATTAGTCTCGACTCATCCCTTGTGGGTATAATTGGAGATCAATTAGTCCCCAACTCATCTCTAACGGGTACTATTAACGATTTAATGATGTGTACGCACTCAGTCAATGAAATTTAACGTGCGGCGTTCGCACACAGAGAGAGTATTCGCCTAACATAACTGAGCACCCCGGTTCGAATTTCAGCTGGCGCATATTTTTATTTTTATTTTTTAAAGTGACTAGTCGCCTTTTATACCCGTTCGGGTGTAAAGGTGAACAATTAGTCTCTTCATAGGACATGCTCGAACAAAAGCGAACAGTTCATTTCATATACAGAGATCAAAAGTGGTATTAGTCGCATGCTCCTTTGCGATTGCTCCCGGAGTAATCCCGGATTAGTCCCATTTTTTGCAGGGTAAGTACAATCCCTCTCTGTGTGCCAACGCCGCACATGAAATTTCATTGACTAAGTGCGTACATATCAATCAATCGTTAATAGTACCCGTTAGAGATGAGTTGGGGACTAATTGATCTCCAATTATACCCATAAGGGATGAGTCGAGACTAATTGACCTCCAATAGTACCCGTATGAGACTAGTTGGGACTAATTAATGCCCAATTGTACCCGATTGAGAGTAATCTCGGAATACTCGCTTTAGAGATTAGTCGCAAAATTTTTTGCAGAGATATTTATACATACATATGAACATTCTACAACTATGTATGCATGTGAATAAAATTTTGTCGATGGTGTTATTATTTTCTTCCATACATGTGTAGACGGCATTTTCGCTGTTGTTCATACGCGAAATTTGTCTACCCAACATATGCGAAAGCTGTTTGTTTAAAAATATTTGTACATACTTGCAATAATTGTGAGGGCTATGCTCATCTGCAGGTGGAACCGCAAATATTGCTGTTGAATGATGTTTTTCTGTAAAGATTTCTGAGAAATACTAACGATACGCTTATGGGAAATAATGCATTCATTGCTGCACTTTATATGGATCCGTGCTTTAATTTCGCCAACACGCCTCTTCTAAGCTATGATCAAAAGCAGGCTGCTGTGATAATTATTAACATTTTGATTTTGACATTTTTTTTAAATCTTGATTTGAATATTGCTTATTAATATTTTGATTTAGCTATTTTTTTAAATACTTCTTCCTTTATGTGCAGGATCACTTAATTAGGACACGTGATATGATAAATAAAATTGGTAAGCCATCTGAAGACCAGTACGGTTACAGTTCTCCAGATCTTCCAACCCAGTCGCTTCCCCAAGATGAACTTCTCTCTACAGCGAAGGGCATATATGACATACTGACGCTTCACGTAAACGCAATGAGAAATACACAAAGTCCAACACCACAAAGAGGAGAAATGACATTTAAGGAAAGACTAGCTAAACGTTGCGATACGGAAATGGAGTCATTTGACAGCAATATTTTGGACTCCTTTCGAAAATTATATCAGATCATTCCGGCATGTTTGTTAATGGAAGTTGTACTAGCTATACAATACATAAGATCGTTCAGTGCACTTTCAACAATATTAACTAAACTTCGAACAAAACTTTCAAAGAAATCGCTGTCAAATTTATTAATTACAAAATTAAACTTTGAGTTCCTAAATTTTTCCACACTAGATGTTTAAGAAAGCAACTAAGCGAAACTATTTGTTTTAATCAGCTTTTATTTACATAGATATGTTTATTCGTATACAAATTTATGTGCAGAATTGAATAAATATACATACTCATGTACATACAATATGAATTTTCTTTATGAGTTTTAATTTAAGTAATTTCATGTACATACATACATATTCACGAATACATAAATGTAAGTGCGGAAATAAATATTTCTTTAATAAGAAATTTCAAGCAATATTTAAAAAAAAATAAAGGGTTAATTTACATATAGAGGCCGAACCTTTTCATTTGACACCTCGTTTTTGAAACTCTGGAGAACGGTGTAAATATCATGTTTTTAAACGCAGGTGGCAGCCCTATTAAAGAAATATATCCTTACGGCCAGGGGCGCACCCAGGAATATATTTTAGGGGGGGTTTTATATTTCTTAAGATATATCACCGGAAAATACTGAAAATTTTCTTCAGATAATGCGCTCTTTAAAATATATTTATGCAAGTTTTATGTACAGTATGTAATAAATAAATAAACGTTTTAAAATTCATAAACTACACTTTATTTACATAAGATTAACAGAACTCAAACACTTTTAACCGACTTTAAAAAAAGGAGAGGTTATCAATTCGCCGGAATACGTAACTTTGGACCACGTGAACCGATTTCAATAATCATTTTTTGTAGAAAGATGGTACCTCAAGGTTCGTCCCGTAGTTTGGTTTAGAGAACCGATGATTGGATCATGAAGAAATTAACGGTACCCCTAAATTTGAATATAAGAATTGAAGTCCGTTGTGTTCTTTCCTTAAAAACTACTTGTTTAATAAAAAGTGCTATATACTCAAGATGCGCTCAACTTTCAAATGTACCTAAGAAAAAATTTTAAATAAGACTCAGTAAAAATAAATTTATTGATTCCATGAATTTTTGCACTTTTATGTTCCTTTTTCGATTTCTGGTTTCTGGCTTTCGATAGAGATGGTGATTTTTCACGATTTCTAATTTTTTTTTAATATTTCGAATACCGAAAAAATTAACTGAACTCTCAAGAAAAACGAAAAATTCATATAAAACGACGGACGAGAAATGGAAAAGAAATTTTCTTCTACCAAAATTTCTTAAATCAGTTTGCAGCTCTCAAGAAAAAAATGCTCGTATATTCATTTCCTCATGAAAATTTACAGCAAAAGCAAAGCGCTTTCTCAAGCAACAGAAATTATAATAAATATTTCTTATAATTTCCTTGAGAGCAGGATTCTTAGCTTTAAGATACAGTTTGTATTTGAGGTTATTAGCTTCAGGGGGGGTTTGAACCCCAAAACCCACCCCTTGTGTGCGCTAATGCTTACGGCACGTCCAGAGGCCAAGCCCTTTCATTTGACACCTCATTTTTCAGAATCGGGAGAACGGTGTAAATATCATATTTTTAAACGCAGGTGGCACCCCTATTAAAAAATATATCCTTGCCACATATCCAGAGGCCAAGCCCTTTCATTTGACGCCTTATTTTTGAAAATCGGGAGAACGGTGTAAATATCATAATTTTAAACGTAGGCGGCAACTAGGGTTGCCAGATTCTGAAACGGGGAAAGGAGTACATTTCTATTTTCGATAGAAAAAAAGCAGTACAAAACATAAAAAGGGAGTACATTTTTTTTTAATTTTTTGTGCCATTTATTATTACAAATTACCATTAATTAGGTACAGACAAATAAAGATATCATAGAAAACTTCTTCAAAGCAACAATAAATCTTAAAAATAAATAACTAAATTCTACAAGAGAGTTCCAGACTCTTCCTGAATGTGTGGCCACTTTTTTAATTTAAGCCTTATAATTGATTTAATATTTTTCTGATTTTTATACCCGAGCCCTGCACCCACCAGGCTACGAGCATGCTTATATGGTAGACAGACGGAGAAAGTTAATCTGAATTAATAAGCATAAATGCAAATTAAAATTTTACCCTTACAGACGGCAGTAATGTGAATAAACCAGCCGCAAGGTTGTGGGTTCGAGTCCCACGGCCAGTATACTTTTTTATTTCTTTTTCATTCTTTTTTTTATAAGTTATATATTTTTTTTACGTTACTTTCAGTTAGTTGTTGAATTTTTAACTATGTAAATTCATCTCAAAAAATTAAAATTAACTAATAGTAAAATAAGAAATGTGATATAAAATAAAGCAAATGAAAATAAAATAAAGTAAAATTAAATATATAAATAAAAAAATATAAAATAAATAATAAAAACAAAAAATTTTTCGCAATCGCTCCAACCGAGTATCGAACCTGGCAGCTACAGGCTTGTAGCTCGCAACTCTCACCACTCGGCTACCGCGTACGCGAAACTCGACTGCTTGCTTACTTGTACAAAAGACAACAACTGGCCGTTTTTACCAGTGTTGTCATCGAAAATTCTCCGGATCCGAGTTAATTCCCAAAAATTTCGTGCATTTGTTCGGCTGCTTATGCTCATTTCCCTGCAAAAATCGCGACTACTCCATGCATGCGTGTAAAGAGAACTTCCTAAGGACGAAGGAGTACTCCAAAATTAACCACAATTCATATAAAGATATGGTCCAATTAACATTGCGATGTCCTAGGGCAGGACCATATACTCCATCCCTGCATTACATCAGAGTAGCACAAAACTACTCCAACATATTAACAATGGCATTGTTGTTATATTTTTTCGTTTGTACACGCTTTTGTTCTTCACTTCTCAAATGCTTTTTCGAAATTAATAAAAACCAAGACAAAAATTAAAAATTACATGTTGCCTCTGACGGCATTCGAACCCGAACATGCTGGGAGCTAAGAACTAACAGCGAGCATCTCTACACGTTCAGCTACAGCCAGACATGCAAATGTGCTTTCAAATGCTCAACTTCAATCACATTTCGTTAAAACACGAGCAGTGATCAGATAACAAACAATAAGCTGGCGCAGAGACACGAGTTGGTCCGCTACAGCATGACAGAGGAACACTTTTGTAAGTACTCCAATATACCACAAATAGACTACATGGTCCAACGATTTTTGCAGGGTTTAAAGAGGAAAATGCATGAGTCTACCGTAATATTCAGCGTTTTTGCTGCATTTAAAATGCAACATTTAGCACTTTCGAACATATGTTTTCGAAGAGCGTTCATGCTATCGCATTTAGCAAATGTACATTTGCGCGAGTTCGAAATCTTATGCTTTTAACAAACAGCCGTGTTCTAGTCGCTTATTCAGATCCATATCTATTACGATCAATTCTCACGCAGAAGATAATGTTCAAAAAACCCAACTGAAAAGGAAAAGATAAAACCTGAATTGTTTTAACCCTCACCGAACATTTGTTTGTGTATATATTCACTTGTCGGTGCTGTTAATTAAAATTTCCTTACTTAATTAGGCAAAAAAAAAAACAATCAGGGTTGATAACAAATTGATCCAGATTTCTATCAGCATCACATCGATGTTGAATTTGCGTAACTTCTTTATCCATGGAAAGTAATGGAAAATAATAAATGAAATCTCGATCGTCGATCACTGAAACGCAGCTAGCCACTGTATACGCGAAAAAGCAATGTGGCCACTTTTTATCATTAAACCATGTTCGAATCGTGGAAATTTTGGAAGATTACAGGGTTGCTTTTAGAATTTAGATTCTTAATGCAAAACTTGAGTTGCATTTAATTGCATTTAGGTGACGAATTTTGTATAGATAAATGTACATTTAGAGATAAATGTCCTTTTACGCGTAAGCAAAAACAGCCCACTACACCTTTTCCCTATCACACTTAACTTTGCTTACTAAGTAGTAGTAAATATTTTACTTTTATTTTATTATTTGCAAGATAAGTACATATTTTTTTCAGGTGTATTTTTTCTTTGACTTTTTATTTATAAAAAAAAACACTGTATAGGGTTGGTCGAATGAAGGGCCTCCTAGTTACCAGTTCCGAGTCTTTTCGATTGCTGAGTATGAGGCCTTATGTTGGACAAAAGACAGAGTATAACGGAGCCAAATGGGCGAAATTAGCCTATGGTTACAGAAGATATGCAATAAAGTAACCGACGAAGACCAGCGTGCAGCTTGCGCTTTTCTCGCAAAGTGTTTACCGCTGGTAAACTCAAATGAAGGTTAAAATTTAAAAACGAATCAATATTTTAAGTAAAATTTGTGGATAATTAACAATAAACTAGTTTTTTCGCAAAATCTATAAAGACCACTTTAATTAAAAAAAACCTGTGCAACAGTTCTTTATTTACACCCCGTATATGATAAAATATTAGTAGCTCGAAAAAGGATTACAAAAGATGTACAAAACTGGGAAAGGAGTACATTTCCAGATATTTTTTTTTTTGGGTGTACAAGTGAGTACATTGCAATAAAAAGGAGTACGTTTACTCCCAAAAGCAGTACGTCTGGCTACCGTAGCGGCAACCCTATCAAAAAAGTATATCCTCACTGCACGTCCAGAGCCCAAGCCCTTTCATTTGACACCTCATTTTTGAAAATCGGGAGAACGGTGTAAATATCATAATTTTAGACGCAGGTGGCAACTCTATTAAAAAAATAGATCCTTACTGCGCGTCCAGAGGCCAAGCCCTTTCATTTGACCCCTCACTTTTGAAAATCGAATGAACGGGGCAAATTTTATGCAATTAACAAAATTGCCTTCGCACAGAATAGTATCTCCAGCCACACCAACTTTCCGCGAATATTTGTCGCAGCATTTACATTCACTTATGATTAAGAACGTCAGCAGTGAACCTTCGCGAAGGCATCTCTGCCACTTATAGCTACATATATGAACGAATACATACGCGTACGAACAACAGCGGAAATTTTTTCTACCTAACATTCGTGAACGCGAACTATCTGGACCATGGTTGCCATAATTCGTAACTTTCTACCAAAATTGGTAACTTTTAAACGGTTTGGTAACTTGGTAACTTTTATTTCATTTTGGTAACTTTTGCAACTAAACATCTATTTGCATTACTAGAAAGAAATCAATTATATTTTGAATATGCATAATTATAAAAACCCTTCATATTCGAATACTGGAAATATTTGAATTACAGTGGCAGCACCAGGGGCTGCACTTTTAAAACAACTTTCGAATTTTTTCGATAAATTTTGAATTCTACCCTCTCATATTTAAATGCTGGCCATCTGGCAACTTTTGGTAAGGTCCATAAATCGATTTGAAAAAAAGTGTCGTGTGTTTTTTACCAGAACCATCTACGGACATGTATTTCGACGTACAGTAAATGATAAAAAACCGAAAAAATTGCAAAAAATAGCAATTTTTGCAATTTACTCGAAATTTCGCACGAGTCAAACGAACGGTTAAAAGCACCCGCCATTTTTTTTGTGTGCCAATTTTCCACATTACATCATACTTCTACCCTGGCACATGCAGTAATTAATTGATAGAAAAATATTTTCTAATAAAAAAAATTATTATAATTGTCAATAGCATTTTCAATCTTGATAATTTATCAAGAAAATAGATTTAAACTTCTGTGCTAAAACTGGGAGTTCTTGATAAATAATCAAAAATTGACAAATTATACAAATATTGAATTTATTAAGTGCACAGTTCCGGGCTGTAAGTATATTCATATTTGTTATGAAATATAGCAGTGTTATTCAGCATATTTTTTTCTCACTGAAGAAGTGAAGATTTGGTAACTTTTCTTAAGAGATTTTGGTAGAAAAAAATGTTGGCGAGTGGCAATCATGATCTGGACTGGTTTTCAGTGTTGTCATAAGATTTTTTTATTTTTTACCAAGATGACCAGAAAAAGTTACCAAATTCAACAAAAAATTACCAAACTTATTTTATGTGCAGAACTGTACAAACATACATTTGTATGTACATACATATGTACATCCGAAAACACCAAGCTTTTCAATCAATCAGCGCTCCATTCACCTAAAATTTTTATAACTGCGTTAACGCTGAAAGGCACAACACCAGAAACGCTTGGTAAGAATTTCAAGCCTATGGCCGAAGAAACAAATTCGTCGAGTGCGCGTCGTTTTAAGAACATGGTATTATGGCTAATTGCATATTTTGCATTTGCAAAACTCAAGCCACAAAACGACTGACGGTATCTGATCATTCAGTGTTATGAATACGGTTCATTGAAACAGATGATTCTCAGGCCCATAATTTCCCGTAGAAGGGATGTCATTTAACCACTGAGATCATCCGACTTGGCATCACTGGACTTTTTATGAAGCTATTCTAAAAAAATAATCTACTCGAACTCAATGGGCAAACAAATTTTTTTCCCAGAATCTTTCTAAAATCTAATTAAAAAACCTCGAGATTTTTAACAAAAGTGTTGAATTTTTCTGTTTTTAATATTGAAAAACGTTTGAAACTTGGATTTACACGGATTCTGCTAAAGAAAGAACTATATTAAAAAAAATAACCAAAATTAACATAAAACAAGTAAGAAAGTCTAAGTTCGGGTGGAGCCGAACATTAAATACCCGGCGCAACTATTAAATATATGTTTTTTCACCTTTCCGAAACCTACTGCAAGATGGTAAGCCGAGGTGTATCAATTTTGAGAAAATTAGCGTCCTTAAATTTCGAAATATTGCAGTTTTAAGCATTTCTGAAATTTACCGTTATATGAAAAGCGGCCGTAATTTTAGTCCGATTTCAATAATTTTCAACGTTTTTCATTTATGTAGCAAGCACAGTAACCGTAGAGAGTTTGGTACAAATTGGTAGAACAGTTACCGATATACATATATGTGATCATAAGTGGGCGGTGCCACGCCCATTTTCCAAAATTTTACCATAAACGTATTTCTTGGTAAAGAATTGTTGCAAACATCAATTTTGAATAAATTAGCTTTAATATTTACTGATTTATCGAAGATTTTGTATTTCTCTAAATTACCCTGTGGACTGTGGGCGTGGTTATTGTCCGATTTTAAAAATTTTCGGCCACTTGGTATGATATACCAAGGCCAACCACTGTGCCAAGTTTGGATGAAATCGGTGCACCGGCTGCCAAGATATACACATGCAATCATAAGTGGTCGTGGCTACTCCCATTTTCCAAAAATTTTTAATATTCTTATTTTTTGCCTAAAAATTGTTGTAAATATCAATTTTGAGTGAATAATCTTAAGTAGTTACTAAAATATCGCAGTTTTCGTATTTCCGAAAATTACCGTTATATGGGATGTGGGCGTGGTTATTGTCCGATTTTTTAAATTTTCGGCCATTTAGTATGCTGTACCAAGACCAACAACTGTGCCAAGTGTGGATGAAATCGGTGCAGCGGTTACCAAGATATACACATGTAACCATAAGTAGGCGTGGCTACGCCCATTTTCCAAAAATTTGTAATATTCTTATTTTTTGTCTGAAAATTATTGTAAATATCAATTTTGAGTGAATAATCTTCAGTAGTTACTAAAATATCGCAGTTTTCGTATTTCTGGAAATTACCGTTATATTGGAAGTGGGCGTGGTTACAGTCCGATTTCGCCCATTTTCAATACCAACCTACCTTGGATTAACAGAAACCCACATACCAAATTTCGTTGAGATATCTCAATTTTTGCTCGAGTTATCGTGTACACGGACGGACAGACAGACGGACGGACAGACAGACATGGCTTAATCGATTTCTCTATTAATTCTGAACATTTATGTATACATTTGTCTATATCTATCTCGATTCGTTTTGGCTGTTACAAACAACCGTTATGTGAACAAAATTAATATACCCTTGTGCACAAGTGCGCTCGGGTATAAAAAATAATATGTTAAAACTTGTCAAAATATGGTACGGCTATAATTTTTTCGACCACTGTATGTCAACAAGTAGCCGAAAATATCTCAAAAATGCAACGCTTGTAGGCAGTCCTGAAAGCTTTCGACTCACACATAAACAAAGTGAAGTCCCCCACTGAATGCCGTAGCTTTTTGAACGATAACATACATATTTACATAGAATTCAACTCATATGTATGGATGCCGGGTACAATGGAAAATTGGTGGTAATTGCAAAGCTGACAAACTAACGGTAGATATAGCAATAGCCACTTTCAAGCAGTTTGTTATAGATCACACCAGTCTATTAACCAAGGAACGCTGGAACAACTTTTCGCCTTTCAGGATTACCTGGTATTTATATAAAATGAAACGCTTACGGGCCACTTTCTTATGTGGAATCAGAACCTTTATTGACCTATGTGACATGTAGGATCGAATCGGAAATGTTTCCAAATTGAAAAATAAATTACCAAATTTGTTAAATAAAGAAAAAATTACCAATTTTGGTTAAAAATTACCAAAGCGGCAACGCTGCTGGTCTTATGCTTCTCGTTCGCGAAGGAGAATCAACGCAGAATATTTGATACGTTCACCTTCGCGTTCGCGTACGAAGGTAAGTGAATATTTCCGAACCCTGACTACAACCCTAATTTGATCAATTTAATATTCCTTGATTTCATTCATGATATAACACAATAATTAAGATAATAATAAAAGAAATTGAAGTGGCTGTTCAAATAAAGATATTTGAAATTTTGATAATTAAAATTATTGGTAAAATTAAAGAAATTCTACATCAAAGATTAAAAAAATAAATGTGATTACAAAAGTCGTAAAGAAAAAGCAAGGCGTGATGAAGATTTTAGTTCAAATTCACATTCAAAAGGTGAAAATTTTTCTCGATCTGTTAATGGTTTTTTTGATAGAATTGATGCTAATATTATTACTACTCTAGAAATAATAATTAAAATTGATTTTATAATAGCATTCGGAAAAATTATTTATATTACTTATTTAGTAGACCTTATGATTGGAAGTCAAATATACTTATATACCATATAAATAATTAATTAATGAACATAAATTGAAATATAAAGGAATAATCAAACAATATCGACAAAATGTCAATATCATGCAGCTGCTTCAAATCCAATATGATGAATTTTTGAGAAATGGTTATTTAAATGTCGAATTAAACATACAAATAAAAAGGTAGTTCCAATTAATACACGAATTTCGTGGAAGCCTGTTGCTATAAAAAAAGTAGACCCATAAACTGAATCAGCACTTGTATTCATATGCTTGTAAAAAAGTAAAGTAAATACCTAATAGTACTGTAAAAAATAACCCTTCTGTAGCTTGTGAATGATTTCCTTCCTTTAAACTGTGATGTGCTCATGTAACTGTTACTCCTGAAGCTAAAAGAATTGTTGTATTTAGTGAAGGAATTAGGAATTTGAAATGGGTTAAACGGTTTAATTCCTATAGGTGGTCATGATGCTCCTAATTCAATAGCAGGTGAAAATCTTCTGTGGAAAAAAGCTCAAAAAAAGATGAAAAAATAATACTTCAGTAGTGCGATTCCCATTTTTCTTAACGACAATATTCGTATCGTTAGCTAACGATTCCAACAAGTTTCGTTAACTGCAATTCTCAAGCACGCTTTTAGCGAATATTGTCGGTAGATTTGACAGTTGTCTAACGAAATTTGTCGATAACCTAGCTACGAATATTTTGTCGTTGAAAAGCCTACCGATAAAATTGTTTCAAGTTTTTATTGTGAAAAATTAGGCCAAATTCATAGGTAAGCAAACTATTATAATAAAAAATAACTAATAAACAAAAATTTATCACATATAGATGTGCTTTTTATTATTGTTCCTTTTATTTATTACACTGTGCAAGTTGAAAACATTGGCAAAGGTTTTGAAAGTTGATCTCACTTAATTGGGGCATTCTAAATTTTGTCAGATTGGCTCCAGTTTTCGAGATAACGATACTTGAACATTTGCTTCAATTTTAACTTGTTTGTAAATAAATCAGTTTTAGTGTTGTTTCAATAAAATGTTTAACATGACTATTTTTTATAACGAAGTTATATTAAAAAATAGTCACGTGAAAAAGTTTGGTAAAATGACTTTAACGGACTTTGTTGGAGTTATTTATAAAAAAACTTTAAATTTAAGGAAATTTTCAAGTACCCTTACGTCGAAAACTGGAGCCAAAGCTGAATTTTTAGACGTGGAAAGCATAATGTCAAAATGATGTGTTTGTTGTAATTCATACTGTAATTGTGCGTATAATTTGTTATTTTTTACTTATATACGGCTTATACCCCCTTATTAAATTCGCCTTGCACGAGGCCGTTATTGCCAAATAAGCAGTCCAGCATCCTATGGTACTGCTCCGTAGTAGCTCCTGCTCTTCTTTTTTTCATATTGTATTCACAAACAACAATCCCGACACAATAATACGCGCAACAATAACAAGTTTCTTTTAAATATTGAGTGTCAAACGTCAATATTGCCATATTTGGCTTTGTAATTAACGACAATCGTTGTAAACTTCTTTATCGACATGTCGAACGAATTCTGTCGTTAAGTGTGTTTTTGAGAATAGCCTATTCGCTACTGCAAGCTACAAACGTCGTTCATTATCAATAACGAATATCGGTCGTTAAGAAAAATGGGAATCGCACTACAGATAAGATAAAAAAATTATTCCTCATCGAAGGCCTAAAGTAACAGAGAGAACATAATCCTTGAAATGTACCTTCACGTGTTACATCTCGTCATCATTGATAAACAGTTCAGATAGTAATGATATTTCCTATACAAATAATGAAATGTCATATTGATGAAATCATTTTACTAAGCCTGAAACTGAAGTTATAGCACCGATACTCCTGTTAAAGGTCATGGTCTATAATCTACTAAGTAAAAGGGGTGATTAGCGTGTGTTGACATTAATTAACTTCTCTAGAATATAGTGTTATTAATACATCAAATAGATAAGATTGAATATTTGCAACTGCTGATTCAAGAATTAATAAAGCAATTTGACCAATTAAAAGTAAAGATACAATCATATATGAAAGCGAAGGGCCTGTATTTCCTAGTAATGTTAATAATAAATGACCAGCAATTATATTAGCTGGTAATCGAACTGTTAAAGTTCCTGGACTAATTACATTACTAGTTGTTTCAATACAAACTATAAAAGGTATTAAAATAGCAGGAGTTCCTTGTGGAACTAAATGGGCAAGTATATGTTGAGTATTATTAATTCATCCATAAATTATAAAACATAATCATAAAGGTAATGCTAAAGTTAAGGTCAATGTTAAATGACTTGTTATTGTAAAAATATAAGGAAATAATCATATAAAATAATTAAATAAAATTAATGAAAATAATGAAATTGAATTTCAGAATACATGATAACGTGAAGATATAAGTCAATATGCTGATGGAATTATTAATAATCCCAAAAATGTTCTTATTCAATTTAATGTTAAATTGAAAATTCTTGATGAAGGGTCAAATACTGAAAATAAATTAGTTATCATTTTCAATTTAATGATTTAGTTGATTTTTGTGAAATCTGATTTCACAATTAGAAATTATTGAATAATAATTTATTACTCCAAATAAAATAAAAGTAATTGAAAAAATAATGAATAAGCTTAATCAATCAATAGGGGCTATTTGTGGAATTAAATTTTTTTAAATATTTTAATAATTTTAGTTTGACATACTAATGTTATAACTTTAACTATTTTTTTTTCATTAGAAGTAAGTGCTAATTTACTATTAAGTGATTACTATTAAGTGGTTTACTTGCTTTCAGTCTTCTAATGATGAATTTACTCTATTTGTAATTCATTTAATAAAGTGATTAATAGGAATACTTTCAATTACGATTCGTATAAAACGGTGATTGGCACTTCCAATTTCAAAACATTGTCCCTAAAATAAACCTGGTCGATTTATTAAAAAATTAGTTTGGTTTAAACGACCAGGAGTTCCAGCAACTTTTACACCTAAAGTGGGGACTGTTCAAGAGTGAATTACATCTGCTGCAGTTACTAAGGTTCGAATTTGAGAATTTATAAGTAAAATTACTCGATTATCTACGTCTAATAATCGAAATCCATCTTTAGTTAATTCATTTGTTGGAATTATATAAGAATCAAATTCTACATTTATAAAATCTGAGTATTCGTAACTCCAATATCATTAATGTCCCATAGTTTTTAAAGTTACTGAAGGTTCGTTAATTCCATCTAATAAATATAATAATCGTAAAGAAGGAAATGCAATAAATAAAAGTACAATAGCTGTTAGAATTGTTCAAATTATTTCAAAAGTTTGACTATGTAATAAATTTCGGTTTGTATAATTATTATAAAATAATATAAGTATTAGATAACCAACCAAAGTATTAATTATTGCTAAAATTATAAGTGTATGATCATGAAAGAATGTAAGTTGATCTATAAGAGGGGAGGCACTATCTTGAAGGGCAAGAGCAGCTCATGTTGTCATTTATTTATAAATATTCTAATAAAAGTAAAATACTTTATATATGAAGCTTAAATCCATTGCACTCATCTCATGTTAAAATAGGCAATTCAGAATATCTATGTTCTGCTGGAGGTGTATTTTGTAATCACTCAATTGAAGACTTTAATTGTATTGGATAAATTTCTTGTCATTGTGAAATTAAACTTTTTCAAACAATAAATAAGAAAAATTAAATTCTTGAAATCACATTTCATATAGTATAAGCATCTGGATAATATGAATATCGTCGATGTATACGTGCTAATCCTAAGAAATGTTGAGGGAAAAAGGTTAAGTTTACATCAATAAATGTAATTAAAAATTGACTTTTTAATTATTTTGTGTTTAAAATTCATCCTGTAAATAAAGGGTATCAATGAACAAATCCCGCTATAATAGCAAATACAGCTCCTATTGATAATACAACATGAAAATGTGCAACTACATAATAAGTATCATGAAGAATAATATCAACTGATGAATTAGCTAAAACAACTCCTGTTAAACATCCAACTGTAAATAGAAAAACAAATCCTAAAGTTCATAATATAGCTGGAGAGTAATTTAATTGAGATCCATGTAGTGAAGCTAGTCAACTAAAAGTAGTAGTTGCTGAAGTAAAATAAGCTCGTGTATCAATATCTATTCCTACTGTAAATATATGATGTGCTCATAAAATAAAACCAAGACCAATTGCTATTATAGCATAAACTAGCAGACCCGGCGAACTTCGTCCCGCCCAAAATTTTTATATATTTTATTGAAACTTTTTGGTCCACCATTTTTACCAACAATTCACGTTTACGATTTTCATTGGCAAATTTGTCTGCTAAGATTGGTGGTCATTTGCCGCTTTAAATAACCTTAGGAAAGTGTTATATCCGTTCTTGAAATTCTCCAGTTGTGCGGCATTTCATAGCACGGTTATTCGCAAAGCGAAATACATTTTTTCCTCTTCACTCCCTGGCGGCAATAATGACCCGGTTCTATAGTGAATGTCCGGCACCCTGAAATTGTGCATATGGAAACTGTGCTTAAGCAGAATTATTAAAAATTAAAAAGAAAAGGACTATAACCTTTAAAAATGGGTTATAATCCCAGTAGCTTAATTAGCTTATCTTTTTATATTTTAGTGTATGATGCACAAAAGTTTTTGATACTTTTGGAAATAGTTTAATTCTATTAAATATAAATTTATAATGAATGTAATATTATTACATGATCTACCCTACCAAGGTAACCCTTTTCGTCAGGCAATTCATTGAAAGAAAATAACTTATTTCAATTAAAAAAGATAATTTCTCATGTTTTTTTTATTTAGTATTAATTTTAATATCCTAATTATAATTTTACATATTATATTATAATATTATAGAGTGTATAAAAAATTTAGTTTTTATAATAAAGTTTAAATTAATAATAAATAATTAGAAATGCCAATATATCCATTTCCGAGAGTTAAAAGATCAATACGTTAGCTTAATTAGTAGATGATAATAAAAGGGTGGCCTTAACATACATCTATAAATATGTTGAACGTCAGATTATCTTATCTACTAATTAATACAACAGAATGTTTATAGAACTATGAATCTCAGGGTTTTTGTATTAGACTATAGATACCTATTAATTAATTAAATATTTATATATATATATTGATCTATATATAATATGAATATATATATTAACTAAATATTTATATTTATCTGTATATATTAGGCTGGGTCGATTTTGTATGGGGGAAAATAAAAGGCATTTGACCGTATTGTAATAGTAATATTATGATGTCTTAGGTCTAAGCCAATAGTTATTGGCCACGAAAGGTTAATTTAAAACTTATCTTTAGCCCGCGTAATTGAATCAAAGTGTATGAAATTTGAAAATGCAACTTGGGCTTTTAATTTCTATGGAATGCGTTAATTGTTATAAACAGGACGATATACAAAATTAAGGGTTATTATATTTTGTACCTCACGTTCATTTATCATTTTTCAATAAGTATGCAAGTTTTTAAGATATTAAAATAAAACTTACAAAAACTATAATTTTCCCTTATGAATTTTCAATTCTTATTACTTCAGCCATCAAGTGAAAAATACAAAAAAGTGAGACGAGATTTATTTCAAACGTTTTAATGTTTTCGATTGTTTATATAATGGACCTGGTCACGCCGATTTGGTCAGTTTTCCAGATCGTGGTGAACGAAGTCAAAGGTGTATTGTCAAAGATTAGGAACCGTTTGATAAGTTAATAGTAGTTTCAAGCATATACGTATTTAGATACATTAACATAATACAATTAGGGTGAGAAACGCCCATTTTAACTCCATTTATGCAGTCTTTGAATTGGTGCGTATGGTTTCATAAGTGACCGAAGAAGCACATTTTTCGAGGTTTCTAAATTTGCCGTTATATGAAAGTAACGGACGTGCAATAAGTGTTTAGATATAAACATTTTAGTTAATTCCATTATGTGAAAAAGTGACTGAAGGTAAATGCTTTAACATATCCTGGGAAATCCTTTTCAGGACTCTCCAATTGGACGATATTGCTTTGCAGGCAGCTGGAACGAAAAAACTCACTCCCTGACACACTTTTCTGTAATACGGTTCTTTTATTTAAAAGTTATTTATACAATTGAAGAGAGTTTTTTTTTTAGAAAAAAACTGGAGATCCACTTAAATTTTCGATGGTAAATGTTACTCGATCGGTACGTAATAATTACCAAATTGAAGGCGAGACTTACCGTTACTGATTTATGATAATAATATGCGACACGTAAAGTTAAAAGGGACCTACGCTAAGAAAAAAAGATTTCGAGAAAAACGAATTTGAAGTTTACCAAGTTGATTTTGATGCTGCTGATCGTTTCAATGGATTGAAACTCATTACTCGGGGGTTTTCGGGGTAGCTGATTCCGAATCCGATGTTAGTTTTCCAAAATTCAAAATGGCGGATCCAATATGGCGGATGACTTTTTTAAAAATTGATCTCGTGATATTACAAAATTTCATTTTTTTTACAAGCTTCTTTAAAAAAATTAGATATCACTTCTTCTTCCTCTATATCCGAGCAGGTAAATCACAAATGATTAAAGAGTTTGATAAACATTTTCATCTGAACTGAAATTTTTGTATCACTGACATCACTAAGATCATTTTCCCGATTGCCATCATTTTTACAAAAATACAAATCGTGCACTCCGCCATTTTGAATTTTGAAAATCTAACATCGGATTCGTAATCAGCGACCCAGAAAATCTCGAATAACGAGTTTCAAGCGAATTTGATTAATTTCAGAATAGTTTGTCAGATTTGATTTTTTTGTGAAAGTACCTAACTTTGAGGGGGTGTAGAGCAGGTCGCCTCCGCGTGGTGCACCCTGGGTAACGCCAAATGGCCTGCGGCCTCCACGGCCTCTTAACCTGAACGGTAACGACCCTGGCTTCGTCCTCTGACTACGATTCTGAAAACGTTTTGGATTTGTCGATCCCTGAGCTGGTGGTTGTGGTATTCTACCACCTGAGTATGCTGGGGTGACACTCAGCAGAAATGGCTGGTGGGCTAATGCCGCAACTGCCCCCGTCCCGTTAAAACCCTGGCAGGCCTCAGGGTACGTTCCAATTCCTGTCGCCGTTTAGTTGGTGGTGTAGGTGCGGTTGAGATGACTCCCGTCTTTGCGCTGGTCGGCTCTGAACTCATGACCCCATAAGGGCATGGGTCAACCCTCGCCATAGTCTTGTTCAGAGGTAGCTATGGGACCATTTAAAGGCGACTACACGCTCGGGTTTTGGATAGCGGCTCTGAGTGGGGACCCAATAGAAATGAAGAACAATGAAAATAACGAAAACAAAAAAAACAAAAAAATTACAAAAAATAAGCATTCGAGCGGTGGCGGGGAGTCGGAGCCGACCCCCAAAGCCGGCTCATCTGGGGGGGCTACAGCACCACCTTCGGTACGCGAGGCGAAACCGCCTCGTTCTACAATTTCCATCCCTGGGGGATCCTTAACGGATGGTCGCTCGGGGGGTAAGAACGCCTCGAAGCCGACGCACTTAAACGCTTCTGGGGGGGCAGGTGCTGTCGCCACTGGGAGGGCAGGAGTGCCGGAACCGGACTCCGTGGGGGTCTCTAGGCAAGGGGCCGGACTGAGAGAGCGATTAAGGGGGGTGCTAGACGGAATCGCCAGCACCAGCGCGGGCTCCTCTCCCAGTCTTCCGGGTCTGTCCTCGAAGGCTCCCTACAAGAAGCCTTCGGGAATGCCTAAACGGCAAATATCGTCGGGCCGAAAGGCTTACTCCGACTGGCGCATGGCTACCAAGATTTTGGAGCGCTATGGCGGTCAAGATGCTTCTCAGCTTACTGAGAAACATTTGAAAACGCTCGAGTGGGCCAAAGGGGTGCTGTGTGGCCGGGAAGAGAAGGCTAAGAACCCGACGAAAGGGGACGCGAGTGCGCCTCCTACGGGTCCTAAGAGACAAAGGTCTCAAGAGGGAGAAGGCTCCCACGCAAAAAGACCCAGAAATGGGGTTGCGCCTGCTCTGTTCAGCGAAATCGCTAAGCAGGCGGGATCAACTACCCTGGGGGTCCTCGATCGAGGCAGAGAAGATGGCACCATATCCAGGGAAAACTGGAGGCGCGTGGCAGCGGCCATCTCCTCTGTCTTTCTAAGGGTGGTCAGAGGAAACCCTGGTCCACCTCCGCGCTGTGAGGATGGTGGGTGGCATCATGGCATCCACAAAAGAATTGTATGCGCCGACGAGCGGTCGGCATCGTTATACAAGTCTGCAGTGTCTCTGGTGGGGGAGGTTTGGGAGGGCGCCAAGCTGGAAGCCGTGGAGGAAAAGGATCTTCCTGCCCGCCCGCGGGCCCGTGTCTGGCTCCCCCCCGAGCCCTCAGCACCGGAGGAGATTGAGGAAATCCTCCGTTACTGCAACCCGCAACTGCCCACGCACAACTGGAGGGTTGTCAGATTCGAGGGGTCCAAGGATTCCGAGGAGTCGCATCGGCAAGCGCTGATTCTACTCAATGCGGAATCCCTCGGCCCTCTCGCTGAGTCCAGGGGAGTCATCACCTATGGATTCGAAAGGGTAGTCCTTAGGGTCTACCAATCCGATTCCAGAGGTGATGGCTCTCAACCTCCTGAGGTGCCGGAAGCACGTGAGCCCGCGGCGGAGGAAGCCCCCATGAGCATGGAGGTGGAATCCGTCGTGTCGGGGGCCGAAAGTGCTGAGGATGCCCTCTCAACGGAGGGATCCGTCGTCAGCATCGGACGGTTCTACGACAGGGCGGAGGAAGAGAGGCTCTTAGCCTCAGTAAACGAGGACGTCGAGCTGGCGTGGCTGGAGCGGACTTTGGAGGATGAAGATCCTGCAAATAAACCTCCAACATTCTAAGGCGGCGTCCGCAAATCTCCTTATCCACCTTGAGCAAGGTGGAGCCGATGTAGTCCTTATCCAGGAGCCGTGGCTAAGCAGTAGCGGTATCTCCGGGATCAGGACGCCTAATTTCAAGCTGATGGTGCAGAATCAAGCAGGTAGACCAAGATCCTGCATGCTCATCAGAAACGAACTCAAAGCACTAATTCTACCTAATTTCAGCAACGAGGACATTGTGACTGTCAGCCTGGATAGCGGTGCCGGAAAGCTCTGAATCATATCCGCTTACATGGCTCATGATGACGAGGTGGAACCACCTCCATTACTGCTGCGTGAAGCCATAGCCGAAGCGAGGCGACGGAAAGCCGACGTAATTATTGGGTCGGATGCAAATTCACGACACTCGTGCTGGGGAAGCTCAGATATAAATGCAAGAGGTGAGTCACTTTTTGATTATATTCTAAGTGAAGACTTATGTATCTGTAATAGAGGAAACGAACCGACCTTTATCACCGCGGCAAGGCAAGAGGTCCTTGACCTCACCCTAGCCTCGTCTTCTGTAATATCCCGCGTTTCCGACTGGAGGGTTCTTAATGATCACTCCTTTTCGGACCATAGGTATATTCAGTTTTTTCTGGACGAAGATTGTCCCAAAAGTATCCCCTTTAGGAACCTTAGGAGAACAAACTGGGACCTCTATAGTAAAAAACTTCGGGAACTACTCCCAGAGGCCCCCCAGGAGAGCTTAAGCACCGAAGGCTCGATTGATGTTATGGTGGAAAAGTTTACATCAGCTTGTAGGAGTGCCATCTCTTGCCCGCTGAGTAGGCCGGGGGGCAAAGTACGACCAAAATGGTGGACGGTGGAACTCTCAGAACTCAGGGCGACGAGTAGACGCCTGTTCAATAAAGCCAGGAAGAGTGGACAACACTCCGACTGGGAACTCTATAAGGTCGGACTGGGCATCTATAAGTCCGAGATAAGAAAGGCCAAGAGCGAGTCATGGAGAAACTTCTGCGAACCCGTAGAAGGTTGTAATGAATCATCTCGATTTAGGCGAATCCTTGCGAGGAATCCCGTACCCTTGGGATACCTGAGGGACGAAGAGGGCAACTGGGCGATGAGTGGAGAGGAATCGCTTAAGCTACTCCTTGATACTCATTTCCCAGAAAATCCTGCACCGCGCGAACCTATCGCTGTTGGAAAGGGCGAATGCTCTACCTCCTCCTCCGGTGAATTACTGGAGAGGCGCCGACTGCTCTGGGCAATCGACTCTTTCAAGCCCTTCAAGTCCCCGGGACCGGATGGCATCATTCCTGCGCAGCTGCAAAAGGCTGTGGAGGTCTCGTGCCGCTGGCTCACCCCTATCTATGCGAGCTGCCTACAAAGAGGATACATCCCGGGGGCTTGGAGGTGCGTAAGGGTCACGTTCATCCCCAAAGCAGGGAAGAACTCTCATGTATCCCCGAGGGACTTCAGACCAATCAGTCTCTCATCTTTCTTATTGAAGACTTTTGAGAGACTGATTAACCTGCACATAAGAAACAGGATTCCTCGAGAGCGTTTTAGCCCCTCTCAACACGCCTACCTGAAAGGTAGATCCGTGGAATCTGCCCTGCACTCAATCGTCAAAACCATAGAGGAGTCTCTTAAAAACAAAGATTTTGTAGTCGGTACCTTCCTTGATATCGAGGGGGCTTTCAATAATGTCCTTCCTGGGGCGATAATAAGAGCCCTTACTAAGCTCGGAGTCGAGAGCTACTTAGTAAGGCTCATCTCACACTTGCTGCACGACAGAACTGTCACAGCGGAATGGGGCAACGCCTCTGAGCAGCGTAAAGTAAGCAGAGGCACCCCGCAGGGAGGCGTCCTTTCACCCTTCCTCTGAATAGTCGTGATAAACGACGTCCTGGAGGAATTGGAGAGGACAGGATGCCGGGTTATTGCCTACGCGGATGACGTGGCACTCATCGTCAGAGGAAAGTTCTTGAACACTCTGTACGATCTCATGCAAGGGTACCTAAACAGGGTCACAAATTGGTCCGCTAGCTGCGGGCTTGCTGTCAATCCTGGAAAGACGGAGCTCGTCCTTTTTACCAGGAGGTACAAAAAGCCTCATGCCCAGCTTCCCTCAATAGGGGGTGTTCCACTTGTTCTCTCTGACAGGGTCAAGTTCTTGGGCGTGATCCTGGACGGAAAACTGTCATGGAAACCTAATATTGAGGAACGAGTGAGGAAGGCATCGGTGGCCCTCTACTGCTGCAAGAATGCCATAGGGAAGAGATGGGGCCTCTCCCCAAAAGTGATGTATTGGCTATATGAAACCATAATTAAGCCAATAATGTTGTATGGGGTCATCGTCTGGTGGAGTTCACTGGAAAAGACCACTCATGTTAGGAAGCTAGAGCGCGTGCAAAGGGCAGCCCTCGTTGGGATCAGCGGGGCGCTCCGAACCACTCCCACCTTAGCGCTAAACGCTATACTCAATGTCGCACCTGTCGATATTTCGGGCAAAGTAGTGGCGGTTCGCTCAACCATTAGGCTCAAAAGCTCTGGGTTCTCTTTCAATCCAGCGCACGGACACTCGACAATTCTCGAAAGCTTCGACTTCGTGCCGAAAGAAATGGACCGGGGTCACCCGAGGCTGGCCCCTAAAGGATCCTTCTCCACGCACATCCCCTCTAGGAATGAATGGAAGAGGGGTGGTCTCTGGAGAAGAGGTCCAATAAGCATCTTTACGGACGGATCGAAGCTGGAAGGGAGAGTTGGAGGAGGTGTCTACTGTCAGGAACTCTCAGTAGATCTTACTTTCAGACTGCCGGATCTCTGCAGCGTCTTTCAGGCAGAGGTGGCCGCTATAAAGGAGGCAGCCGATTGGCTACGCACCAATGTACTGTCAAAAAGGAGGGTAAATATATATACTGATAGCCAGGCGGCAATCAGGGCACTGGGATCGCTAATGGTGTGCTCAAAACTGGTTGGGGAATGCCTGACCTCTCTCTCAACTGCCTCGGAGTACTTCCAGATCAAGCTGATTTGGGTCCCGGGGCACAGTGATATCGCGGGAAATTGCAGGGCTGATGAATTGGCCAGGCAAGGCACCCTTGAGGCCATCACCTCGGATAGGGAGGGCATTGGAGTTCCGTTGGCAACCTGCGGCCTGCTTTTGGACAGATGGGCTCATGGTCGGCTCAGCGAGCGCTGGGAAAAAACCCCGACTTGCAGAGTTGCAAGGTCCTTCTGGCCGGTTGTGGACCGCGGGCGGTCAAGGGAACTGCTGCAGCTGGCTAAGCGTCAGCTCTCGATTTTCACAGGTGTACTGACCGGACACTGTCCAATGGGAACCCACGCGGTGCGACTCAATATCGTCACGGATCCCTACTGCCGCAGTTGCCTGGAAGACGAGGTGGAATCATCCCAGCACTTCCTACTCAACTGCCCGGCATTCGCTAGATTACGGTTTAAGCATCTCGGTGCGCATTTCATCGACACTCCCGAGGGACTCTCCGGAGTGGACATCAGCTGTTTGAAGAACTTCATTATGAGCACCCAGCGCTTCTCGTAATTTTTACGCAGTTACCGTTCCTATGAAATGTGGTATCACAATGGACAATCAAATGTCTAAGTGAGTCCCCTTTGCGGGTCTGCCACCTTAACCTAACCTAACCTAACCTAACTTTGAAGTGGAATTGTGAAAAACCGAATGCAGATAGAAAGCTGCGGTTTATTGCATTGGAAAGAGCGGCCCGTTTACTATAATAGTCGATGAAAAAACTAATGCAGATAGAAAGCTGCGGTTTATTGCATTGGAAAGGGCGGCCCGTTTACTATAAGAGTCGATGAAAAAGTGAAAACCGATTTTTTCTTACCGTAGGTCCCTTTTAACTTTACGTGACACATATGATGAAAATCGTTCAGATTATAAACAAATTATTAAAAAAAAATAAATGTTGAACACATTTTTTGGTCATTTTCCTATATTTGCAATTTTTATATTGTATGCATGAACATAAGTAAACTAATTAGTGTTTCTAGAAGTTGTGCCTGTTAAGTGTTTCCATACTCATTTGCTTCACAAAATTTTTCCACGATGATGGAAAATAATGGATTTTCTATTACAGCTACCGAAATTGTTCCTAAATTTGCAAAAATTCGCAAACTATAGCTAATATTAAAAAAAAGATTAGGATATTTGGAACCAGCGACCTAAATGCACGCCAGCAATATTAATGCTGTTCTTTACATCTTTTGACTATAGGCCAGTGCAGTTATCAAGAGGACAATTAAAATTTGATTGGAAAAAGATAATTTTGAGATTAACGATAAGCTAAAGGGCTGCGAGAAATTATACTGTATGTTTTCCGTTAACGGATTCGCTGAACCCAGAATTTTTAACAATAAGTGGTTTTATTCGACTAGAGTGCTGTGGGTCACTTGGCGTTCGATGCGCGGGCACTTACAACTAAAATAAAATACCAATATTTTGCAGGCCTGCTGCTGACTTCATGATACAATATATTTTCACTATTACCAAGGGATTTGCGAAAAATTTGATTTTTGACCCGCCCTAGTATATATAATATATATTAACATTAACACCTCATTAAAATATATATTAATATGTAGTTAGCAGTATATTTGGTATTTATAGAAACAATATTTATTAAATATACATGCAGGTATGGCTACTTATTATTAAATATACATTAAACCCTCTTTATTTGTATATATTTGGTAATTAATAATATATTTATATGTATAAATAAATATTTTATATAAGATATTTATATATATAAACGATTAAATATTTATATTTATTTGTTTTTTTTTTGTTTTTTTATGGCCTTATAACAAATATATACAACCATTTTTATTGAGCTCGAGGCCGTTTTTAAATGAAAAACTATTGTGGATAAGCAACAACAATTTTTGTTTATTGAAAAAATGGTAGAAGTGATAGCTATTTTGGAAATCACCACATTTCCTCATCAGACTTCTTTCAGTAGGATTCGAACCGACGATCCCACTGACTCAGCCAGTTGCCTACGCACTGTGCCAAGTTCGCCTTGTGAATTATTGTTGCTATTTTCCCACGTTTTCATTTTCTGTTAAGCCAACACAATCAAGCGCAACTATTCCGCTGCATGTCACACTTGATCATGTGGTTGTTGGTTTTGTTGGTTTTTGTTAATAATTCTATTTTAAGAATGTTTAACTTTTAGGTGTTCCCGTCTTAAGTTATTTATATTTATTTATTTTTTGTTATTTTATGGCCTTATATCAATTATAACGGCCTCGAGCTCAATAAAAATTGTTGAATATAATTGTTATAAGGCTGTTTCCATGTTGTGTGACAGCATAGGATGAAATCATCTACGCAAAAGTAATTTATATTTTCTTTGGCCGTTTGGGCTTTATGTTAGTTTTGCTTTTAAGTTTTTCTTTTTTCTTTTAATGTAAGTCGATTTGCTTTTTTGTTGAAATTTGTTGTATTCTAAGTGTTTTTGTATTTAGAGTCCCTGAAGATGGCTTTCGTTGAGAGCCGAATTATCGGACACTTGTTAAACAAAAATAAAAACTTGACCTCAGGCTCGAAAAAAACCAGAAAAAACATCTATAACTAAAGGTCGATTCAATAAATTCTTGCACAAATTCTTGTTCAACGGAGAGCATGGCCGTGAAAAAATACTAATAACAACAATGGTATACCAACATATAAAGCATAAATACAACGGGATCTCCAAAGATATCAACAAATATCAAAGAACAATCGACAAATATACCAACACTAAAAGTAGCATAACTTTTTTAATTAAATGCAGACAATATAACTATACTCCAAACTTTATTGAAAATTCTACCAAACAAATTACATCAGTTTTAAATAATAATGATGAAATTCTCCCGCCAAAATTCGTCGGTGCCAAAGAAAATTTTATCGAGAGAACCAAACGCATTATGATGAACTTACCTATACAAGAGAAACACATAATGATGAAAACCTACCAAAGGGAAAGCCATATAAACCAAAACAACATTAAGCAATACCTAACCGAGGAAGAAATGGATCAGCTGTTAAGCAACGAAGAAATAAGAAGTAAAGCGTATGAGACTAAAACGAAACAAGGGTTGAGAAAGAAATCTGACAAAGTGGAAGAGAAAAACAACAATAACACTAACATCATATTCAATAACAACTGGTTCTCCAACCAGACAAACATCGAAATACCAGAATATGCAAAATTGGCGCTCTCATTAGGCCCAAAATTCGCACTACCATTTAAGCAGCAAGATTTTCCAATATTCAACATAATAGCTGACAGTGAGGACTGCATACAGTCAATTAAAGAAAAAGAAGAGCAAGAAATCGCGAGAACAAGAGTGGCAATCATACTTGACAATGAAATAAACAAAGCACAGTGGCACAAAACTGAAAAATTCATAACAAGGACAGAGCCACCTCAACAATTTTTGAACCAAAATAAAAATATATTAATTTTGGATGCGGACAAAGGAAATGTCACGAGGACATAAAAAAGGACATTGAAGGATCCAACGGCAACACTACTAAAAAAAATCCAACGATATCATAGACAAAATGGCGACACAGAACATCATCAACAATAGCGAAAAGTACAAATTAAAATCAACAACTGCAAGAGCCCCCCGCATTTATGGACTTCCGAAAATCCACAAACAGGATACACCACTAAGACCTATCTGCTCAAATATAGACGCACCTGCCAATAAGTTATGCAAATTACTGGCAAACACGCTAAAAAAACTTACAGAAAAATCGGTATACAACGTTAAAGACTCCATAGTTTTCAGAAATAAAATATCAGACACACCTACATACGAGGACGAGATAATGATATCCTTCGATGTAGTTTCTCTGTTTCCAAGCGTACCTGTGGACTACGCTCTCAGGATCATCGAACATAAATGGGACGATATAGAAGAATCTACCAAATGGAAGAAGGAATTTTTCATAAACAGCCTGAAATTTTGCATAAAGGACACTCGTTACTTCAAATATAAGGATTGAGTCTAAACGCAACAAAAAGGACTACCTATGGGATCGCCACTTTCACCAACAATTGCAGATATAATGATGAAGGACTGGACGAATGTATGAAAAAATTGACAACCAAACCTAGGCTAATAACCAAATATGTTGACGATATATTTGCCATCATCAAAAAGGACCAGGTGGACGTAACACTAGAAGCATTGAACAGCTATCACAAAAATATTAAATTCACGAATGAAGAAGAACATGAAAACCGATTACCGTACTTAGATGCTCAACTCACAAGGACTAACAATGTAATTAAAATAAATTGGTACCAAAAACCCACTGCGTCCGGATGACTAATGAACTATTTTTCAAAACATCCAAAAACATGATATTCAACACGGCATACAACTTTATCAGACGAGTACTCACAATAAGTGACCCAATATTTCCCAGAAGTAACAACGAAATCATTTCCAAAATACTAACCATGCTAGCTACTACATAAATACTATGGACAACTTAATCATAACAAGGACAACAAAGAACAGCCAAAAATATGGAAGTCGATGACCTACGTGCCAAAAGTGGCAGACAGAATGGCAAAAATTAAATTCTATGACCTGGTTGGCGAAAATCCTCCTTGATATACCCTCCAAGCGGGTGCCGACTGGGCAATGGGCATCGCTGCTTGCACCGCTGCGGCGGGATGGGCTTGCTCTTCTGCCGAAGTGGTGCAAGCAGGCGGGGCCTAGCTGAGGCCGAGGTATAAACTCTCCTGCCGCGTCCGGTGACGGGCCGGATGGGCTCGCACTGGGGGAGCTGGGGGTGGGCATACTGAGGCCATTTCTAGGGGGTACCTGGCGGTAGGTAAAAAACGCCCCCCTAATCCAGGGTGTCATGCGTCACCGTGCCCATTGGACGGTTTGCAGTTAGGGGGTTTTCCGACTGTATTCTAACGGCGCCTCCCGGATACCTCTCCGCCTCCGGGAGTAACGGTGGACTTGCTGCGGCATGGGGCTCTGCCGTGGTCGACCGTTTTTTCCCCTTTCCCTTTTTCCGGCCGCCGAAAGGCTTCTGCTTAGTAGGCGGCCAAAGAACCAGATGATAATGAACAAAACAAAAGAAGCCTCGGAACCCTGCACGGGTAGTGCCGCCGCTGGACACGGCGAAGTTAAGTCCAATAAACCTACCATCTCGGGAACCGCATCGACGGCGCCGAAGACAGGGCCCAAACAGATTCGGCCCTCCGCAGAATCTGGAGGGAATGCTAAGCCCCCAGAGGGAAAGCATACTTCCAGCGATACCGGCAAAACTATACCCCTCGAGGGAAAGTCGAGGCCGGTGGGGAAGCTGCGGACGGCCCCTCTCTCTACGTCCATCCCGGGCACATCCAACTCACAGGGGGTAGTAACGGAGCCCAAGTCCTCCACGGACAAGCCGGGAACTACTCCTGTGAGTAAAACAACAACCGGGGCAAACGACCTGGATCGGCGCCCCAGCTGCTCCAAAGCAGCGAAAATAATTCCGCCCTCCGTCAGGGCTCAGCGCGACCGAAGGGCAGCCCCTAAGGTTATTAAAAGACTGGGCGTCATTCCACACGACCAGCTGACGGAGGAGCAAAAGGCCTCCCTCAAGTGGGCAATGGAAGTCTTCGCCGCCAGCGATAAGTGATCCTCCGGGAAGGGCGGTAAGGACATACCATCCACTAAGGGGAACCCACGGAAGGACCTAGGCCAAAAGAGACAACGATCTCTGGACGACACCGCGAGTGGATCCAAAAGGCATAGGACTTCCTCTCCCTCTGTCCATCCGTCCATGGCCGTGTCCACCACGAGGCCGCCAAAGAGCACCTCACGCTGGCGGTGTTGGACAAGGGCCATCCGGACGGCCACATCAGCACGGACAATTGGAAGTCCGTACTGATGGGTCTATGCAGGGTGTATAAGGGGATACTCCAGAAGTATCCCGGCCCTGCACCAGTCGTTCGTGATGCTGGGTGGCATCAGGGGCGGGTAAAGCTGGTGGCGTGTGCAGATGAACGCGCGGTCCGGCTTTACAAGGAAGCGATCTCCACGGTTGGACAGCTGTGGCCCGGGGCAGACTTAGTTGCTGTTCACAGGGATGAAATCCCTAACAGGCCGCGAGCCTGGGCCTGGGTCCCAGCTGAACCATCAAAGCCAGAGGAGATTCTTGAGTTTATCCGACTGGGCAACGAAGGACTGCCCACAAGTGATTGGAGGATAGTCCGAGTTGGCGAGACCAAGGGGAAGCAGCGTTTTTTTGGCTTTGTCATCAACGATGCTTCAGTCCCAGTTCTCGAGGGTTGTGGTGGGGTAATAAGCTACGGCTTTTACTCCATCACGGTGAAAATCCACCGGAAAACGGACCAACAAGGGGAGCAGGCGGGCAACGCCTCGAGCGGACCCACTCCTCCCGATAACTCTACCGACGAAGGGGCCAACAACACAGGCAACGCCTCGAGCGGACCTGGCGCCTCCGAGTCGGCATCGGTGGCAGACAGCGCGGGGTCCACAGGAAACACCACGAGTGGACCTGGGGACCTACCAACGGGTGTACCCGAAACCGCGTCAGATACTGAGAGCGACACGAGCTCAGTATCTGCCTACGTAGGGTCGGTATACAGCCGGTGGGCAATGCTGAACGAGGACCAGCTTCTGGACTCCGAACCGGAGGAGGACGTTAATGACATCACAGTCATTGCCGCCGCCGAACGGGAGGAGCTAGAAGCGATGGACATCACCGACTCTGAGGATGGTGCAGATCCTACAAATTAATCTGCACCATTCCAAGGCAGCCTCGGCTGCCCTTCTTCTTCGCCTCAGCAATAAAGCTGAGGACTTGATTCTAGTCCAAGAGCCTTGGATCGTTAGAAACAAGGTTTGCGGACTGAACTCTGATGCCTACCAGGTTGTAACAGCTCCAGTAGCAGGTAGGATCAGAGCTTGTATTCTGATTAAAAAAGTATATTCTTATTTTTTACTCTCCCAATACAGCGACGAGGACACTGTCTGCATCAGCGTCCAGCTGAAGGAGAGCGTGATCTGGCTGGCAACATCCTACATGGCCCACGATAGCCATGTTTTTCCACTCTACAGACTGGAAGAAGCTGTGAAGGAAGCAAATCGCAGGAAACTCCCGGTCATAATAGGGGCAGACTCTAACTCGCATAACACGATCTGGGGCTCAAGCGACACCAACTCGCGAGGTGAGTGTTTACTTGACTTTGTTCTTTTATATAATCTTACTGTATGTAACCGCGGGCGCGACCCCACTTTTGTGACCTCTGTTAGAAGCGAAGTGCTGGACATCACCCTTGTTTCGAGCGGTTTATCTGATCAGATAAGGGACTGGCAGGTGTCCAAAGAACACTTTTTCTCTGACCATCTCTACATTAGCTTTAAGCTCAATTTTGATCCTGCTCCTTTAACAGCATACAGGAACAAGAAGCGAACCGACTGGGCAAAGTATAAAAATACGCTGTCGGTCTCTCTACACAGATACGCTTCTCACGATAAGTCCTGCTTATCGTTAAGATCTGATGAAGCGAGTCTCTCGAATACGAAGGTTGTTTCTCTCGGTGAGCTGGACTCATCGTCAAAAATTGATGAAGCAGTGAACTTTGTGACAAATGCCTGTAATGCTGCTTTCAAAGCCTCCTGCCCAAGCACCCTCCCGAAGGGCAAAAAGAAACCCCAGTGGTGGAATCCTGAGATTTCAGCACTGAGGAAGAACAGCAGAAGGCTTTTCAACCAAGCTAAACGAACAGGTCTTTGGCAACCATACAAAGACGCACTCAAAGTTTTCAAGAAGGCCATAAAGAGGGCGAAAAGCGAATCTTGGCAAAACTTCTGCGACAACATAGAAGAGAACTCTGAAGCCAACAGGCTGAGGAAAGTTCTCTCAAAATCTTCTTCAAGTATGAACTCTATCCAGAAGCCTAACGGTGACTGGACGACATCATGTAGCGAAATGCTGGAGGTCCTTATGAGCACTCACTTCCCGGGCTGCTCAGATGACACCCCCGATTTTTCGCCCGGTCCTAGGACCTACTTGTCTCTAGGTGATACCGTTGGGGACATCGTAAGTGAGGAGAGGGTGGAATGGGCTTTAATGTCCTTTCAGCCCTACAAATCTCCTGGCCTTGACGGAATCTTTCCCGCTCAACTACAGGAAGCTAAAGACATACTGTGTCCCGTGCTTTCTCAGATTTTTACAGCCTGCCTAACTCTGACTCACATACCACACGAGTGGACAAAGGCAAAGGTTGTCTTCATACCAAAAGGAGGCAAGGCCGCTCATGTGAAACTGAAGGATTTCAGGCCTATAAGCCTCACCTCGTTCTTCCTCAAAACTCTAGAGAGGCTCATCGACGAATATATTCGACGGAATATTAAAGCTGACAACCTCTCCTCGAATCAGCATGCATATTCCAAGGGGAAATCCGTGGAGACCGCACTCCATGAAATCGTAGCGACGATCGAAAAAGGATTGGCCTTAAAGGAATACACGCTCGGAGTTTTTCTCGATATCGAGGGTGCTTTCAACAACGTCTACCCGAAGTCTGTTGTTAACTCCCTTCTTAGGGCGGGGGTGCAGCGAGGTCTGGTGGATTTTGTTGAGCTCCTTCTCGGAAAGAGAACTATTCTATCAGAACTAGGGGATGGTTCCATTACAAAGTATGTGACCAGGGGCACCCCCCAAGGGGGTGTTCTCTCCCCTCTACTCTGGAATCTAACAGTGAACACCATACTTCTAAGCCTAAAGAGCACCGGTTGTCAAGTCATAGCGTACGCCGATGACATAGCAATCGTTGCAACGGGCAAACATGTTCAGGTCCTGAGTGAGTTGTTGCAAAACGCACTCGGTCTGGTAAACATCTGGTCCAAGGAATGTGGACTTAGTGTCAATCCTGCCAAGACAGAAATGGTACTTTTCACAAGGAAGTATAAAACTCCCTTATTCAAACCTCCCGCCCTAAACGGGGTAGCACTCACTCTCTCAACCGAGGTGAAATACCTTGGTGTTATTCTGGACAGGAAGCTGAACTGGAAGCGAAGCACTGAAGACCGCTCCAGGAAGGCCAATACTGCCCTGTATGCCTGCAAAACGGCTATAGGCAATAAATGGGGAATAAAACCACATATAGTACACTGGATGTACACAGCTGTGATAAGACCCATCCTTTTCTACGGGGTCACCGTATGGTGGCCTGCTCTAAACAACACCGTATCCAGAGCCAAGGTTGAACGTGTGCAGAGGACGGCTGCCATGCTCGTCACGGGAGCCCTGCCCACTACACCCACCAAATCCCTGGAAATAATCTTAAATCTTCCACCTGTGGATCTCTACGGCAAATTTCAGGCCGGCTGTAGTGCGGCTAGGCTAAATACAATCCAGCCGTGGAGGGACCTCAGATTCGGGCACGCAAAAGTACTTGAAACTCTACCGGATAATCTACGACAGATAGATTATACCACTCCTCTACTCTGTTTAGATAACAAATTCTCCACAAGAATCCCAGAGAGGAACGAGTGGGAAAGGGCAACAGACCTGAACCCAGGGTCTACGGCCATATATACAGATGGATCCAAGCTAAACAAAAGAGTGGGTAGCGGGATCTACTCTGACGAACTCGCGCTAAATCTCAGTTTTCGCTTACCGGACCATTGCAGCGTTTTTCAAGCGGAATTAAACGCCATAATGGAGGCGGCTCGGTGGCTTATAACCTCCGCCCCTCCAGGACGGCCTATCTCTATCTATTCTGACAGCCAGGCTGCTATCAAATCTCTCAATTCTAACGAAGCAACGTCCAAAGTAGCCATCGAATGCAGAAATACTCTCAACCTGCTGGCATCAAAATGCTCCTTGACTGTTGTATGGGTCCCTGGACACAGAGACATCCCTGGCAACTGCCTAGCCGACGAGCTGGCAAGGAGGGGGACGCAACTTTCTGTAGTCAATTCTGCTCCGAATGCGGGCATACCTCCAACCTCCTGCAAACACAGACTAAAGGCGAAACTCGTTGAGGAGGTAAATATAAGATGGGCTGTGGAAACCACCTGCCATATTACCAGGCAAATATGGCCAAAGATTGATGTAAAGCGATCCATAGCTCTCACCCGGCTGGACCGCTCCTCTATCAGATTAGTAGTCGGGGTAATCACCGGACACTGCCTGATGGGCACACACGGAAAAAGGTTGGGATACCTCACCAACGATTTCTGTCGCAGTTGCAGAGACGAGGAGGAGGTGGAGACCATCGAACACTATCTCTGCCACTGTCCCGCCCAATATGCGCAACCAATTCTTCAACAAGTACTTTGTAGATTGTTTAGCCGATTTGAACTCGGCGAACGTTCTCGACTTTTTGTGCTATATAAAACGCACTCGGTGGTTCAATTACTAAGGGAGGGAAAGAAACAAATGGCTTCGGCCAGTGGTATCACAACGGGCTTTTACAGCCCACGTGTGCTCCGCGTTCTGCGCGGGGCAGCCACCCTAACCTAACCTAACCTAACCTAAATTCTATGACCACGAAAAATATAAAATTGCATACAGAATGGACAATACACTTAAAAAACTATACAGCAACACCAAAAGCAAAATTGACAAAATGGACCAAAACAATGTAATATATAGCATAACATGTAATGGAAATACGCAAAGCAAATGTGAAAAAATCTACGTTGGAACGACAAAAAATAATTTAAAAACTAGGATTAGTGGACACAAATCAAATCTAAGATCGCGCAATAATGGAAAGACACAACAAACAGCACTGTCGGCCCACTGTGGCGAACTCTCACATTCTCCAAATTTTGATAACGTTAGCATATTGCAAAAGGAGACTGCCCAGCAAGAACGACCTAACGTATTCTCCAATACACTTACAAAATTGCCCTGCAAAAAATTTTACGACTAATCTCCAAAGAGAGTATTGCGAGATTACTCTCAATCGGGTACAATTGGGAATTAATTAGTCGCAACTAGTCTCATATGGGTACTAATGGAGGTCAATTAGTCTCGACTCATCACTTATGGGTATAATTGGAGATCAATTAGTCTCCAACTCATCTCTAACGGGTACTATTAACGATTTAATGATATGTACGCACCTAGTCAATGAAATGTCAAGTGCGGCGTTGACACACAGAGAGAGTATTCGCCTCACAAAACTGAGCACTCCGGTTCGAATCTCAGCTGGAGCAAATTTTTATTTTTATTTTTTAAAAGTGACTAGACGCTTTTTATACCCATTCGGGTATAAAGGTGAACAATTAGTCTCTTCATAGGGCATGCTCGAACAAAAGCGATCAGTTCATTCCATATAAAGAGATCATAAGTGGTATTAGTCGCATGCTCCTTTGCGATTGCTCCCGGAGTCATCCCGGATTAGTCCCATTTTTATGAAATTTCATTGGCTGAGTGCGTACATATCATTATATCGTTAATAGTACCCATTAGAGATGAGTTGGGGACTAATTGATCTCCAATTATACCCATAAGGGATGAGTCGAGACTAATTGACCTCCATTAGTACCCGTATGAGACTAGTTGGGACTAATTAATGCCCTACTGTACCCGATTGAGAGTAATCTCGGAATACTCTCTTTAGAGATTAGTCGCACAATTTTTTGCAGGGATATAAAAGAAAGAGAAAACTGCTCACACGTGAAACGATTATGCGTTAGATTTCTCCAGTAGCCCTATGTTAAATGATGGAAAGTTTTTGAATTTCTCACACAAACTTTTTGTAGTACTAGGCGTATATAACGTATTAATTAACAGATAAAGTTCTTACTGGGTGACGATAGAAATGCTACATATAACTAGCACACCGACAGAATTAAGAATAAATTACAAAACGGACACAGAGAACGTCGCTCATGCTTACAGACACCTGATCGATAAAACAAAAAGAATACAAATCAAAATCAGTCGAAGTCCAGCCACTTGACAGCATAGGATGAAATCATCTACGCAAAAATAATTTATATTGTCTTTGGCCTTTTGTGCTTTATGTTAGTTTTGCTTTAAAGTTTTTCTTTTTTCTTTTAATGTAAGTCGATTTGCCTTTTTGTTGAAATTTGTTGTATTCTAAGTGTTTTTGTATTTAGAGTCCCTGAAGATGGCTTTCGTTGGGAGCCGAAATATCGGACACTTGTAAAACAAAAATAAAAACTTGACCTCAGGCTCGAAAGAAACCAGAAAAACACATCTCAAATGTAAATTAATTTTTATACAGCATTACTTAAATTTTATTATTTAAATAATAAAATTTTATATTATATTTTGTTATTAATTGTTTATTAATAAATATAAAGGATATATTTTTTTAAAGTTAATTTTTATACTGCATTACTTAAATTTTATTATTTAAATAATATATAATAAATAATATATAAATATATAAATAAATTTTTTTAAATGGCGTTTATTTATAAGTTGTTTTAAAAATGGTTATACTATTTAGTCGCGTTAAAGAAATTTAAATTATCTTTAAATTAGCATCAATGCTTTTGTGATCGGTCAAATAGTTTCCGAGATATTTTTATAATAAAAATAAAAAATAGAAAAGTTTAAATTTAACCTCTTTTATTGGCTTTAATTTTTATTTGTACCAAATAATCTTGGTATAGTTGAAATCAGCATGAAAAGTTCTATAGAGTCACACGTTTTTTTTTTTTTGCTAAACGATTGGTATACCATCAGTGGCGTAACTATACCATCTAAGGTCCGTGGCAAACTCTTTGGATGGGGTTCTCCCAGTAAAAATCGTCACGTTGTAATTTAACGTTAACTCTAGAGTACTAACCATATTTTACATACGGTAGTACTAATGGTAGTCGATTAGACGATGTCTTGTTAAAACCCTGTTGTTTAAAAACAACTTTTAGGTTTATAAAAACTCAAAAATAGTGCGCATTCAACATATTTCACATACGATTCTATTTTATGTAAAATGAATAAAATATATTCGTATTAATATAAAAAACAGCTAAACTTTAATTAGAAATTAACAAGTCTCAACTTTGTTTCGGCGAGCCGTTAATGCAAACAAAATCACACTCTGGTTCAAACAAAACAAAATTCCTTCTCTCAGCAACAGAAGATAAAGGACTAACCATTTATAAAATTTGACCGTAGTCATAATAAGTAATTTTTAAGCAAAAAAAAAAACCGATTTCAACTCTCATATAAAAATGTAACATTATCGTCCGATGATCGGATATAAACCAATTTAAGAAATCGGTTAACGTCGTCCAAAGCTATGCGGTAACATACATAAAAAAAAATATATATGTATATACATTATATATACATATATATATATACATATATATATATATATTCCGACGAACTGATAACCTTTCTCCTAAAGTGTGCGGCAGGAACGTATGTACAGACAACAGTGTGTGAAACGGATATGTTTTCGGCTGTTTTTTTCTGAAATTTGTCTGATTCAATTTTTCGTTCAATACGCTTTCCTTCTGCACTTTACATATACTTTTTCATGGTTCAAAAGAAATAAAATAAAACTAGGAAGGGCCTGACGGAATTTGGCACCTTCTAGAAGCTAAAAGTTAGCGGCACACTCCTCTGCCCGCTCAGCCATTGCCAACTACGCATTCATGCTTTCAAATGTTTAGCGTGAGCAAATAAAATACAATTATTTAGGGAGTTCACAAGTCGTGCTATTAGTCATATTTGCTCTTTTGTGCTATTTTTTTAGAACAGTTGTAAAATGAAACTTGTGAGCATCCCATACTTTTTCGTGTGCTATTGTACAATATTTTAACAATTATATTTGACAAAATCAAAATTATTAAAACAGCTTTAGAAAGTTTATAATGCCCAGAAGAAGCGAGAAAAGTTAATTAATGGCTGCGATTTGCGAGAAGTACGCGCAGGACGCAATGATGGAAGGAAGTGAGTCGTCAAATAAGTCATTTATGAGTTTTTTTTAAATTTATTTGGTGCATTTTTGTTAGGCGATGAAGATGAGGAGGAAGATATCAGCTTCCACTGAATTTCTAGTTTTTTTTCTACACAGAAACGCGTATAAAAATCCTGGGCGGACGGCTTCTGCAAATATGTACTTATATTTCCAAATTATATTTATACATATGTGTTTAAGGAAAAAACCTCAAATAGGCGGTTTTCTAAAAGAAAATCAATTAGGGACTTCTCTTCCGACACTGTCCACATATGGTTTGGTTTTCCCCGGACACGCTTAGTTTTGCACTGAATTAAAAAAGATCTTTAATAAGTTAAATATGTTATAAATTAAAGATAATTTACTCCATTGCCATGAGATGACTCCATTTTTTTATTTAAAATTTGAATATTTTATTGTACTCAGACAAGGAAAAATGTAAATAAATAGAAATGTCTGATCCAATAGCACTCACAAATAGCAAAGTAAACATATTTTTCAAAGTTGTATTGTAATACAACAATTTTACTTGTAAAGCAAAAACAACACTTTTAAAACTGTTCTAAAAAAATAGTATAAAAGAGCAAATATGACAAATAGCACGACTTGTGAACTCCCTAATTGCTTTCAAATGACATAATCTTTTTCGAACGTTACGGGCGTTTTCCGGATACGAAAATTGATGATAACTGTAGGAGTTTTTCCAATTCGTTTTTGGATACGGAAAATTGAATTAAACTGCACTGTCGACAAAATTTACGTTTCTTTGCTGGCTGGGAATAGATTGGCGCCTACGCATATGTTAGTGTTTGGCAGAGCTTCTCCTCCGATTAGTGGCGTGCGCCTTGATATTGTCTTACGCCGACTCCGAATGGCTTTTGTATTTTTATGAGAACCTGTTTTTCATGGCAGAAATACACTCGGAGGTTTGCCATTACGCCACAGTTATGTAGCTTGTCGGTTTATAGATTTGTCATCAACGTGTATTATCCAAAATTTAATAATGGTATAGTTTCTTTGAACCTTGATCATTATTAAAACAGTTTAGTTTAATTTGTAACTTTACAGGATTCGCCAAGTTTTCCGTATGTGTGACGTTATATATAACTGACTTAAAACCACATTTATCTTTAAAACAACAAAAGATAGGAAACAAGTGTCTGTATATCAAATGTAGCTTTTAAGATTTATTACACAACATTTTAGGAATATAAACAGAAATATACGTGCGACTGTAACGTTGACGACAAAAATGTTCACCATATGGTCTATAGTTGTGTCTCACTTTGATTGATTTTAAATACTTAAAAAAATATAACTTTAAAGTACTTAATGTTGTTAAAAATGTTAGGTTATTTCTGGGCTCGCGGTCTCTTGGGCCGGGGCCCTCTCGGATCGGCGGCCCGTGACATTTTGGCAGCAATGCCGTCCTATAGTTACGCCTCTGTATTCCACACCACGGCTACTTCGGGCTATTTCTGTCTAAATCCTGGAGTGCGGGAACAGGCTAAATGTGAAAAAGAAATAGTAAGGGTATTCATCAAACCTTATAAATGCATTGTAAACCGTATAAACTTATAATTGTGTAAACCTTATAAATGAACTGTCAAAATTTGTATGGAAACTCTTTTACACATTTCTGATAAATTTATCCAGCGATGCAACTCTGTCGCAACTCTAGCTATGTTTTCTTAGGCAATAATCGGGATCCGCATACAAATTTTGCACGCAAATTCAACAACGATATGATCCTGATAGAGATCTGGTTCAATTATGATCCCGTCTGTTTGTTTTGTTTCACTGATAATTCGCAAAGTTTGGTAGCCGTGATAAATGAATTCATACACAACCAGACATTCTGAAATTGTTTCTTATAACTTGCTTCAAATAAATAGCCTTTATGTTATATGTACATTTATTTAAATAGATATCTCGTAAATATAATTTTTTCCAATTTAGTGAGGTAGTTTCTATAATTTCTTTATCCCCGTGCTAGTAGTATAAAGTTAGTGACACTGCGCTTTATAACCAAAGAAAACACGACTATTGTCGCATGTGTAAACGAAAAGAGAGTGTGGGTCGTTCATGTAACAGAGTGCATAAACTTATAAGATTATCTGCTTGATAAAGTTATCGGTTTAGATGAATACCACTAGTAAATAAACAAATGTCAAATTAAAATCTGAGTTTCTTTAACACCCCAATGAGAACACTTGACTGTTGTTCATAAACTCAAAACGTTAAACTGGAGTTAATTTTTCAATGTGAACCAAGGTACATTGAACAGGTAGTATCAGTAGAGCAGCTGATTTGATTTATTTTCAAATTATTTGGTCTCGAAAATGTCAAATATTTTTAATTTTTTCTCACAAAAATTCTGAATTGTTAAAATCCATTTGCATGTGAAACCTTTTCCCATACAAAACAAGCGATTGAATAGCAGCTTTTGGAACGTTCGCCCAACTCGGCAGCACGACCGCTGATTACTGGGCCTTGCAAAGGATGGATCAATGCTTCGAGAAGCAAACAAATTTACTAGGAAAGAAAGTTGCATCAAATTTTATTTTTTCCAATTTCATTTTTTTATTTTTTATAATTTTTTGTATTTCACATGGCACGCTTTGATTTAGAAGAAAAAATTCAGAACAGTTTTTGACACTTTCGATACCAGAAGCAACAACAAAATACACGCAAATGTTGTTTTTGCTCTACTGATACTACCTGTTTAATGTGCCTTGATGTGAACATAGTATTAGAGTAATTTAAAAAATATTAGAGTGGACTCTCTGCCAATGTAAACATTCGCATTCGCAAAACATTCGTATCATTTAATGCGAATGCGAATGTCGAATGCGAATGTGTAAAATGATGCGAATCATTCGCATAACGAATGCGAATGCAAATATTCGCACCATCTCTGGTATGTACATATGTATATGAATCAGTAGCAGCGTGTGACAACGCCCTTTGACACGGGTTTTCACAAATTTGTCGCGGTAGCATCTTAGTTTGGTTGCACAGGCGATCCAATTCATACATACAATGATATACATGAATACCTACCCTGTAAGAAAATCCAATAGTACTACAGTGGTGTGCTTTACATAGAGTTATGACCGCACTATCGCGTTAATTTTCTTTTCATTGCTAGCGATTGATCAATTTTACATAGCATAGGCCCAATTCAGCTGGCCTACTTAAGTAGAGATTGTTGATTAACTTCTTAAAACTTAAAACTAATTAATCTTCCTACACTTTCCAGCCACAGGCAAATGCTTGGTACAATTTTTATAGTTAAATAACTAACAGCCTCAATTTCAAGTCCGCTTCTTCTGGGCGAAGTTAGCCTTAATGTTCCCTCCCGGGTATCAAGACACTTTTGTCCCCTGTTTCTGAAAGCTCGTAAAACTAATTTTGAATTGTACGACCCACTCCGTTGCTTATGCCAGGATTTTAACTCTCATTCCAGCACGCTTGATATATCAAATCCGCTTTTCAGCATTAAGAAATCGATACTGTCCTCTCTCAATAAATGAATCATTAAAATAAAGACATAAAATCGGACGATCAATTTAGTTCTGTAGCTGAACAGTTTTAGATCTCGACACTTAACAAACTCCTGCCTATTGTGACTCGGCGCAAAAATTAAAAATACTGGTTCCGTACGTCATGTGGACTGCGCCCCTCGTGCGCATGGGCGGGAATGGAGGGTAAAAA
>NW_023458555.1:74411606-74413562 GCF_013731165.1 Rhagoletis pomonella | reverse complement strand
TCCGAACAGATCGAATTACGGTCTCCGTCTTCTCGGGTTGGAGCTTACCGCGTATCGTTCCCAGCACCTCTGCATAGGTTTTGCCTTCAGCTGGCTTAATTATTAATTTGGCGAGACTCTTCTTTTTTCTCACCCTCTTCTTTTTTTTGCGGCTGGTCGCCTCGCCCTTATTGACCAAGGGTTCACCTGGCGCTGGCCCTGGCTTGGGCTTTCTGCTTTTTCCAACCGTTTTCCATTGATTGTCTGGTACGGTTTTCTGTGCATTGTTGTTATTATTGCCATTATTATTAGGATTATTAATAATAATGTTTTTACTACTATTATTATTATTAGCAGTAGTATTTTTCTTCTTTTCCGGCTCGCCTGTAGGGGAGTCGGATCGAGTTCGACCTCTCTTTTGCGAGCCAGGGCCAGCCTTCCGCAGCTCGGAAAGGGTAGGCCCCTTCCGGCGCTGCTCTCGGAGGTAGCTTAATATATTTAAGCTCTCCTCGATTTGGGCCATACCTGTTTTTATGTCCATGGACACATTCTTTTGCTTAGACACAGCGCTCTGCATCTTCTTCAGGACGAGCCGAATCTGGGCCAATTGCTCATCTTCATTGCCTTCGCAAGTTCCCAAGCTTGCGGTGACATGCTTGTCGCTGTTTGCAGCAGCCGGCGTTTGAAGACGACTATCCCGGCTGCCGGGAGTTGCCGTTTGGCAAGGTGTAGCCTTCTGCGCCACGCCGGCGGCTTTCTCCGTGCTCGTGGTGCCGGAATTTGCCTGCAGAGGAGTTTGTGGCGGGGAGCGCACGACTCTACTGCTCTTCCTGAATGCGCTGCATTCTTCCTCCGTATCATCGACGTTCGTTTCGTTTATTGGTTTTGTTTTAATCATTTTCAGTCAATTGGGTCTCCGCTTCAAGCCGCTATCTCCACACGTAGCACAGTCGCTTTTAAGTGTCCCGAAGTTCCCTTCTCTCAAAGGAGCAGGCCATCGCGAGGGTTGACACAAGTCCTTATGGGATATTGTGTTCAGAGCCAAGACAGCGTAAAACCAGGAGTAAATCTCAACTGGACCTGTGCGGCCAACTAAATGGCGACGTGTATTGAACGTACTTGAAGACCTGCCAGGGTTTTAACGAGACGGAGGCGATCGCAGCATTAGCCCACCAGCCATTTCTGTGAGGTGTCACCCTCACATACTAAAGTGGCGGAATACTGCTCTCGCCAGCCCAATATCAGACTAATCGTATACATGCTCCAGTATGCCATGAACAGGATCTAACTGGTCTCAATCCTGGGATGCTTTTTGTGGGGCGGCATCTGTTCGCCCGGACACAGGAGATTCATCAAGCATTTCTGATCTTTTAAATCAGGCCCTCGTCTCCTGCCGCTCTTGGTCTGGGACTGCTTATTGGTTATTCGCAGCTAACCTATCGGAGTAGGCCGTTCACGATCCGCCCTGTGTGACCCCGGTAAGGTCCTGAGCTTAGCCCTTACCTTATTATTATTATTATTATTATTATTATTATTTTTATTATTATTATTATTATTATTATTATTATTATTATTATTCATTTTCAGGTCATATATTTAATCTGCACTTAATGGCCAATATTGGCTATTTAAATATGAGATATACAACCCTGTGTTTGTACCAAACAACCAAGATTGATTGGTAGGTTGTTTAATCAATCCCACCAAATCCCACCGCAATACAATCAGCTTTTCAGCACAAAATGTAAACAAACAAGCAGATGCAACAACAATTTCAAGGAACAAGCAGCAGTGCTGCCAATTGTTTAGCATATAGCAAAGTTGATCTGTAATCCACAAAAGCTAAATTGCATTTAAACAACAATCCGCATTTAAACTTAAGTGCCATTTAAATATTCATTTGAAATTGGCACTTAATAACGGACAATTACCCCTGCTGCGCTGCGATCTGTTGCTTCGAGCCAGTACACTCTGCAT
>NW_023458555.1:74392111-74411596 GCF_013731165.1 Rhagoletis pomonella | reverse complement strand
CCCCTGCTGCGCTGCGATCTGTTGCTTCGAGCCAGTACACTCTGCATCCTTTTCTAGGCGGATCTCAACCAGATCGAGAGTGAAAATTTGTCTAGGCCACACAACTCTTACGGTGCTTCCGGGACCATAAAAACTGGTAGCCTACGAAATCATAAATGAAATACATAATAATAAGTCAAGTTCAAGTACTAGATATGTTTTTGCGAAAGCAAATTTCAGGAAAATTAACAAAGAACTTTCAAAGTTATCTTGGCCAATATATAGAGATGACGTGGAGCGTAGCGTTGAGCACTTTAATGATACTGTTTTCAATTTGTTTCGGAAGTATGTGCCAAAACGTAATATTGTTCATGCAGAACCAATACAATTATGGTTCACTAAAGAGCTTAAAAAATTGAAAAATAAAAAGTCGCACTCTTTTAAACTGTATAAAAGAACGGGCTTACACAGTGATTACCTCTCAGTTTTACGGCATAGCTGCTTTGCATTAAATAAGAAATGTTATAATTAATTTTTGTGTAAAATTAAGAAGAATTTAATTAAAATCCTAAATCATTTTATGGTTTCGTAAATTCAAAGCGTAAGGCACATGGTTTTCCGTCCGCTATGCATTATCGCAACACTGTATCTAGCGACAGCCAACTCATTGCCAACATGTTTGTTTAGTTTTTTAGGTCCAATTATTCTGTAGACTTCCCTATAAGTGGAGACTATCCGTACGAGCTTTGTCCAATCAACTCTGCTTATATTCCAGTAATATCTTCCGATGAAGTTTTACACTATTTAAAAACCTTAAAAGCGTCATTTAGGCCTGGACCTGATCATATTCCAACCTGTTTTTTAAAAACTGCGCTGAGAACATCTGCGAGTTTTTCCGTCAGCTTGGAAGGAGTCTTTCATAATACCACTTCACAAAAATGGCAGCAGGTCCTCTAAGAAAAATTATGGGGCATAGCGAAACTCTCCGCTATCCCCAAATTATTCGAAGCAATTATTGTTAATCAGCTGACATATTCTATATCTTCTTCAATTACACAATCTCAACACGGGTTTTCTAAAGGAAAATCTACTATGACTAATTTTTTGGAGTTTACAACTCATGTCTCAAACGGTTTTAGAGAAAATGCTCATACCGACGTAATATACACCGATTTCAGTAAAGCTTTTGACAAAGTATGTCACTCGTTACTCATCCGTAAACTCGACCTAATCGGCTTTCAGCCCAGTCTTCTTCAATAGATCTCATTTTACCTCTCTGATAGAACAAAAAGAGTTATTGTTAATAATTGTTCTTCCAACATCATTAAAGTTTCTAAAGGATTTCCTCAGGGAAGCCACCTTGGTCCGATTATGTTCCTGATATTCATTAATGATATTTCTTCTATAATAAAACATTCCAAAATTTTAATGTATGCCGATGATGTGAAACTTTTTAAAACACTGTCCTCTCATCGAAGAAAGGTCTTTGTTACAAGCGGATCTGAACAACGTGGTTAGTTGGTGTAATACAAACTATATGCCACTAAACCTTCAAAAATGTAAAGTTATATGTTTCTCTCGGAGGGCTGTTCAACCAGCTGTTTATTCAATATCAAATTATAATTTGGAGCAGGTGTCCAATTTTGTCGATCTTGGTATCACAATGGATTCCAAACTCAATTTCAACCATCATATTAATGTTACAGTCAATAAAGCCAAAGGCGTTTTTGCATTTGTAAGGCGATGGTCAAAAGAGTTCAAAGATCCTTATGTTACAAAAGCTCTTTTTATTTTACCACTTTAGTTAGACCTATACTCGAATACGGATCTATTGTTTGGAATCCCCGCTACCAAGTTCATTTAGAAAGGATTGAATCAATTCAAAAACAATTCTTGCTTTTTGCATTGCGTAATTTTAACTGGGATCCAGATTACAATCTCCCCCCTTACACAAGTCGTCTAAAGCTCATAAATTTGCCTACACTCACAAGTCGTGGAGCAATGCTAGGTATAATATTTATCGTAAAATTAATGACAGGCTTCATTAATAGCCCGGCCCTCCTGGCTGAGGTAAATTTTAATGTTCCTCCTTCTCGAGTGCAAAACTAATTTTGAACTAAACGAATCATTCCGTGGTTTATGTAAAAATTTTAACTGTCATTCCAGCACGTTTGACGTATCGGACTCCATTTTTACTATAAAGAAAACTATTATTTCCACTCTCAATAATTGAAATACTATCTTTAGCATATCCAATCAGCTGATGAATTTGATTCTGTAACTGAATAGTTTTAGATCTCGACACTTAACAAACTCCTGTTTCCACTACTCGGCACCAAAAAACTAAATAAAAAAGGTTCCGTACGTCATGCGGACTGCGCCCATCGTGTCGGTTGGGCGGGAATGGAGGGTAAAAAGGCGTTGGGATTAATTAATTAATTAATATTCTGGAGATTCTCGATTTACTTGATTTTTTTCATACAGTTCCACATATACTTAAATCCTTAGATTGGAAAGATGCATACATACATATCGCAAGCTAAGAATGAAAATTTGTTAAGTCCATTTTTTTCTTATTTAAAGGGAGAAGAAAAGCTTACCGACCCACGCTTCAAATATTTTGCAAACCTTTATGAAGATAATGGCGTTTTCAAAGTTCAACGTTAATGACATTGTTTTTTTTTATTTACTGTGGTTTTTTTGCACACTTTCGATTGCATATAAATGGCTCAAAATCAAATTTTTTTTCTACCCTGTCGAAGCCGTTCTATTTTTGAACCAGAAATTCGTTTCACCAATTGGAGTAATTCCAGGAGGCTATGTGTACATACATATGTAAGTATGTATGTTTCCAGATACATTACCTAATTAGAAAAATCAGGTTCCTGAAATATCAGACTACGGCTTGCACTATTACCGCACAATTAATGTTACAACAACATTACTATGGGCCTTATTGCATGCATTCATACCTGCAGTTAAACTTACTAGTTATTAACTTTAATGCTACCATTTTGCCTTTTCGCCCTACTAGTTCACGTTCTTTCCTTTTTTAAGAGATGACAATTGTCTCATCAGCACCTACCAGTAAAAATACTAGTGGTGTCATACTAGTTGGGGGGTTGTTGGGGTCAGTCTGCCAATAAATACTTTAATAAGTAGGTCAATTTGCTAGCGGCGATCCAACAGTTGCAATGGTCTACAAAGAAAAGCACTTGCGTGTCATTCCTCCGGCAAGGACATTTTTTAAATGTATTTTCCTTTCATTTCATTATCTTCAGTTTACATTTTTTAGAAGTGAAATATTTTCATGAATTTCGTTTTATTTAGGGATGTGCCGGATAGAGATTTTGACGGATAACCGGATTCCGTATATCCTGTAAAAAATAACAGCCGGATTCGGATATCCGATCGGATATCCGGTAGACTGCTGCACTTAATAAATTTCACAATATTGCTTTTTTGCCGGTTCGAGTTCACCTCGACCTCTGCACCGTTTCTGATGCTACAGAATTTACCACTTCGAAAACACAATTACGCACACATCTGTACGATGCTATCGCAGTGAAAAATGGCATCTTATAAACAAACAAAAAACAATCTTCATCAAATTCTTTGCTTTTGAACAATCAAGATGTTTTGTTTTCTTACGTTAATTTTTGTTTAAATTATACAGAACCCGCCTATTAACCTTTTTCGTTTCCGAACGCGTAGGTCTGCAATTTCCAATAAATAGTTGCGGCATTGTTGTAATTTTTTCGGAGCAGATTCGCACCGTCAGAATCGCACATGTGTGTTGATGCCTTATATTGACCTTACATGGTCACATTGTTTGGTCAAACTGTCTTCTGTGTAATTAGATGGTTTAACTTACACGCTTCAAAAAACCCATCAAATTTCAGTTTTTCGTTTTGAATGAAGTTGAAGAGAAGCTTAAGAAAGCTTTGTATTCATTTGTTAATACTAATACTAAGTCGTATACTTTTTCCTTGTTCAATTATGTGTTTTTATTTAAATTATTGTGCACAGATATGTCTGTGTAATTAGATGGTTTAACTTACACACGTCAAAAAACCCATAAAATTTCAGTTTTTGTTGAAGTTTTATCACCACAAAAAAGGTTTGGAGATATTTGAAATAATTTATTACTTCTAAAATGAAGTCGAATTATTTTCTTTTCTTGCTCATTTCTTCTTTTTATTTAAATTATCGGGCACTTGTACTTTCACTTTGTTTATAATTTTGATCAAACAGCACTTTACACGGTCCACAGCACATGTCAAACGACTATCAAATTTGATGAAAGTCAAAACTACTAAGGGTATTCATCAAAGCTTATAAATGCAATGTAAACCGTATAAACTTATAATTGTGTAAACTTTATAAATGAACTGTCAAAATTTTTATGGAAACTCGTTTACACATTTCTGATAAATTTATCCAGCGATTTCACTGAATAAACCTGATAAACTGAAGCCAATGCAACTCTGTCGCAAAAGGTATGAAATTGCGATTCACTTATCAACAGTATTTATAGAACTATTAATAAAAAAATTTACTTGATTATAGGACTAAACATTCAACAACGACAATGCTTCACTATTGCAACATTTTGTGACCCACGTTTCAAAACTCGCTTTTTTTCTGACGCCAATAAAGCTAAAAACTGCGTTGTTGATGAACTAATTCGAAATTATAAATCAGTTAGCATGTAGAAACCAGTTGAATCATATGAAAAATGGCGAACTATAGTGAAAGCTTCCATCGAAGATCGAGCTCACGAGGATATTTGGCAATGCTTTGAGGAAATCGCCAACGGCTCTGATGCTGATTCTAGTGTTTCTAGTAATATGGATAGCCAAACGATTGGTAGACAAGGCAGCGAACGTACATGAAAAAAGGCAGCGATTTATGAACTAGAAATAGAGAAATATTTGCAGCTACCTCTTATATCCAGACAAGAAGATCCCTTAACTTGGTGAAAGTATAGCCGCAAAGAATTTCCAAATTTGTTTACACTGGCAACGAAGTATCTCTGCGCGCCACCTTCCTCAGTGAACTCGGAAAGAGTACTTAGTGCATCGGGTAACATTTATGTTGAAAATAGAAATAGGTTGTTGCCCGATAATGCGGAAACTTTGATTACTAACTTCTTCTTCTTATTTGGCACTACAACCGTTTGTCGGTTTGGGCCGAGACCAAAAAGCTTTTCCAATTGCTTCTCTCCTGCGCGAATTTGCGCCAGTTGGTTATCCCGAGCGCAGACAGGTCCTTCTGCACTTGGTCCTTCCAATGCGTTCGTGGGCGCCCTTGCTTTCGTTGTCCACCCATGGGTGCGGAGTCGAAGGATCTTTTCACCGGAGAGTCGTCATCCATGCGTACAACATGTCCAAGCCAACGCAATCGCTGTATTTTTATGCGCTTAACTATGTCCATGTCGTTAAAAAGCTCATACAGTTCCTCATTCCATCTTCTCCGATATCCGCCATCCACGAAAACAGGGCCGTAGATTTTGCGTAGAATAGTTCTCTCGAAAGCCCCCAAAGCCTTCTCATCTTTGTTCGACATCGTCCAAGATTCTGCGCCATATAAAAGGACGGGCATGATGAGAGATTTGTAGAGCGTGAGTTTCGTTCGTCGAGAGAGGGCTCTGCTTTTCAATTGCCTACCGAGCCCAAAGTAGCACCTGTTGGCAAGAGTTATTCTTCGCTTGATCTCCAGGCTGACGTTGTTGGTGGTGTTTATGCTGGATCCTAGGTAGACAAAGTCCTTCACTACTTCAAAGTTATATCTGCCAACAGTGACGTGTGTCCCGTAGCGCGTGGACTGTTTATATGTTGCCAGGAGGTACTTTGTCTTTCCCTCGTTCACCGCTATACCAACCTCTTTAGCTTCTTTTTCTAAACTGGAAAATGCTGCGGTTACGTCCCTTTGTTTCAGACCTACGATATCGATATCATCTGCATACGCCAGCAGCATCGTTCTTTTGCTATAAATGGTGCCGTTGCGATTCAGATTGGCAGCTCTTATTACGCTTTCCAGCATCAGATTGAAAAAGTCGCACGAGAGTGAATCGCCTTGTCTAAAACCTCGTTTGGTCTCAAACGGCGCGGAGAGGTCCTTCCCAATTTGGACGGAGCAGAAGGTTGTGCTCAACGTCACTCTACATAGCCGTATTAGTTTTGCGGGGATCCCAAATTTGGACATGGCGTCGTACAGGCAGCTCCTCTTCGTGCTATCAAAAGCAGCTTTAAAGACAACAAAAAGATGGTGTGTGTCGATTTGCTTATCTAGTGTCTTCTCCAGGATTTGACGTGCTGTGAAAATCTGGTCAATGGTGGACTTACCAGGTCTGAAGCCACACTGATAAGGTCCAATCAGCTGGTTCGTGAACGGCTTCAGTCTTTCACACAGTATCGTCGACAGGACCTTGTATGCAATATTAAGAAGGCTTATTCCGCGGTAATTGGCGCAAACGGCGGGATCTCCCTTCTTGTGGATTGGGCAAAGTACACTGAGATTCCATTCTTCGGGCATGTATTCATCAGACCAAATTCTGCTTAAAAGCTGGTACATACGCCCCACCAACTCTTCGCCACCGGCTTTGAACAGCTCAGCCGGTATACCGTCGGCTCCGGGGGCTTTGTTGTTCTTAAGCCGCTTTATTGCTGTTCTCACCTCGTCTTGGTCCAGTTGAGGGACGTGAGCTTCGTCCCTATACATTGGTTCGGGTTCTCCTTCATCAAACGCGCCATCTGTTTCGCCATTTAAAAGCAATGAAAAGTGTTCCCTCCATATCTCAAGTGTACTATGGACATCTGTTACCAGGTTTCCATCTTCATCTTTGCAGGAGCTAGCCCCGGTCTTAAAACCATTTGATTGCTGCCTTATTTTCTGATAGAATTTTCGAGCCGCGTTCCTGTCTGCCAGCATCTCAAGCTCTTTGCACTCACGCCTTTCTGCCTCTCTTTTCTTTCTCTTGAAAAGGCGTATCTCTTCCCTCCTTTTCTACCGGAAACGCTCAATTGTCGCGCGTGTCGCCATTGGCTGAAGGGTAGCTTTGTATGCTACGTATTTTTCTGCAGCAGCCGCGCGGCACTCTTCGTCGTACCAGTTGTTTCTGCGCGGTTTGTAGTAACCAACAACCTCTTCCGCAGCGGTGCGAAGGGATTGGGATATGGAGTCCCACTGCTCATTTTTGTCCAGGCGATGAGGAGTTGCTTGATTAAGCAGGATTGAGAGTCGGTTGCTAAATTTTTCGGCTGTCCATTGTGACTGCAGCTTTGCGATGTCGAACTTTCGTCGCGTTGCCTGCCGCACGTTTTTTATTGCACAGAGGCGCATGCGGACCTTAGCTGCAACAAGGTAGTGATCCGAATCGATGTTGGCACCTCGGATAGAGCGCACGTCAAGAACGCTCGAAGCGTATCTTCCATCTATCACAACATGATCAATTGGTGCATATCCGAAATTCATAGTCCTTGTTCCGTTTGCGGGGGTCGTCAACGTGTGGGGATGCAGTTATCCGAGGCTTTTTTGGTCTTTTCATTGGCAATATTTTTTACGTGGCGGGTCCCAAACCCAGCGCACAACCATTGCTGGGGTGGATGGTATTCAACCGGATACACATTTGTACAGCGGGCCGCTTGCTCCAAGACAGACGCCCGCTTGCAGCCGCACCTCCTGGTGAGCAGACGCTGCAGACTTCAGTGAGCCCTTAAACCGAATAAGTCGGAGTGGCCCCACCAAAGCTCCCTCTCTTTCTGCCGTGACCCAAGGCTCCACTCGGGTTGGTTACCGCATCTTGCGCATGGGTTGCTCACGTTGCCCAGAGTGCGCGAACGAGGACGCAAGAGTCGGGATTGAGTATAGCCGTGCGACTGTAACTGCTTACCCAGCACAACGACTATATTCTACACTCTGCATTGATTACTAACTAGATACTATTAAATTGGATTACAAAAATACAAAATCTGGGTTAAATTTCTAAATTGAATCTTCTATAATCGATATCCGGCCGGATATTAGCCAGTATCCGGCCGGATAACCAAAAAAACGGCCGGATAGGCCGGATTCCGGATATCTACCGGATACCCGGCACATCCCTAGTTTTATTTTTATTTATTTACGTACTTTTTTTTAAATTTGTTATTTATGCATATTTAAATTGAAATACATACTTATATTACCAAGGCGAATTCATATAAGGTAGTGTTATTTCATCAGCAGTGAGTATTGTGTGATTGTCAAAATTTTGTATTTCGCTAGTGAGTGAGTGAAAACATGTGAGTGTTTGAGTGGAGAATAGCTAAAATTTTACAATGGCCCGCTAAAAGCAAAAACAAAATACAGGTAATTGTTGTATTTGTTGAATTGATACCATCTTATATAAATTCGCTTTGATATATTACCTTACATCGATTTTATTTTAACCTTAACCACCTCCAAGCGGATTCGAACCACCGATCTCAGAACCAGAACCAATATTCTTCACGCGACGCCACAGCCGCCCTTTCTAAGGTCCGTTATGCAGAAATTTTGTGTGGCAAACTGCGTAAAATTGTTTTTGCAGCAAACTCGGAGGGAGCGAGTTTGGTGACTTTAACAGCGAACTAATTTCGTTGGGCCAAACTGCAGCCAAATTAGTGTTGCCATATACACACATTTTTGATAATTGTTGTTATACACAAAAACTGCAGTGATACCAATAACTGGAGAACTGAATTGTAAGAGTTTCGACGCTTCGGACACAGTTAGTTGTCTATCCAATATCATAAAAATATTAATGTCTGCACGATAGGCATGATTCAATAATACAAGGTTCGATAAACTGACAGTTGTCTCTCTCGCACCGCTCCCTTAGCAGCGGCACGGTGTTGCTTCTTTGCAAATTTGCTTGGAAAAAGTGTAGCTTTGGTGTGAAATAGAAGTATAAGCTTTTGTGCAATATGCTTATTTGTATATGCATATGAATCATATTTAACTGATAAAAACATAAATTGTTTTTAAATTGGATGTTTACATCAATCTTATAGTAGTTTTATTTTAATTTTGAGTCTTTTCGCAGTTTTTATACAGCTAAATAGCACATAAATTACGTAACTCACATAGATATATCAATATTACGTTTAATATTTCGTTTAAAATGCCAGATTTCCTGCAAATACATTAGAATTTACAAAAGAAATTTCACTACTAATTGAGTACTTTTCTACTACCATTTTCACACCAAGAGATTTCATTCCTTCCCTTTCTCCGTCCTTCGTAAATGCAACCTTTTGTAAGGGAGTGTCAAACCGCGGCTGTCAATAATTATCTATCCTTGTATTATTGAATCATGCACGATAGGTATGTACATCCGCAATTTTCATTTCGTGTTGGCAATACGCATAAAAACCACAACAAACAAGCAACCCTGTGCCATACTCGATGCAACTACATCCTCAGAGCAAAATAAACAGCCGTGATTTAATTTGCCAAGCGTGTCTGCATAACACCGAGTTAAGAAAAAAAATGTGTTTCGTTTTATTTGTGACGTTGACAATTCAAAGATAGTGGTCACTGATTGCGTTAGACTTATATCATAAGTTGTTCGAAATTGCCTAACTGGTAGGCCATTTTAGATTTAAGGTCTGAGTATGGCAACTTAACGTAACTTAGAGGCTGCCACTTAAAAATTCTCTTTAATAGGTGTTGCTTATATTTGGATAGGCGAAACTGAATGTAACTTAATCCCACGTCGAAGCCTGTTTCATTTTATTTTCTAAGTTCTAAGTTACGTTGAGTTGTGTTAAGTTGCCATAATCAGACCTTTAGCTCATACTTGTTAATGAACTGGTATTTTTACTGAATTACTGGTTTTTCTCTGCAGGGTATGTACATACATACATAAATGAATATCTATGCATGTGTGTATTTACATCTGTATTTCTTTTTTAAATTCCTTTGCGAACACGCTCGAAATTCAAATGCGAGGGAGGAAACACAATTCATAAGCATTTCATTAGAAATAAATATCCCAACGGTCTGCTTCGGAAACACCGTGCAAACCCCTGAAATGTTTATTTATGTGTTTAGATTGTCCCCAATTCTTGACTTCTGAACTGCTCACCCCTAAGTGTCGTACGAGTCTCGTGTCTATGACAAATGTGCGAGTATGTAAATGACGCGCAAAGTCCGTAAAGGCAGGAAGAAGCAGCTTGTTTGGTCTTATTTTCAGATCATGATCATATTTCCATACAAACGAACGCAAGATTGTGGACAATGTATCGTTAAGGACTTGTATCTATTTCTGTCCGAGCACCTTTCGCCGGATGATTCGTCGCTGTTTTTTCTTGTTACTTCTATTTATATACATATGTACGCAAATATGTTTACAGTTCATAACTTCTGACATCTGGGTTGCACTTTTGTTTTCCCATTAATGTCACATACCGGCACATGACAAACGCGCGCAGCAGAGTTTCTTGCATATACATATGTACATATGTCTGTATGTATGTACATACATATGAATGTCAGTACCAGAGTGTCCAGATTTGGCGATTTGTTTGGATATTTGCGCGTAAAAATTTAGGAAATCGCATTGGCGATTTTTGGCGATTTTTCCTTTCAAATAAACTTTTTCCAATTATAAAAATATTCAAACCTTAGTTTTCCACGATAATTTTAACAAAATTTTATAATTTTTATCTTCCAACTACATTTAACGAAAAATCCGTCCCCGGGGGAAACACCCCCACCCTGTAGCCGAGCCTGCACATATATGTATAAATATGTATACAATCCACTTGTATATATGTAATACTAGCTTATACCCGCGGGTTTCACCCCGCGCTTTTATACAAATATGAAAAGTAATTTAATGATGTTAGATTTTATTTCTGTGTCCATTTCGTTATAGCTCGATATTTTTTAAGCGAGTTAAGGTATTTAGGCCGTTTAAAACTATGAAATTATAAAATCTCGTCTGCGCGCTAGGCATAGGAAAGATATCAATCTCTCTAAGTTTACCTTAAAATGGTTCCAGGTATACGGCGCGTGAACGTGTAACCTTCTTGGAGGTGCCACGGCGGGTTCTAATATTTCCAACTTAAATTTAGTAACCTGGCCTTGATAAAATAGCACTTCTCATTACTGTAGCAAATGCCTCAAGAGAGCTTTAGATTATAAGGCCGAACCCGGCTCTCCCTTTTCGATTTAATGAAATTTATTCTGTCAGTACGGCACTTATAAAATAAATCTCCATAACAAATTTAAAATACTTCGAGAGATTTTCCATCCTTCCAGAGATATGTATTAAGAAGTTTTTAGTATGTATGGGAGGCGACATGCCTTCTTTTTTAATAACTCACATATTTTCCATAAGAAATTGATACATTTTGTATACACAACTCCATACTAAGTTCCAGTATTCTCCCACAAACACTTCCAGGGATATGTGGCAAGAAAAAGTAAATTTGTACTGGAAGTGCCACGCCCCTTTTTCTTATAACCCTAATCTTCTTCCAGTACCAAGTCCTAGTACTCTACCATGAACACCTCTAGAGATAAGCAGTATAAAACAGTAAATTTGTACGGGAGGAACCATGTCCCCTTTTCGAATAACGCGATTTTCCTCCATGAGTATGGAATTAATTTTGTATACACATCTCGGTGCCAAGTTCCAGTCCTCTGCAATAAACACCTCCAGAGATATGATTGAAAAATCAATTTGCATGGGAGTTGCCACACCACCTTTTCCAATAATTCTCATTTTTCTCCATGAGTATGGTATTAGTTTCACATACATACATACATATGTATTTCCATACCAAGCTTGAGTGATTTACCCCAAATATTTGAAGAGATATGCAATATGAAACTTTCAGTCAGTATGAGAGGTGATACGCCTCTTTTCCAAAAACGTCCATTTTTCTCCGTGAATATGAACATGATTTCATACAGTGTTGGCAAACTGTTAATCTGATTAACGATTAAAATGTTGATCGCGTTTGACGATTAAAATTAATTAGTCGTAATCAACTGTACGATTAATGATAACATTTTTTTAATCGTTAATCGCTGGCTGCGATTACGTTTAATTAATTTAAAACATTAATCGATAATCCAATTAAAAATAAAATCTGATTAATTTGTCTAGTTTGTCCGAGTTTGAAACCAAACACCAGTTATAGTAATTATTTTGTGTTTTACGCTTATAAAAAGCACATAATATAAAAAAATTTTAATTATTGTTATTTATAATACATAAACTGGGAACTTTTACAAACCTAGTTTGTAAAACGTTTGTTGGTATATATCTTAATGAAAATGCACTCCAAGTTACTTAGATTGATAAGGAAACCCGACTTGGCCATACCGGATATACTTGGTTTGTGTGCACAGGGAAATTCCAGCATAACTTAATTAATCACCAAACCTACTTGATCAAATTAAGAGTTAATGATTAAAAATTAATTTTTTAATCGCGGTTACGATTAACTGTTTAGTCAGATTAAAATTAATCATGATTAACTGTAATCAGATTGAATTTAATCGAATTAACTTACTGATTAAAACATCAATCGATTAATGCCAACATTGATTTCACATACATATCACTATACCAAGTTTCCGTTCTCCCCCACAAATACTTCCAGAGATATATATGGGTGTTTCCAGCGGAAGGTCCACCACGACAAAAAAAATAAAAGTTTTATATCTAACGTATTTACGGGCCGATTTGTCTGCTTTTTAAAATATATACTGGCTATGTAAGTAGAATCATGTTTGCATAAAATGGTCTTCCTAGGTGGTGCCAAGGTCGAGATATTTCGAAAAACCGTATTTATGGTCCGATTTGGTTCGAATTTGGCGCATGTGGTTGAAACATAATAAATCATAGATTTATAATAAATTGACCCTGAATTGGCGCTGAAGTCAAAATATAAAGTATATTCTACATAAAATACATGTTTTCTTTGCGTTGAAAATTCATTTAAAAGCAATATTAACAAAAATATAACGATGGAAATTTATGTCACGTGACGCCACGTCACGTCACGTTTCACACTTGGGGTTGTAAAAGAGAATTGAAACAATTTGCATTAATTCAAAAAACTCTAAAAATAACTAGAATTGCTCCAAATCATATTAAAAAAAGTTTCATGAAAATACCCATCCACAATGCGCAGAGTTTTGCGATTTTGTAAGAAAAGAAAAAATCAACTTCCATTTTTTGTCACGTAACGACACTCTCTTTAAATACTTATATTTCAGGACCAAGCAGTTCGATTGATTTAATTTTTCGGTTAAATATAGAGCTAATTACGAGCTATACAATGGCCCAAAAAAGTTAAAGAAAACAAATGGTATTCCTTTTTTGTATCACATTGAAATCGTACGACTGTCACGTGCGCCACCATGGGAATGCCCATATGTAATATGAAAATTCCAATTTGTATGGGAGGGGCCTTGAGTTACCGGACTTACTTTAAGTCTAAGACCATCCTTCCGAAATCCGTAGTAAGTGTACTAAATTTCGATCTGATCGGAACACCGGTTAAGGAAGTAGCCTATTTTTTCAATCCAGGTCATACACCAACTTTGAGCAAATTTTCATTTTCAAACAGGTGGCAATTCTTAAAAAAGTAGCCTATTTTCCAGTCTAGGTCATAAGCTATCTGTGTGCAAACTTTCATGCAAATCAGTTCAGTCATTTACGCGTATTAGTTTAATTAAACTTTCCTAATACGTGATAACTCTTGAAATAGTAGCCTATTTTCCAACATAGGTCATAAGCTATCTCTGTGCGAAATGTCATGCAAATCTGTTCAGTCGTTTCCGCGTATTAATTTAATTAAAACTTTTTTAACAACTCTTTGGCAACTCTTCCAAAAAATTCGCCTATTTTCCACTGTAGGTCATATGCTATCTGCTTGCAAAATTTCATGCAAATCCGTTCACACTTTTCTGCGTATTAATTTAATTAAACTTTTCTGGCAGGTGGTGACTCTTAAAAAAAGTAGCCTATTTTTCAACCTAGCTCATAAGCTATCTGTGTGAAAACCTCCACGCAAATCAGTTCGTTCATTTCCGCGTAATAATTAAATTAAACATTTCTAACAGGTGGCAACTCTTAAAAAAAGTAGCCTACTTTCTAACGTAGGTCATAAGCTATCTGTGTGCAAAGTTTCATGCAAATCCGTTTAGTCGTTTCCGCGTATTAATTTAATTAAACTTTTCAACAGGTGGCAACTCTTCCAAAAAATTAGCCTGTTTCTCACTGTAGGTCATAAGCTATCTGCTTGCGAAATTTCATGCAAATCCATTTAGTCGTTTCCGCGTATTAATATAATGAAACTTTTTTAACGGGTAGCAACTCTTAAAGAATAGCCTATTAACCAATCTGGCCCATAAGCTATCTGTGTACTAAATTTCATGTAAATCCGTTCATTCGTTTCCGCGTGATGGTTTCCCAAACATCCAAATATACAAACTTTCACATTTATAATATTAGTAAGATAAGATAATAAATTAAATAATTGCGCAGTCCTATTGGAAAATGTGTGATACAAATATGTTTAAAAAGTATGAGTATTTTTAAAGAAAATTGTTTGTACATCACTATTGTATAAGTGATTTCTGTTATTCATTATAACCCCGAAGGTATTATACTCGTTTTTTTTTTTAACTATATTATAACAAGATCTCATTTTTAAAATAAAAGATTTGTTAAGTCGATTTCATTAATTTTATTTAAAAAAAACTGACTATTTTTGGCGTTTTTTTTCAGAAATGGCGATCTTTTTTAAACAATCTGGACACCTTGGCCAGTACAAGTATCCGAGTATTGCGATAATCAAATCGAGCGCTAACAGCCAAAATAACGTAAGTGAAATTGTTTTCAAAATTGTCTTTTTGATTCAGAAATATTCCTAGAGCATCAAGATGCATTCCTGCATCAAAAAGAAAATTTTGAAAAAAATTTCGCTTACGTTATTTTGGCGGTTAGGACTCCAAATGTCTACGGCTTTCCAATTATTTAGTAAAGCTTATACAAAAAATCAATATAATTTCCTCTTCTCGCTCTTATTACTTCACCTGGTTCAATTTCACCATGACTTGAACCGTTTAAAACCTTCATACATATTTTAAATTTATGACAATATTTATATATATGTACAGGTTTATTTGTGTACATACATACATATGAGTCCATGAGGGCCAGAGGAGCCTATCTGCAAAAAAAAATGTTTAGTATTATGAGAATGAACAACAACAACAACAGGTTATAAAACATCAAAAACTTTAACATGAATATCTCCTCAATTATTGGAGATAAAACAAAGATAAGTTGATTTTCGTGTGTATTTTTTTTAAATATTTTAAACAGACTTTCAATAACAAGCAAACACTTTTTTTTGCTAATTTTTACATTCGTAAGTTATTTTATTCTGGGGTCCCACATACATACATACGTATACAAGTACTATGGGCTGTGTGAAAATTACATCGCATCGCAATGTTTTCTACACAGGGTTAAAGTTCTCCCTTTTTGGTAATAAGTGGGTCAAAAAGGCCCGTTCTGGTTCGAGTTGATTGTCTAAACTTTTAGAAAAAAGTAGACCTACCTTGTTTTCAAAATGTATTCCGCAAAAAATCGTAAGAACTCCGTAATTTAACAGAACAGTTGATAAGATTATTGCAAAAATTTATTGATAGCGACATAAATTACCCCAATAACTTAACTTTTTAAATTTTTGTATTCCTTTAAATTTAAATAGAACATACGGATCTGAAGAGAACATAGAGAGCCATGTGTGTATGTATGTATACACCGCAGACCTTCTTCCGATCGCCCATCCATCAGCGCAAGACACTCCCCATTTTAATTCAAGTAGGGAGTAACGTAATTTAAATTTGAAACTAATTCAATGAATGAATTCAATAGAATTATAATCTTAATTGGCATGGCGAATGCCTAACGCTGACGAGATGACATGATAAGATTAGTAGCCTCTTGGCTCTTTTGAATCTACCTTATGCGCAGAAGCGCCGGCGTTTCCAGACTCGCCGGCGTCGCCGCCGCCGCCGACTATTTTTGAAGTTGACCACGCCGCCGCCGCTAAGCCTGTCGGCGTAAACCTCTGCTATGTATGTATAATTATATAATATATTATAAAAAAGAAATGCGGTCTTTTACTAAAAAGTTCCTTGCACCTACGTGATGCTACATATTAGATATAGTAAAAGAAAACTAGAAGGGCTTGTCTCGGGCTATTACCGTTTCAATTCTAGTAATGCATTTTAAGTTGCAGCTCAACGTTGTTTGATACATCATTTTTTGATGTCAGTTAGGGTTCACTGGCGCTCAAGGTCTCATATATACAATGCACATAGAACTTGCACCGTTACGTTATCACTAATTATTTCGCTATTTGCACTTGTAACTTATTTGAGATTTATATCCCACAATATTTCTGTTTGCAATTAAAATTTGTATTTGTCCTTTCATCTTTTGCTTTAAACTATTTTGATAAAGAAATATTGTAATTTTCCATTTCTGAACAATGAAATTTGTATTTATGTAAATTCATGCTTAATATATGTATTCCCCTTTGTTATTACGATGTACTATATTTTTTATACCCGAGCGCACTTGTGCACAAGGGTATTATAACTTTGTTCACATAACGGTTGTTTGTAACAGGCAAAACGAATCGAGATAGATATAGACAAATGTATACATAAATGATCAGAATGAAAAGAGAAATCGATTAAGCGGTGACTGTCTGTCCGTCCGTCCGTCCGTCTGTGCACACGAAAACTCGAGTAAAAATTGAGATATCTTAACGAAACTTCGTACATGCACTTCTATTGGGCGTGGGACGGATGGTATTGAAAATGGGCGAAATCGGACAATAACCACGCCTACCTCCCATATAACGGTAATTTTCAGAAATATGAAAACTGCAATATTTTAGTAACTACTGAAGATAATTCACTCAAAATTGACATTTAGAATAACTTTTAGACGAGAAATAAGAATATTAAAAATTTTTGAAAAATGGGCGTAGCCACGCCCACTTATAGTTACATGTGTATATTTTGGAAACCGCTGCACCAATTTCTTCCAAACTTGGCACAGTTGTTGACCCTGGTACAGCATACCAAATGGCCGAAAATTTTTAAAATCGGACAATAACCACGCCCACATCCCATATAACGGTAATTTCGAGAAATACGAAATCCTCGATAAATCAGTAAATATTAAAGCTAATTTATTCAAAATTGACGGTTGCAACAATTCTTTATCAGGAAATACGCTTATGATAAAATTTTGGAAAATGGGCGTGGCACCGCCCACTTATGATCACATTTATGTATATCGGTAACAGTTCTAGCAATTTGTACCAAACTCGGTATGATTATTGTGCTTGCCACATAAAAGCAAACCGTTGAAAATTATTGAAATCGGCCTAAAATTACGGCCGCTTTTCATATAACGGTAAATTTCAGAAATGCTTGAAATTTCAATATTTCGAAATTTAAGGATGCTAGTTTACTTAATATTTATACACCCGCTTATATGTAGCGGTAGCTTTCGGAAAGGTGGAAAACATATATTTAATACTTGCGCCGGGTATTTAATGTTCGGCTCCGCCTGAACTTAGACTTTCTTACTTGTTTTAATTTTCGTTTACCTAATAAATATTTGTGAATTCATCATACAATTTGTTTTCAATTTGAGAAATAACGTCGATTTAGAATCCTCATTTCACACAGAAAATGAGGATTTTGTGTTTGGGGATTTTCAGTTTTAGGGATTTCGATTTTGGGGATTTTGATTTGGGGTTTCTTAAGTTTTTTGTGAAAAAACAGCACCCATGTTTGCAACAGAAATATATGCCGGTTCCATTATTTCTTGAGGAAAGAGTGAGGCAACAGGTTGTGACGTATCAGACGCCAAAACCCCTTGGACATACACGTGAAATAATGGCAATTTTTTCTTGCCCGTTTTCTTGAGAGCAGCATACTGGCCGTTAAAATGCCACAGTCTTGTAAGGCAAAAAGATGGTTGACCTGAAAATTAGATAGGTGTTTGGGTCAAAGTAATCGATTGAAACCAATAGTGATCAAAAGCATACACCAAAACACATTTACAGTTACTTCTAGCCAAGTTTTACTAATGCCTTCATGTCGATTATTCACAGCGGCAAATTTTTGCGAAATTTTCACTTAAACTCGCTATATCGATTGATTTGAAATTTTTACACAATAAACTAGATACTATCCTGAAGAAACTGGGTTTAACTACACTTCTTAAAATTCTTAAGTGATATTTTTTACAATATTCAAAATGCTTTAAATCATAAATCTTTTTCGATAATTTTCATTCAAAATATAGCTTATTTTATAACAAAAACCATATAAATCAATTATGTACAAAGTTCATAAAAATGAATCAAACTTAAAAATATTTTCATCAAAATTTGAAAAAGTTTTTAATCAGAATTTTTAGAAAAACTTCCGGTATGCAAGTTTCAAGTTGCCGGAAAAAAATTCTAAAAAATCATCGGTAATTTTCAGCTACTTGAAACTTGCACTTTATTATACTGAAATTGAAAGCGCTACAAAACTGAATACCGGAACTTTCTCTATAAATTCTGATTAAAAACTTTAAAATTTATATGCAAATATTTTTAAGTTTGATTAATTTTTGCGAATTTTGTACAAAGTTGATTTATATGGTTTTTGTTATAGAATGAGCTATATTTTAAATGAAAATTAACGAACAAGATTTATGATTTAAAGCATTTTAAATATTGTAAAAATGTCAATTGTGACACGTATATTTAAAAGGGCCATATGCTCAGAAAAATAGATTTGGAGAAAATCGACTTTGAAGTTTACCAAGTTGATTTTAATGCTTCTGAACGCTTTAATGGATTGACACTCGTTACTAGAGGGTTTTCGGGGTCGCTGATTACGAATCCGATGTTAGTTTTCCAAAATTCAAAAAGGCGGAAAAAGCGATCGGAATCGCTTGAAACTCGTTACTCGGGGGTTTTTGGTGTCGCTGATTACGAATCCGATGTTCGTTTTTAAAAACTCAAAATGGCGGATCCAATATGGCGAAAAAATTTAAAATTTGTTCGGATTCATGTGAAGCTCAAAAATGTCGTTGACAGCGAAATCGAGGTGACTGATTACGAATCCGATGTTCGTTTTCCAAAATCCAAAACTTAAAAAAAAATTTTCGATTCACATATAAATTTATACTTAAAGTGTATCTTGGGGTCGATGATTACGAATCAGATGAATTTCTGGATCTGTATGTAAATTAGTATATATATGTATTAATGGTAATATATTAACTAACATCGGATTCGTAATCAGCGACCCCGAAAACACCCGGGTACGATCAATTTTTAAAAAATTCATCCGCCATATTGGTCCGACACTTTGCATTTTGAAAAACTAACATCGGATTCGTGATCAGCGACACCAAAAACCCGTGTC
>NW_023458555.1:74332022-74392101 GCF_013731165.1 Rhagoletis pomonella | reverse complement strand
ATTTGTTCGGATTCATGTGAAGCTCAAAAATGTCGTTGACAGCGAAAGCGAGGTCACTGATTACGAATCCGATGTTCGTTTTCCAAAATTCAAAACTTAAAAAAAAATTTTGGATTCACATATAAATTTATACTTAAAGTGTATCTTGGGGTCGCTGATTACGAATCCGATGTTAGTTAATATATTACCATTAATACATATATATACTAATTTACATACAGATCCGAAAACACCCGAGTAACGATCAATTTTTAAAAAATTCATCCGCCATATTGGATCCGACACTTTGCATTTTGAAAAACTAACATCGGATTCGTAAACAGCGACCCCGAAAACCCCCGAGTAACGAGTAACGAGTTTCCATCGAATTTGATTAATTTCAGAATAGTTTGTCAGAATTAATTTTTGTGTACTTTTTTTTGGGAAAGTACCTAACTTTGAAGTGAAATTGTGAAAAAACTAATGCAGCTAGAAAGCTGCGGTTTATTGCATGGGAAAGAGCGGCCCGTTTACTATAAGAGTCGATGAAAAAGTGAAAACCGATTTTTTCTGACCATAGGTCCCTTTTAACTTTACGTGTCACAATTGTGGAATACTTTTTTTGACCCGTGTATGCCCTGTGAACCAAATTTCTAGTTCAGTACTAGTTCTTTTTCGCCAAAAACGAACCAGTCCGATAGTAACTAGTCCCGCACCAGGCCAAAAGCAGTGAAATGTGGTACTTTAATTAAACTATTTTATTTCAAATTTTAAACGCAGGGAAGGTAATCATTATGAGAAAAAGTATTTAAATCAGCATTTTATCATTATTTTATGAATTATTATTGAGTTTTATTTTTTCGCTCAAACGGAAATAATTATTATTTGATTTTTATTTTTGGGATTACAAATAATGATTATTTTATTATTTTTATTTTTTCGCGCAGAGATTATCATTAATTTTCAGTTTTATTTTTAGACTTAAAAATAATGATAATTTATAAAATTGAAAAGGCCATAAAGACGCAACCTACTGAAATTTTTACCTGAAAAGTTTGGGTCTTATTCCTTTTATAAGGGTGCGGCCTCTCAAAAGGATGCGTCGGTTATCACGCTGGTATAGTTTTTGATTCCATAAACAAAGGCCAAGATCCTGAAGGACAATTGAGAAAAGCAGTTGCAGAAAAAGAGGCATTTAAAAAAAAAGTGTCAAAATAATTACCACTTTCTCACTAAATTTATTTAAAAATGCAAGCCACCAGAGCTACCTTTTTTTTAAAGAAAAGACAAATTAAGTTTTTTTATGCAATCCACCACAGCTACCTTAATACAGTCAGTCAATAAAGTTTAGGTACAACGATTTTTTTACAATACGGGCAGCTATTTTTTTTAATATTTTAGTTTTCGGTAATTTTTTATAAAAACATGGTCAATTCTACAACAAAATCCCCAAAAATCAGAGTTCCAAACCTTGTGCAAAATTTAAGAAAATTCTGGAAAATTTCATTAAAATAATTCACTTTCTATTTACGCTCTCTAGAAAAAGTTTTTTAGCCCATTCAATTTTAGTATAATGAAGTGCAAGTGTGAGGAAGCTAGGAAACAACAAAAAAAAATTGCTAAATATCAATGGTAAGTCCTAGCTACCTCAAACTTGCACTTTGTTATACTAAAATTAAATGGGCTAATAACTGAGTACTTAACTTTTTTCTAAAGAGTGTAAATTGCAATACCTGGATGGAAATTTTCAGTTTTCTTTAATTTTGCATAAGGTTTGGAACTCTGATTTTTGGGGTTTTTGGTGTAGAATTAACCATATTTTTATACAAAATTAGGGAAAAATAAAATATTTAAAAAATAGTTGCCGGTATTGTAAAAACTTCACTGTACCTATACTTTATTGACTGACTGTATATCTTATTTAAGGTAAGTACGACAAAAACTTTCGAAGTACTTCATATACATATAAGCTTAAAAAGAACTGAATTTACTTAAAAATCAATATGCTTAAATTTAGACAAGTAAGACAAAGTGAACTAATATTTTTACTTTTAAGCAGAACGCACTTATGTTTTTTACTACTACTTAAGTTTAATACTACTACCACTACTAAATGTGGTTTATAAATTTTTAATAAATGCGTTTAAATATTTGTGATTGTATTGTCCTTCCTTCAACCGATCGTATTTAATATGGAAGGGAAATGTTTCGACAAGCCTTATTAGAAATGTAGATCTAAGGCGACGAATTTATAACAGGTTGGGAACTACATATAATATATATATATAATGGATGCAGATCGAACTAGATCTCATCTGTCGAATTAGGAACTGGTTTGGAACTAAAGAAAAGGGGATGCAGAACGAACTAGATCTTATCTGTCGAATTTAGAACTGGTTCGGAACTAGAGCCAAAGGGATGCAACGGGGGAAAATTGACACTTTCTAGGACATCGCAATGTTAAATTCGCCAGTCGCTAGCATGCAAAAGAGAATTAACGCGTACTAGTCATGGTTCCAAACGCACTAGAACCGAACCAGTTCCGCACTAGTTCGTTTCCCTACAGGGTGTCTAGGAAGTTTATAATAAAGAGCTTTAATAAGTTCTAAAACACTGATAAAGTTATGAGTTTCAACATTTGACTTAATATTACATCCAAATTACTTGTACATGTGCTATGTAAAAATATTTGTCCTCTAGGGGCGAACGCTCGCTCCAGAAACTTTTCCAAAAACTTCCTTGGATATTCTTCGATTACTTTGCATTAAAATAAACCAAAAAAAATTTAGTTAGTTTAGGAGTTTATATAGAGGGAAAAAATGTTTTTAATAAATTTTTTATTTTTTTGTGTATATAAATAGAAATTTTTGGGTTTAAGAAAGTAAAAGTTTTCTGGTATCGTTTACAACTATACCAATTGTTTAAAACTTGGTTTGTTTTTTTTTGTTTATATTTTTTTTATTAAAAAAAGGTATTTTTTGATTTTAAGTGTTTTTCTCAATTTTTTATATACGAAGTATTCAAATATGCATACCAATATAATATAAAAAGAAATTTTTAATTTACAACGCTTGGACTAAAAAGTAGAAAATAATATTTCTCAGTCCCATAAAATTTGTTTTGATAACTTTTGATTTTGAAATTTTAGCAAAAGTCGTTATAAACAATTTATGAGATTAAAAATGAAAAGCGTGTGGCGCATGTAATAGACATCTGAATTGTTATGAAGGGTAATATATGTTCATATGTATGTGGATATATGAATAACGACCGCTTAAAATCGATCTCAAATTTGTACTTTCTCTGTAGAAGTTATGGCTCTATTTTATGTAGTTTGCCTATTGTCAATTAAATATAATGCTTTGTATTTTATGCGCCCCACGCTTTTCATTTTCAATCTCATAAATTGTTTATAACGAATTTTGCTAAAATTTCAAAATCAAAAGTTATCAAAACAAATTCTATAGGACTGGGAAATATTATTTTCTACTTGTTAGTCCTTTTATAAAAGCGTTGTACATTAAAAAGTTTTTTTTTATATTATTTATATTCTTTTTGCAATAGATATTAAAATAATTCAACGATATTAATAGATAGGTGCACACACATGCATTTACATATGTATGTACATACATACATACATACGAGCACCAATTAATTTCATTTAAAGAAATGGCGTGTCGTCCATTTCCGCTGTAGCGTACGTAGTGCATAGATGACATCTACCTCGCCCTATGCACTACAGATGTCGTCCTATGCACTAGACTTTTTATAGGAACTTTTAAGGAAATCGCGTATCGTCTATATCCGCTGTAGCGTACGTAGTACATAGAGCGACATCTAGATGTCATCTACCTCGCCCTATGCACTGCAGATGTCGCCCTATGCGCTAGACTTTTTTATAGGAACTTTGCAAAGCATGCAAAGCAAAGGTTTTATGGTGTCGGACACACACCATTGAAAGTTTCTGGATCCACAACATTGAAAGCTTCTGGAGCCACCACATTGCAAGTTGATAAAAGCGTTGTAATAAAAAGGGGGTTTAATCGCCTTTAACACGATACCAAATATTTAAAACTCGGTTAGTAATTTTTTTTGTAAAAGTTTGTTTCTTTTATAAAAAATGTACCTTTTCCTTTTAAATGTTTTTTCTAAAATTTTTACATACGAAGTATACAAATATGCATATCAGAAGAAAGGGGTTTAATCACGTTTACAACGATACCAATTTCTACTTCGAATCAGTTCAAAATTTTTTGAAATATAAGGTTTTTAATTTTTCGAAGACCCGACCTTTGAACCCTGATAGCACCTGTAATATAAGTTTGCACAAAATACGGTTATATACCATTTAAATAAGAGCAATAGGCGGACTACGTCTATATTTTTCGTTTTTTAGTTATTTACATATAATAATAAAAAATAAGTTGTTACCAAAGGCCCTATTTCGAATTTCGAAGCCCCATATCTCGATTTCGGAGGCTAACTTCGAAAAACGGAGAAATTACTTTTTTACCTATGACTCAATCTCTTAAAAAAATAGGTTTGGTCCAATAACTAGCCGAGTGCTGTACAATGTAATGATTCCAGTATCTTCATTTATGTATATTGTAACCACATATGTGGTAGATCTACCACATATTTTAAAAAATTTGGGTTTCCATCTACCACACAAAGGTTAAAATCTACCACATATTTGGTTAGAAAATTTGTGTAAAATTTTCACATAACTCTTAACTTGCAATTCAATTCTAATAAAAAATATAAAAATTAATCAATACCTTTATGAAAATGTATATCTTGAATTTGGCTTTAAATATATCTGTGCTTAAACTCTTTAAGATTCCAAAAATCCGCTTAATTATATTTGCTAAAGTATTATGCAATGGAAATGAGTTATGTATTTGTTCCGCTTTATGGTTTAATTATACACACGCACAAATAAAAGTTTATTAAAGGATCGAACATTTTGTCAATTTAATAAAATTAGTTGCTAGTAGGAACTGTAGACATTTTAAGTCGGGCTAAACACGCCCAAATACTTAATTCTTAATTACAAACTATGTGTACACACTAGGGTGGTCCAAAAATGCATGTGAAAAAGTAAAGTCGGAATTTTTATGCTCTCACCCCCTAGGATTGCTCTATACCGAAAAAATATACCCTTATTTTTTTATTTTGAAATCAAAAAATATTTAGAGGTCGCTCAAACGCCTAAAGTTTTCCATGTATTTTATATGGGGAAAAAACAACTTTTCGTATAAATGGTGTAGAATAGTTAAAAACCAATATTTTTTTACCAGAAAACTGCAGGAGATTCCCAGTAATAATACCCAATTGTATATTTAACCATTTATTCATTGCAACTATAATTTAAAGAGCCGCTAAAACCCCTGAAAAATCCAATGGGGCGACCAATAAAAAATCGTTAGTATTAAAATATGGTTAAATAAAAAATTGGGTATTATTATTGAAAGTCTCCTGAAGAGAACTAGAGTTTTCCGATCGAAAAATATTGACTTCCAACAATTCTATACCATTTCTAGGAAAAAAGTTATTTTTCCCGTATAAAAATAGATGGAAAACTTTGAGCGCTTTGAGCGACCTCTAAATATTTATTGATTTCAAAATAAAAAATGGGGGTATACTTTTTTCGATATAGAACAATCCTAGGGGGTGAGAGCATTACAATTCCGACTTTACTGTTTTTGGACCACCCTAGTATACACCCAATTAAAATATAAATTAGAAAATCTACCGCATCTTACTCAAATCTACCACATTTTTTTGGTGATTCTACCACACTAAAATAAAAAGGGGTTTGGACACTGATTGTAACCATCAATCTATATATATAAATCTGAATGTTTGTTTGTTTATTACCTTATAAATTTTGAACCACGAAATGGAATCGCACGAAACTTTGTTTTTACCCCGGGAAGGTTATAGGCATGGTTTTATTTGCAAATATGTCGTAAATTCTGCAAGGGGGCGTGGCACCTCCAATAGGTCTGCAAATGTTTAATCAGCTATAACTTCGGAACCATAAGTCGAAATAAATTTGAAATTTGGTACGAAGACATGTCTATGGGAGACGCTTATAGTAAGATATATACAAATGAGTTTCTAAAAGGGGGCGTGGCACATCCCTTGGGCGTGGAATTTTGTTTCAGATATGACCGACGAGAAAAGATTGATGCCAATATTTACTATAACCATTTTAAAAACAAATTTTTGGTAAACGCTATTTAAAAAAAATATATATACAATTTCGATTTGTACCACTACTTTTGGTAAATTTTGCCCTATAACAAACACTTCTATATAAGGTAATAACTTGTACTTTCTAAATAATATAAATTCTTGCAGCATTAATTATGCAATTTTCTTCAAAAAAGGTAATTTAATAGAAAATTTTTTTTTTTTGTTTTTTAGTATTTTTGACTTACCAATATAAGAAATCAGAAAAATTATGTACATCAACCGAAAGATAAACTAATCATCTTTCTTTTGTCATCATCAGTTGTTTAATTGATATTGATATTTCACAATATCGAAAAAATTAACTTAACCTCCTTTATCTTCTTAATTTTTTACTTGCGATAAATAATTTTGGTAAGGTTGAAATCAGCATGAAGAATTCTACACTTTTTGTAAAAATTTAACATCACATTTAACATCAGTAATGAAAATGAAATGTCAATCATCTGACACCGAAATATGACGACAATTTTTGACATGCACTGCGGTATCGACATTTGGTCAGTTTTTATAATGTAATGAAAACGCATTTGACACCAAATGAACAGCTGTCAAGTGATTTTGACCTAATGAAAACCAGCCTATATATAGCTATAAACTGCCCTGTCCTCAAGAACATAGTCAAAATACATGTTTGTGACCAAAATTTTGCACAATATCAATAAATAGCGCTTTATTTTTATTAAAACGCACGTTTTTTCACACATAATGAAAATATGTGTAATGGTTATTCCCTTTGTGAAAAAAATATTTACACACAGTTATTCGGTTGAGCTCTGCATGATTTGGAAACCTGTTGAAAGTTAGCCGAAATAAGTGGGCCAAAAGTTAACTATTTTTGTAGTCGACTGCGAAGTTCCCGATAGGGTACAAACATATGTATGCACTTAAGTATGATTGCACATACATGAGCAAAGGAACATATGTACATTTGTATGCATTTCAACGATTGGTCGGATTCATAGGGTAATACTTACATAAGTCGTCGTCGATGATTTGGCATTGTGAGACATTGATATGCGTGACGTTTATATTTATCTGGCGGGTTTGATTTCAATCTCTACCAGCAGTTTGGTTCCCATTGATTTCTCTTCATGCACCTTAGGTAAAATCTTTTACAAGAGAATTTCCAACCGCACACATACATACATATATCGTCTTTATTCTAAGTACCGCAAAAAACTTCCGCATTAGGACATCTCACCTTGAGCGCACGCCAATCACACGCTGACAGGATTAGAAACAAATAATGCTTTTTTATAAGTAGCTAGGGCATGAAATGTCCTGAGATTTCACCTTAGATGACTAGAGGTTTAAGATGATTTTGTTGGTGGGAATGAAGTCATCTGAGCACAAATTAGTTTTCTATTTTCTACTTAGTGTGAATATAATACTGGCAAGCATTAAATGACATCTGGCGAAAAAGATGGGTACAAACAGCGAACATATGTATTTCCTTTCAGGCTGTGATTATTTGTTAATCGAGCGTGTAATTGTTTCTTTTATGCAAGTAAGTTGCTCTCGTCCTCTATTATTAACGAATTCTTCAGCGGAAATTTATCTCATATATATAATTAGCAAACAAATCGATATTGACTTCATTTTACTTAATGATATATAATGATATATAATGGAAGTCTATCTTTAAATAAATTTTACTTAATGATATATATTTTTTACAGCAACAAAAAGTAATTAAGAGTTATTAATAATTTTAATCCCCGCCCCCAGGAATATATTTTGGGAGGGGTTTATACTTCTGAAAATTTGCTTCAGATAATATGCTCTTTAAAATAAATTTGTGGAAGTTTCATGTACGTACAGTATGTAATAATTAAATAAACTTTGTAAAGCTTCATAAATTGCACTTTATTTATGTACGTAAAATTAACAAAGAACTCAAACATTTTTAACCGACTTCAAAAAAGGGGGAGGTTATCAATTCGACGGAATATTTTTTCTTTTTTATTGTATGCTACCGCATAACTTTCGACCACGTGAACCGATTTCAATAATTCTTTTTTTTATCGGAAATATGGTACCTCAGTGGTCGTCCCGTAGTTTGGTTTAGATCCGATCATTGAATTGTGAAAAAATTAACGGTATTCCTAAATTTGTATATGAGAATTGATTCGGTTGTGTTTTTTGCTTGAAAAATTACTTGTTTAATAAAAAGTTCTATAAACACAAGATGAGCTCAATTTTAAAAAGTAATAAAAAATGTTAAAAAAGTAATGACTGTAATGTGTAATCAGCCTAGGGATGGGCGATGATGAGAAATCATCGATTTTTGCATGGGTGATGACATCGGAGGGTCAACATCGATCCTCGATTTTAATCGACCGACAATAATCGATTTTACACAATATCGATATCATTCTCAAATACGGAATTGTTCCCGTGCTCATCAGAAGTAAGCAGTTCTATTGGAAGCGTTCGCGCAATTTTTAACATTATTTGTTCTCATGCATTATTTCATCGAAATTATGTATAAGAGTTTCAGATTTGGTTAAAAATATTTTATTAACTAATTTAAAAGCAAACCAAATATTTTACTACCTTCGCCTTTTTCATGAATTATAGTTTTACATACCACGATCAGGTATATCGTCACCTGAAATGCAAAATTCGTAACTACATATGTATGTATGTATGAACAGTGAATATCTCGAATCACTGACACTTCGATTATGTGTACAAGGTACCGATGTTCTACATAGTCCGCAATCGAGTATAAATAATAATATCCCAACGGTTTTTACCCTCCATTCCCGCCCATCCGCACGAGGGGCGCAGTCCGCATGACGTACGGAACCAATATTTTAAATTTTTGTGCCGAGTCACGATAGGCAGGAGTTTGTTAAGTGTCGAGATCTAAATTCATCAGCTGATTTTATGTATTTATGTCAATAATTCACTTATTGAGAGAGGAGAGTAACGCTTTCTTAATGCTGAAAAGCGGATCTGATATATCAAACGTGCTGGAATGAGAGTTAAAATCCTGGCATAAGCAACGGAGTGGGTCGGGCAATTCAAAATTGGTTTTACAAGCTTTCAGAAATATGGGACAAAAGTGTCTTGATACGCGTGAGGGAACATTAAAGCTTACATCAGCCAGAAGAGACGGACTTGAAATTGAGCCTGTCAGTAATTTAACCATAAAAATTATACCAAGCATTTCCCTGCGACTGGCAAGTGTAGGAAGGTTAATAAGTTTTAAGCGACTCGTATAAGGTGGAAGACTATATTGAGAATCCCATCGGAAATTTCTTAAAGCAAAAAGTAGGAATTGTTTTTGAATTGATTCTATCTTGTCTGAGTAAATTTGATACCTTGGATTCCAAACCACCGAGCCGTATTCCAGAATCGGCCTAACTAATGTTGTAAACAGGGTTTTAGTGATATAAGGGTCACTAAATTCTTTTGACCATCGTTTCACAAATGCAAGTACACCTTTAGCCTTGTTGACTGTCACGTTAATGTGAAGATTAAAATTAAGCTTAGGATCCATTGTGATACCAAGGTCCACAAAATTGTATACCTGTTCCAGGTTATGGTTACCTATTATATAAGAAACTGGCAGAACAGCTCTTCGCGAGAAGCACATTACTTTACATTTCTTAAGATTTAGAGGCATAAGATTTACTTTACACCAGTAAGCCATGCTGTTTAAGTCTGATTGTAGCAAAGACCTTTCTTCAATTGAAACGTACGATTTATAAAGTTTTACATCATCTGCATACATTAAAATTTTGGAGAATTTTATATCTGTAGAAATATCGTTTATAAAAAGCAAGAACAGAATCGGGCCAAGGTGGCTACCCTGAGGGACTCCTGAAGTAACATCAATGACGTCAGAGATAGTATTTTTAAACAATACCCTTTGTGATCTATCATAGAGGTATGAAGAGATCCAACGTAGAAAATTAGGTGGAAGACCAAGAAGATCAAGTTTATAGATGAGCAACGAGTGGCACACTTTGTCAAATGCTTTACTGAAATCAGTATATATAACATCAACAGTTTTGCTCTCACTAAATGCTTTTGAGATATAGGATGTTAATTCAAGTAAATTTGTAGAAGTTGATTTGCCCTTGCAAAATCCATGTTGACTGTATGAAATGCTTGAAGTGATAGAATGCGTCAACCGATTTGTTATAATTGCTTCAAATAATTTAGGAATTGCAGAAAGCTTAGCTATGCCCCGGTAGTTCTCCACTGAAGACCTGCTACCGCTTTTATGTAAGGGGGTTATGAACGATTCCTTCCAAACAGTTGGAAAAACGCCCTCTTTAAGAGACAAATTAAATAAAGCTCTTAACGGCTCATAGAGATAATCAGCACAATTTCTAAGAAAACAAGTGGGGATCTGGTCAGGACCATAACTAAAAGACTGCTTTAAGGACTTCAGGTAAACTAAAACATCATCGGGAGATATTATAGGGTTATGTATTGAGTTAATTGGACTTAGTTTAAAAGGATAGTCAAAGTTTGCTTGGGAGTTAGTGGAATAATTGGATTTAAAAAACTGAGCGAACATGTTAGAAATTGTTTGACTATCACCAGAGACGGTATTTTAATACTTCATGGCGGAAGGAAACCCCCGTACATTTCGCTTGGAGTTTACGAAATCATAAAATGATTTGGGGTTATATATTATACGTCGTTTGATTTTACACAAGTAATCTTTATAACACTTTTTGTTTAATTCAAAGAACTTGTGACGCAAAAGTGAGTATTGTACATAGTATGAGTGTAAGCCGGTTTTTTTGTGTAATCTAAAATAACGTGACTTTCTGTTTTCAAGTTTCTCAGTTCTTTAGTGAACCATAACTGCGTTTGTTCTTCAGGAACACACATGCGTTGAGGCACATACTTTTCAAATAATCTATGTACAGTACAATTAAAATGTGCAACGCTTTGCTCAACTATTTCTTTGTATATAGGCCACGACAATTTGGACAATTCTTTATTCAGTTTTTTAAAGTTGGCTTTCGAAAAATCAAAGCGAATATTTGTTTCGTATGTTTGGACATCGCAATTTTGACCATCGTTTATAATTTCGTAAGATATCTCAATAGCAGGGTGGTAGACATCTTCGGGCAAAACTAGTGGGTCACATTTATTTACAGCCGACTTAGATGCATCATCAACATAAACAAGATCTAATACTTTACCAAGTAGTGAAGTACATTAACCTGAGTTAGGCAGAGTTCAGCCATCTCCTCTAAAAATACGTTGTTGCACGCACTAGACGCGAAAGGTACAATATCATTGTCAATGATGTTCCATGATACATTTGGTAAATTAAAGTCACCCAACACAATCAATGAATCAGAGGGTTTAATCATTGAATTAATTGATTTCAGTAAAGATACATGTTGTGAATACACTGATAAGTCAGATCGGGGAGGAATATAGCATAGAGCTAAGTAAGTAAACCCCCTTCCAACCTGAACACGAATGCATTTGAATTCTGCAGATTCAATGTGTGGAAGACTAACTTCTTCAGATGGTATTGAAGAGTCTACGGCAAAGAGTACGCCACCGCCGACTCTGTCCTCCCGATCTTTTCTGTAGATATGATAATTATTTGAAAGAATCTCTAAATTAAAAGTGTGTGGTTTGAGCCAAGTTTCAGTCAAAGAAGTTATATTATAATTGCATTCAAGGCCATTAAGATATAAATTCGTTAATTTAGTATTTATGCCTCTTACGTTTTGATAATAAATACTTAAAGCAAATTTTTTTTATCAGTTTTTTGGTTCTGTATTCTGACGGGGAATATTTGCTAAATTATTATTTTTGTTGGGCCTATACTCAAATTCACGAACGAAAGCTCCGGAGGGCCAAAAAGAACTACTAAGCAGCATGTCAAAATTTTCTAAATTTACGTCTATTTTAAATGAAGAAATATTTCTTTCATATTTAAAATTAAATTTTCTGATACTTAAGTTGACAGTTTTAACTTTGGACGAGATGTAAAACTTTATATCGTCCTCGGAAGTATCCCTCGAAAATCTAGATACAAATATAGACTTCTTTGGGGGAACCACAACCAGTCTCCTAGTATCAGACTCGATTACCGGCGGACGGGGTTGAGTAACTGAGTTACTAATTGAGGGTAGAGTAAGCGTTGGAAGATTAGATGGCGGTGCCACAACTTCAACGGGGGACGGGGAAGATACTGCAGGGTCGTTATTATTAGAAGCAGACTTTGATATATGTTCTTTTGAGGAAGATAACTCCGTTGTCTGTGGACATGGAGAAGAAAGATTAATTAAGTCATTCGGAAGATTGTTCTGACGTGGAACGGTTCTTACATTAGGCGGACTATGAAGACGCTTACGTTTTGACACATGAATGTCCTTCATAGATTGTACGGTATCTAAGCATTTAAAAGATTTAAATACATTTTCATAATGTTTAAATTTTTCGGTCAGTACCGACAACTCTCTCCCTACCTCAGAAAACCCATTTCTGGTTTGCCTAAACAACTTAAAGAGATCAACTTCGGTTGACCTGCACTTTAAGCAAGACCAGCGAAGACCTTTGCCATCATTAATAGCGTCCAGAATTCTTCCTGTCAAACCAGCACATTTTAGATGGCAAATACCATCACAGAGCCAGCACGATAAGTAGCGTTCAGATTCTCTTTTGATTTGGCAGTTATCAAGATCACACTTCATATTGAAAGATTTAATAACACTTATGTTAATAAAAAGACAAGCAAAATAAGTTTAACACAACACACACAACAATTTAATAGCTGATGTATTTAGCTTAAAAATATATGTAGCGAACAGTTTGAGTATCACTGTATTGTGACACTTAATAAACGCAGCGCAAACAGCTGTGACAAGAAATACTAAACGAAGTAAACACAAAGAGCAAAAAGAAATGTGCAAAAATAGAAACGATCTCAGTTAACTACAAAGGAATAACAACAACAATGATAACAACAAATGACTCGGCAAGATTAGATGTAAGCTAGTGAAATTTAATTAAATTTAATAAAAACCACAAAACTTTCACTTAGCTTCGGTTATTATGACACTAAGATGCTCGTAGGCACTTTTTATAGCAACTTTTACTCAAAATTAGCACAATAAACTTTGCAAAATACAAAGACCAATCAAAGCACAATATAAGTAGAACTTCACAGCTTGACGTTTGCACAGAATCATCGATATTTTACGTCTTATCATCGATAAAATCGAATATAGATGAATATTGGGCATCCCTAAATCAGCCAAATCTGGCAGTATGAGAGGCATGTAACTAGATGCTGCGTGTTGTTAGGCGTTCCTGCCATTCTTTTGGAGATTTTTGACGATCAAAATTAGCGATAGTAAATACTGGAATCCTGCTGCTGGTATTCGATTGAGATGGTGATTTTTCAAGATTGCCTAACTTTTTTAATATTTCGAATACCAAAAAAATTAACTGATTTTTGATTTTTTTTATTACGTATCTCATTTTGGTCAAACGAATTCGAAGTTGGGAAATTAAATCTTCGAATCCTTGTTAAGTACATATCTGTGGTTAACTCTTTTAGGCTGTAAAGTGTAAAAAACAACAGTCAGTGGGTATGCATTTCATTTTTTTAGGACAATGTTTTCATTCGCAGTTAAACTTTTAAGAGCTCCCGAAAAATTCATATAAATTGACGCACAAGAATCGGAAACGAAATTTTCTTCTATCAAAATGTCTTAAATCAGTTTGCAGCTCTCAAGAAAAAGATGCTTATATATTTATATCTTCAAGAAAATTTACAGCTTTTTCAAGGAACAGAAACAATAAAAAAATGTTTCTTGTGAGTTTTCTTGAGAGCTGGATTCTAAGCTTGAAGAAAGAGTTTGTATTGAGGTTATTAGCTTTAGGGGGTTTTGAACCCCAAAACCCACCCCTATGCTTATGTTGTTTTAATTAACACTGATGTTAAAGCTACCAAACTTATTTTCGGTTTTTTTACAATTATTAATTTCTCTGAAATTTTACAAAGTACACAGTAACCAAGATTCATGGATGACTAGAGCCCCTGTAGGGAAAACACGAACTAGTGAACCAGATTTCTAGTTCAGTACTAGTTCTTTTTTGCCAAAAACGAACCAGTCCGATAGTAGCTAGTTCCGCACCAGTCCAAAAGCAGTGAAATGTGGTACTTTCACTAAACTATTCTATTTTAAATTTTAAAAGCAGGGAAGGTAATCATTATGAGTAAAATAATTTAAATCAGCATTTGATCATTATTTTATGAATTATTATTGAGTTTTATTTTTTCGCTCAAACGGAAATAATTATTATTTGATTTTTATTTTTGGGATTACAAATAATGATTATTTTATGATGTTTATTTTTTCGCGCAGAGATTATCATTCATTTTCAGTTTTATTTTTAGACTTAAAAAATAATGATAATTTATAAAATTGAAAAGGCCATAAAGACGCAACCTACTGAAATTTTTACCTGAAAGGTTTGGGTCTTATTCCTTTTATAAGGGTGCGGCCTCTCAAAAGGATACGTCGGTTATCACGCTGGTATAGTTTTGGATTCCATAAACAAAGGCCAAGATCCTGAAGGACAATTGAGAAAAGCAGTTGCAGAAAAAGAGGCATTTAAAATAAAATAATTACCACTTTCTCACTAAATTTATTTAAAAATGCAAGCCACCAGAGCTACCTTTTTTTTAAGAAAAGACAAATTAAGTTTGTTTATGCAATCCACCACAGCTACCTTAATACAGTCAGTCAGTAAAGTTTAGGTACAACGAATTTTTTACAATACGGGCATTTTTTTTTAAATATTTTAGTTTTCGGTAATTTTTTATAAAAATATGGTCAATTCTACAACAAAATCCCCAAAAATCAGAGTTCCAAACCTTGTGCAAAATTTAAGAAAATTCTGCAAAATTTCATTAAAATAATTCACTTTCTATTTACGCTCTCTAGAAAAAGTTTTTTAGCCCATTCAATTTTAGTGTAATTGAATGGGCTAATAACTGAGTACTTAACTTTTTTCTAAAGAGTGTAAATTGCAATACCTGGATGGAAATTTGCAGTTTTCTTTAATTTTGCATAAGGTTTGGACCTCTGATTTTTGGGGTTTTTGGTGTAGAATTAACCATATTTTTATAAAAAATTAGGGAAAAATAAAATATTTAAAAAATAGTTGCCGGTATTGTAAAAACTTCACTGTACCTAAACTTTATTGACTGACTGTATATCTTATTTAAGTTAAGTACGACAAAAACTTTCGAAGTACTTCATATACATATAAGCTTAAAAAGAACTGAATTTACTTAAAAATCAATATGCATAATTTTAGACAAGTAAGACAAAGTGAATATTTTTACTTTTAAGCAGAACGCACTTTTGTTTTTTACTTACTACTTAAGTTTAATACTACTACTACTACTAATGTGGTTTATAAATTTTTAATAAATGCGTTTAAACATTTGTGATTGTATTGTCCTTCCTTCAACCGATCGTATTTAATATAGAAGGGAAATGTTTCGACAAGCGTGATTAGAAATGTAGATCTAAGGTGACGAATTTATAATAGGTTGGGAACTATAAAAAATGGATGCAGATCGAACTAGATCTCATCTGTCGAATTAGGAACTGGTTTGGAACTAAAGAAAAGGGGATGCAGAACGAACTAGATCTCATCTGTCGAATTTGGAACTGGTTCGGAGCTATAGAAAAAGGGATGCAAAACGAACTAGATCTTATCTGTCGAATTTAGAACTGGTTCGGAACTAGAGCCAAAGGGATGCAACGGGGGAAAATTGACACTTTCTAGGACATCGCAATGTTAAATTCGCCAGTCGCTAGCATGCAAAAGAGAATTAACCCGTACTAGTCATGGTTCCAAACGCACTAGAACCGAACCAGTTCCGCACTAGTTCGTTTCCCTACAGGGGCTGTCCCGTGCAAGTAGGCAACTTATTTTGGATTTTCGGGCATACCTATGCAAATATTTCAGAACGAAGTTTTAGTTTTTGGTTAGACATTTACAATACTAACGTAATGCATTAAATACCATGTTTTATACCTTTTTACTTTGCCTTTTATTAGAATCGTAAATTCAAAAAATCGTACCAACGCACTATGGCTGAAATAAGCACTTTCTGTGGCCAAAAGTCCAATATTAATTTTTTGCTTTCATTTTGACAGGCGGACTTTATTCTAGATACTCCAATAAGAAAAAAATTATAAATTTATGACTGCAAGGTAACCTTGGTCCCCTATCTATCAACCTAAATTTTGTGGTTTTAGTTTAAGTTTGTGCTAGAATTGTATTATTCTGTACTGCAACGCGGATGAGTTTTACGTACATATGTACGTGCGTGAAGCGTGATTATTTTACGAATGGAAAATACACCTGATCCACTTTTTACGCGGTTAACTGGGACCAAAAAATTTTCGCGTAAAAAACGCTTAAAAATATACCAATTTTCATGCAAATCAGCCTATGTGGTCCAATTTCTACAAACCGCCGAGTAAAAAGGAAATCCGCGTAAAAAAAAACGTATTTGCATAGGAAACTTCTAACTCGTACGAACTCAATATGTAAAAATACATTCATCATATTAGGCTGGGTCGATTTTGTATGGGGGGAAATAAAATGCATTTGACCGTATTGTAATAGTAATATTATGATGTCTTATGTCTAAGCCAATTATTATTGGCCACGAAAGATTAATTTAAAACTTATCTTTAACCCGCGCAATTGTATAAAAGTGTATGAATTTGAAAATGAAACTTTGGCTTGCAATATCCATGGAATGCGTCAATTGTTATAAACAGGACGATATATCAAATTAAGGGTTATTAAATATAGTACCTCATGTTTATTTATCATTTTTAAATATGTCAACCATTTTTTAACATATTAAGATAAAACTTACAAAAACTATAATTTTCCCTTATAAATTTTCAATTCTTCATTACTTCAGCAACCGAGTGAAAAATACAAAAAAGTGAGACGCGATTTATTTCAAACGATTTAATGTTTTCGGATGTTTATATAATATTAAAATGACCATGGGCTTGATCACGCCGATTTGGCCAGTTTTCAAGATCGTGGTGAATGAAGTCAGACATGTATTGTCAAAGATTACGAACCGTTTGATAAGTTAACCCTACAAGAATTGTGTGATGGAAACTAACACATTCTCATTTACCTTACTAACACATTTACAAACTTTGCGTTGGTTAAAAAGAGACAACTAAATAATGCCATAAGTCGGAGGAAGACGGAACACAAATGTTTACATCAGATTTTTCACACTGCCCTTTAGAATTTGATAGAAACTTGTAGGCAACCAATGACAGAAATCTCTATCAGTCTTGCCACTCAAATGATTTGTCAAATGATAGTCACTGTTCTTGTAGGGAATAGTATGGAGCAGGGATGAAAAAGTAGGTACAATTGTACCTTTTTCCGACGTTTGATGACTTAAAGGTACATTAGGTACAGTCACTAGATTTTAGGTACTATCATCTTTTGATCAGATGCATTATTAGTTTTTTTCCTTTACCGTGCTAATATATTTACTTGTAGGTACGGGAGAAGTTTCGCTTTCATTTTGAAGAATAAACAATTCTAGATAAAAGTGGTCAAAAGGAAGACATAAAAAAACCATTATCTTAAACATTTTACATTGCATTTAGAGCAGGCACTACGAAAAATTAACACTTTACTTAGCTTCGTAATTTTTTTCTATTAATTTTAACGCTTATTTTCACTAAGTCAAATTCAGTGGCATTTGCGGTCAAATGAGTGAAATGGGACTAAAAACTGGCCTTGGTTTGATTTAGATCAGAATAGGCCTCCATTGTCAAATGGGACTAAAAAATGGTCTTTGGTTTGATTTAGATCAGAATAGGCCTTCAGGCGTGTACATGCGCTGCTAAGGCGGCTATTTGTAAGTTTTTGGCCCATAATATCATCGATAAAGGTAGGGATAAAGGAAAGAAAGTCAAAAAATTTTGTTGTCAAAATATTACATTGTGAAAACTAGCCTTTATTCATCCATACAGCCCAGTGTCTAGGATGTCTTCAAATTTCATATTTTTAGATGAGAACTACAGCTATTTGACCCATACTCGCTTTTTGATTTCTGGAAATATATTTAAAATGCTTTCGATGTTACTTATGGCACATTGATTATATTCTCTAGATTTGCTGCACCTATTAAAAGGAATCGGATAAATAATATCATCGATAAAGGTAGGGATAAAGGTAAGAAAGTTGTGTCAAAATAAGTCAAAAAATTTTGTTGTCAAAATATTACATTGTGGAAACCAGCCTTTATTCATCCATACAGTCCAGTGTCTAGGATGTCTTCAAATTTCATATTTTTAGATGAGAACTACAGCTATTTGACCCATACGCGCTTTTGATTTCTGGAAATATATTTAAAATGCTTTCGAAGTTACTTACGGCACATTGATTATATTCTCTAGATTTGCTGCACCTATTAAAAGGAATCGGATAAATTAGCAGACTTCCTGTTGTTTTATAAAAAGCTGGATAAAGAAGTATACTTCACAAAGTGTGTTTTTTGACTTTTTCGCCAATATTTTTCAGTAGTCAAAATTAGACAAAAACAATGCTTCTCCGATTTCCATTAGTCTATAGATATAGGCTCATGTTTAAAGTACATATATCTTTTGTGTTAATGTTTTAAATAAAATTTATAAAAAAAACTACAAATGAATGATGTAACTTTTTTTAGGTACAATCTGTCTCATTTAGGTACATTTATTTTGTGATATTTGGTACAATCTGAAATTTCCATTTTTCATCCCTGGTATGGAGTTTCATGCATATAAGTATTTACAAACATTAACATAATACAATTGGGGTGAGAAACGCCCATTTTAAGTCCATTTATGTTGTCTTGAAAATTAGTGTGGGATGGTTTCATTAGTCACCGAAGAAGCACATTTTTCGGAGTTTCTAAATTTGCCGTTATATGAAAGTAGAGGACGTGCAATAAGTGTTTAGAAATAAAATAAAATAAATATTTTAGTTAATTCCATTATGGGAGAAAGTGACTGTAGGCAATAGTCTTTAACATATCCTGGGGAATCCTTTTGAGGACTCCAATTGAACGATATTGCTTTGCATTCGGCTTGAACGAAAAAGTCACTCCCTGTCACACTTTTATGTAATCCGGTTCTTTCATTTAATGGTTATTTATACAATTGAAGAGATTTTTTTAGAAAAAAACTGGAGATCCGCTTAAGTTTTCCGATATAACTTTGGTAAATGTTACTCGATCGGTACGTAATAATTACCAAATTGAAGACGAGACTTACTGTTACTGATTTATGATTATAATATGAGTAAAATTGTTCAGATTATAAACAAATTATTTTAAAATAAAAATAATTCTGAAAAAATTTTTTTGTCACGATGATGGAAAATAATGGCTTTTCTATTAGAGCTACCGAAATTGTTCCTAAATTTGCAAAAATTCGCAAACTATTGCTAATATTAAAAAGAGATTAGAATATTTGGAACCAGCGACCTAAATGCACGCAAGCAATATTAATGCTGTTCTTTACAACTTTCGACTATAGGCCAGTGTAATTATCAAGAGAACAATTAAAATTTTATTGAAAACAGATAACTTTGAGATTAACCATAGCTAAAGGGCTGCGAGAAATGATGTTTGACTTTATCTTTTGTGTTAGCGGATTCATTATCTAATAATATGCACAAAACCTTTTTGGTGAACCCAGAATTTTTAACAAGAATTGGTCTTATTCGACTAGTGTGCTGTAGGTCACTTGGCGGTCGATGCGCGGGCTCTTACAATTAAAATAAAAGACTAATATTTTGCAGGCTGTTGTTGATTTCATGATACCATAAATTACCAAGGGATTTGAGAAAAATTAGATGTTCGAACCACCCTAATACATACATATGTATGTATGCATACATATTTTAAATGCGTTATCATTGATGCATTGTCATTGATGGCACGCAACAAAATAATTTTGGCACCGTATTAATTGAGGACTCAATTTTTCAATTAATCGTAGTACTATTTACTACCTAATTGACACAATTTACTTTTTATACCCGAGCGCACTTGTGCACAAGGGTATATTAATTTTGTTCACATAACGGTTGTTTGTAACAGCCAAAACGAATCGAGATAGATATAGACAAATGTATACATAAATGATCAGGATGAAAAAAGAAATCGATTAAGCCATGTCTGTCTGTCCGTCCGTCTGTCCGTCTGTCCGTCTGTCCGTCTGTCCGTGTACACGATAACTCGAGCAAAAATTGAGATATCTCAACGAAATTTGGTATGTAGGTTTCCCTTAATCCAAGGTAGGTTGGTATTGAAAATGGGCGAAATCGGACTTTAACCACGCCCACTTCCCATATAACGGTAATTTCCAGAAATACGAAAACTGCGATATTTTAGTAACTACTGAAGATAATTCACTCAAAATTGATATTTACAATAATTTTTAGACGAAAAATAAGAATATTATAAATTTTTGGAAAATGGGCGTAGCCACGCCCACTTATGGTTACATGTGTATATCTTAGTAACCGCTGCCCCAATTTCTTCCAAACTTGGCACAGTTGTTGGCCTTCGCATAACATACCAAATGGCCGAAAATTTTTAAAATCGCTCAATAACCACGCCTATTTCCCATATAACGGTAATTTTCAGAAATATGAAAACTGCAATATTTTAGTAACTACTGGAGATTATTCACTCAAAATTGATATTTATAATAAGTTTTAGACGAAAAATAAGAATATTATAAATTCTTGGAAAATGGGCGTAGCCACGCCCACTTATGGTTACATGTGTATATCTTGGTAACCGCTACACCAATTTCTTCCAAACTTGGCACAGTTGTTGGCCTTGGTACAGCATAAAAAACCGCCGGAACTTTTTAAAATCGGACAATAACCACGCCCACATCCCATATAACGGTAATTTAGAGAAATACAAAATCTTCGATAAATCATTAAATATGAAGCTCATTTTTTCAAAATTGATGGTTGCAACAATTCTTTACCAAGAAATGCGTTTATGGTAAAATTTTGGAAAATGGGAGTGGCACCGCCCACTTATGATCATATATAAGTATACCGGTAACCGTTCTACCAATTTGTACCAAACTCGGTATGGTTATTGTACTTGCCACGTGTAAGCAAAACGTTGAAAATTATTGAAATCGGACTAATATAACGGCCGATTCTCATATAACGGTAAATTTAAGAATTGCTTGAAACTTCAATATTTCGAAATTGAAGGACGCTAATTTACTCAAAATTGTTACAACTCGGCTTACCATCTAGCGGAAGGTTTCGGAAGGGTGAAAAAACATATATTTAATACTTGCGCCGGGTATTTAATGTTCGGCTCCGCCCGAACTTAGCCTTTCTTACTTGTTTTCGTTTAAATTGGAGATCAAAGCAAGATCTACTCACACCCAAGAAAACAGGTCAGAAGAGCCAAAAATACAGACAGTAACCAGCCAAACCCACGTAAGACATCTGATTCTTGAGTTCAATTGCATCATTAATCAATAAGGTTTGTTTGCAAAGCATGGCTTCGCGACCATTGGTGATTTAATGGGCGTAGTTCTCAAAAATAATGAACCCCATATCCTCGCAGGCATTAAATAACGAAGGTTTGAGGCTTATATGTACGTGGCTTGCAAAATTAGTGGTTTTTACAAATATGCGCCAGCATTTCAATGATTTGAACGTAAAGCTTCAAGGCTCTAATAAAACTGTTATAATTATGATGCATAGATCTCATTCGCGCTTTCTAGTGTAAACTGAAAGTTATTCGTAAAGACATTGAGGCATATTGAGGCACCGATATTACATTGATAATTATGTCAAAAAGCTGCAACTAGCTTTAGTTTCGCCTTTGGTTTGACTATGAATATGCCCCATTGTTTCCAAATATTGAAATGTTTGCAAAACTTAAAAAATTTAGAATTATATTTGAATTTAGATAAACAACCGGGCAGATCAAGAGTCACAGAAGAGTTCTCTTTGTAATAAATTCTTTCATTGACGAATTTTCATCGCGGTGACAAACATTTTTTAACTGAAAACTGGAATTTTTTTTTCATATATTTTTCCATAACAAAACTGTAACAAAAATTTGCCACTGATTCAGAGATCAAAATGCTGATGTTTCATATCTCTATTAATTGAAGCAATAATAGGATATAAGGCTTAGAGGCATTTAACTTTTGGCCTCTTCGTGAAGATTTCAATAGTATTCCATTGTTCTTGTCAATTCAAGTTGAAATATAGCGTTCTATTTGTGTGTACATAGTGACAAAACGAATAAATAAAATTATATCAAAAAATTATAAGAAAAGTCTGTGCAAAAATGGAAAACCGCGTAAAAAAATTAACTGGGAGGTGTTAAAAAATGCCGCGTGAAAAATCGCGTACAAAAAGATCGCGTAAAAAGAGGATTAGGATACTCATATTGTGGCTTTAAATAACATTTGTGTTTTTAAAAAATTCACTGGTTCAAAGTATATTTTATGAATTTACAAATTTAAACACATTGTGCTTCTTTCGTGGAGTGTGATTTTTTATGTCCGATCTCGTCCAATATGATATATATTAGGGTAGCCAGATATTTTAGTGACATAATCAGTGCAGTAGGGATCAAAAATCACTACAAAGCCATAAAAATCAGCTTATTTTTTAAGCGTCTATTTCGTTTATTAACAATATAACAATCACATAACAGCGCATTAATTTAACAAAAAATAACTAATAGACGTTTAAATAAATATAGTATTATCAATATAACAATTCATTAGTTTAAAACAGATCAAAGGTATTACGTTCGTATGTACAGTTTTGTTCACAAAAATAGTAGTAAAATGTATTGACAAGTTTTGAAAATTTTTTCTTTCCTTACTTAATTTAAATTTTGTATAAAAACATAGTTAATTCTATAACAAAAACCATGTAAGCTGAAGTCTCAAACTTTCTAGAAAATTAATAAAATTGGAAAAAGTAAAACAAACATCAATTTTTTGATCCGAATTTTAAGTTTTTGGAGTACGCACTTTTGTAGCCCATTCAGTTTCAGTATGCATATTTTAAGCTCCAAATATAAAACATATTTAGTTGGTGTGCTTATTAAATACCAGGGTTCGGAAATTCTCATTTATGATTATTCGTTTTCATTCATATATGAGATTTATCGCGATCGATAATATTCCAAATCAATTTTTGCATTCTTTTATCGCGAGTGAAAAATGCAAACAAATTTATCATCTCTGACATTCGTAGTGCGATCGACAAAAAAATTTCCGCTGCTTTTCATTCGCGATCGAAAAAAGCAAAGAAACTTCCTCTCACTCGAATATGAGAAGTCCGAGCATTGCCGATGTCGGCCTCTCATAAATGAGAAAAACGATGCAAATAATCCATTCGCGATGACTCACAACAGCTTATCGCGATAAACATATCGCGAAAAATTTTCAACGACGTTGTTGGGAGATATTTACCTCGAATTTACAAATTGAAAACGTTGCCTGAATTCTGAAATTTAACGAAAGCGTTGTTTCATAACAGTTAATAGATGAGAAATATTTTTTCCGTTGCTGATAAGAAATATTTCCCAACGTTTATTTTTTACGTTGCTCGATAACCGTTATTGCCCAACGTTTATTTTTTACGTTGCTTGAAAACAGTTATTGCCCGACGAATATTTTTAAGTTATCTGATAATAGTTATTGCACTCTCTCACTTTTATTTCATCGTCTTTATCTTATTCTCCATCTCCATCCTAATCTTACAACGTTTATCAGACAACGTAAAAAATAAACGTTGTAAAATAACTCTTATCCAGCAACATAAAAAATAAACGTTGGGAAATAACTCTTATCGGCAATGGAAAAAATATTTCTCCTGAATAACATTTATCAGGCAACGTAAAAAATAAACGATGGCTTATAACTCTTATCTACGAAATAAAAAATATTTCTCATCTAATAACTGTTATGGAGCAACGTTTTTGCTATAAAATTTATAACTGTTATGTCCCTGTATGCATTTGGTTATGCATACAGCATACATACATATGTACATATGTATATGTAAGTAATGCAAGCAAATGCCCTGCAGGGAAACCGCGGACTAGTGAATCAAATTGCTAGTTCCGTACTAGGTCTTTATCGCCAAAAAGGAACTTGTCCGATAGAAACTTTTAAAAAACTATTTTTTTCAGTTTTTTCACTAGAAATCTATATCTAAAGTGACGAATTTAGAACTGGCTCGGAACTATAGAGAAAGAGATCCAGAACGAACTAGATCTTATTTGTCGAATTTAGAACTAGTTCGGAACTATCAATTGACACTTCCTAGGACATCGCCATGCCAAATTCGCCAATTGTTTGCATGCAAAAGAGATTTATCGCGATCCAGTAGTGGGTCTAAATGGACTAGAAGCGCACCAGTTCAGAACTAGAGATTTTCCCAACAGGGTGCTTTTCGGTTGGAAGGAATGTAGTAATATGCACAAATATATGAATTATGGTAGTAACATATTACATATATATAAACTACATATATGCATACGTGTAGTTAAAGTATATTCCAAACGTACACTCTTCAGTATAATGGTGTATCTGCATGTTACTTTATTATAATGATTGCGTTTATTTTTTATATCTAATAAATGGAACTTAGTGGGAATAAGATTGACTAATGAGAAAAGTCGGCGTCTGGTGAAGACTGAGAGTAAAGAAAAGCAGAAACAAGTAAGAGCAGCGCTGTCTCCGGCTATGCCGAAGGCTTCATACCTTTCATGAACATCTGCAAATTTTACTTTGACAGATTACTGCTTTTGAATACATGTGCATACATCGATAGAGGAGTTACATACCTATATAAAAAATCGCATCTAAACAATCAGAGGTATGGAAGATATACTTTATATGGCACCAATCTAAGTGATTTTCACTGCTATGTGATCGGTATGTAAACCGGTAACACAATTTATTGGGTTTAGTTTCCTACGTAAAGGAGATATATGGCAAAAACTGGTATCTGAACAATCAGTGCTATAGGAGATAAAGCTTATACAGCATAGATTTTGATGATTATCTCAGTAGACTTTGTATTATTATTTATAAAATATCTTACGAAATTTATCGGTTTTAGCTGTTCAAATAAAGAAGTTTTACAGTAAAATCCCATATCTGAACAATCAGATGTATGGAAGATATTTGTTGTAGTCATCCGATCCTTGTTATTTTCACTGTAAGTATTCTGTTAATAATGTGAAAATGGTGCGAAATTTCATGTTCCTAGCTGCATAAATGGAGGAGTTATGATAAAAGACCTCATATCTGAACAATCAGTTGTATGGGGTCTGCAGGTTATAGTGACCCGTTCCTTGTTATTTTCGCTGTAAGTCTTCTGTTGATAATGAGTGAAAACAGCGCGAAATTTCATGGTCCTAGCTACATAAGTGGATGAATTATAACGAAAAATCTCATATCTGAACAATCAGTTGTATGGGAGCTATAGGTTATAGTTACCCGATCTTTTTAATTTTCACTGTAAATTTTCTGTTGATAATTATTGAAAACAAAATTGAATGCAAAATTTCATGTTCGTAGCTGCATAAATGGAGAAGTTATAACGAAAAATCTCATATCTGAACAATCAGTTGTATGGGAGCTATATGTTATAGTGGTCCGATTCTTCCGGTTCCGACAAATGATTAATACATTATAAAAATACACCCACCTACCAAATTTGATACGGATATCTCGAAAACTGAGAGACTAGATTGCATACAAACAGACGGACAGACAGACAGACGGACAGACGGACATGGCTAAATCAACTCAGCTCGACGTTCTGATCATATAAGTATACATTTTAATGGGTCTATCTCTTTTTGTTCTGGTACTTACAAACATCGGACCAAAGTTATAATACCATTTCATGCTCATGAAAGGTATAAAAACAATACATATAAATTTTTTGTTTCTTTTAAATGTTTTGATTCGCCATTATAAGGATATTAATAAGAAACCAAAAATATATACACGTAAATAGAATAAGAATATGTACGGATGCATATATGTAATACTTCTATATTGGTAGTAAGCTAACATCTCAATGTGTAAGCATTCCGAAATCAAAGCGAGACAGTCTAGTACTGTTTTTGTCAATGTATTGTGTACTTGAGTGCCGTTTTTGTAAATGTGTCGTGTACATGTTTATTTATAAACGTATGTGTTCCTTTTCTTTCGTACGTGTTTATTGATATATCTGTACTGTAGTGTTTTTGGACGGTACTAGCTCTTACTGCCAATATAGGAGTATTACATATATGTATGGATGTATGTATTACTTAGAAGGAAACTCAATAAAACGAAGGTCTGCATTTCATATCCATGCACACATACATACATATGCACGTATATATGTGTGTATCCCCTGCAGTGAAAAGCTACACCAGTATGCACAAATTCCAGTTCATGAACTATTATTTAAGGATAAAAGTCATACCAGTTCGTTATGAACCATAATTATACCAGTTCCGCGCAGAAAAAAGTAAACTAGTTGGTAGAAATTCTAGTTCGAAAACTGGTATTAAATGGGAGAGTCATACCAGTTCGTCATGGACTATAATTATACCAGTTCTCCGCCAAACCAGCCAGTATAAATACTAGTTCACTAACCAGTATGTGCTAAAGCGACGGCCTACCATTTCGGCGATTTCGTACAACTTATGCGATCAGCGACTTCTGCCTTTGAATAGGCATAACCAAAACTAAAACGTGGTTAATTGCTTTCATCACAAATGTCGGCTGTGGCGTCGAGTGAAGACTACCGATTCTGGTTCTGAGATCTCAGGTTCGAGTGCGCGTGGAGGTTGTTAAAGTAAAGTAAGTAACTTAATTTAAATATAAAATAAAAATTGTACATAAATTTAATTTGATTTGGAAAAAACGTAAATACTCAAATACCATAAAAAAATTAAAATAAATAATTTTTTGTTCTTTTTAAAACAATATATTTAAAAATTAAAATAAGAGATTAAATAAAAAAGTAAACAATTAAAAAAAGAAAAAATAAAAAAACAATCGCCCACTGAGATTCGAACTCGGATCTCTTGATTTGGCGTGCCAAAGCTTTACTCTGTCGACCATTACCACTGTTGCAGCGCCGCGAGCAAAATGACATACTTATGCATTTCACGGGGAATGAATAGGCAGTGAACCAGAATGCTACCAGTTTGCGTTTCAGCCCAACTAGTTCACGTCGTAACCTTTTTCAATGTTAGCGACTGGTATTTTAACATGGCGGTGTCATAGGAGACGCCAATTGCCCGCTCCTGCATCAGCACGCTACCAGTAGAAATACTAGTATTATCATACCAGTTGACGGGATAGACCTCCAACTCATCCCCCGTGAAAAGCATAAGTATGCCATTTTGCTCGCGGCGCTGAAACTATGGCAATGGTCGACAGAGTAAAGCTTCGGCACGTCAAATAAAGGGATCCGAGTTCGAATCTCAGTGCGCGAATCTATTTTTATTTTTATTTTACTTATTTATTTATATCTCTTGTTATTTTTAAATTTATTGTTTTAAAAAGAACAAATAATTATATTAATTTTTTTATGGTATTTGAGTATTTAGGTTTTTTTAAAATGGAATTTAATTTATGTACAATTTTTATTTTATTTGTAAATTTAAATAATTGTTTAAATTAATTTACTTAGTTTACTTTAACAACCTCTAAGCGCACTCGAACCTGAGATCTCAGAACCCGAATCGGTAGTCTTCACTCGACGCCACAGCCGACATTCGTGATGAAAGCAATTAACCGCATTTTAGTTTTGATTGTGGCTATTCAAAGACAGATGTCGCTGATCGCATAAGTTGTTCGAAATCGCCGAAATGGTAGGCCGTCGCTTTAGCACATACTAGTTAATGAACTAGTATTTATACTGACTGGTTTGGAATTTCACTGCGGAGAAAAGGTATGATTATAGTCCACGACGAACTGGTATGACTTCCCCATTTATTACCAGTTTACTTTTTTTTACGAGGAACTGGTATAATTACGGTCCATAATGAACTGGTATGACTTTTATCCTTAAATAATAGTTCATGAACTGGAATTTGTGCATACTGGTTTAGCTTTTCGCTGCAGGGTTCTTAGAAAAGCGAAAAAATATCTTCCATATAACGCCCTAAAAAGTTTCCAGGATTAGCTGTTGTGAGTGATGGCGAATGGAGCACCTGCATTGTTTATCTCATTTATGTAGGTGCACACCCAAAACTCTTAAAAAATTTTTATGAAAACGTACGTATTTACGAAATATCTGGTATTCAGGTAAATTCCAATTAAACCACAGAACTCCGCTCTTAGCGAAATGCAGTTTGAAGAAAAATTCACTACCTGCTACAACTCTAAAATGAGCGAAATCATGTGCTCTATTTCCATAAATATTTCTAAAGCATACTAATTATTAGTGGAAAATAAACAAAAGGCAGGTAGAAAGCTGCTGCAATATTGTATCTACATACATACATACTTCAGGCTAAAAGGCTCACAAGTAATTGTTTTCGTCTTTCCAAGGTCGTAGTAAAACCAACGCTTAAATAGCTATTATTTGATTATTGCTGCAAAATTTTTGCTCATTCTGCGCTACTGTTCAGTAAATACCCTCCAGTACTGCTGGAGTCAATCGCTACTTTTGAACCGCTACTGCACTAGGGCTGCCAGATATCTCTGTTGCCAAACCGGGACACTTAAGGGTGGGAAAGGCCTTCGCATCCTCCCCTTTCGTTTCGACAAAAATTACGTACGAAAGGATGTAGTAAAATTTTGTTTTGACAAACAAAAAAAAAAAACATAAAAACATGAGATCATGAGATCATTACAACGTACACCAACAAAACAAAATAATTTATCACAACTAAAGCACAGAGAATTTTTCACAATGCATGTACCTTTTTTGTTCCTTATAAAAATACAGTTTATACTAAATACATCAGAAAACATAAAAATAAAATTTCTAAACTTTGTGCAAAACTCGGGAAAATTTAAATACAAATTTGCAACTTTCTATTCAGACTTTTTAATAAAAATTTTGAAAATGAAGTTTTGCAGCCCATAAAAATTTAGTTGATTTTTGGATTGTTTTTACTGAGAGTTTCTTCCATACAAACTACTTATGTTCGACATTTTTTTGTATGTGGAAGCAGGGGCGCACCCAGGAATATATTTTAGGGGGGGTTTTATATTTCTGAATATATGTCACCGGAAAATACTGAAAATTTGCTTCAGATAATACGCTCTTTAAAATACATTCATGCAAGTTTTATGTACAGTATGTAATAAATAAATAAACGTTTTAAAATCCATAAACTGCACTTTATTTACATAAGATTAACAGAACTTAAACACTTTTAACCGACTTCAAAAAAAGAGGAGGTTATCAATACGCCGGAATACATAACTTTTGGCCACGTGAACCGATTTCAATAATCCTTTTTTTATTAAAAAGATGGTACCTCAAGGGTCGTCCCGTAATTTGGTTTAGAGATCCGATGATTGGATCATGAAGAAATTAACGGTACCCCTAAATTTGAAATCGGTTGTGTTCTTTCCGTAAAAACTACTTGTTTAATAAAAAGTTCTATAAACTCAAGATGCGCTCAACTTTTAAAAGTACCCAATAAAAAATTTTAAAAGGGTCAGTAAAAATTAGTTTATTGATTCCATAAATTTTTGCACTTTTATGTTCATTTTTTCGATTTCTGGTTTCTGGTTTTCGATAGAGATGGTGAGTTTTCACGATTGCAAATTTTTTTTACACCCGAGCGCACTTGTGAACAAGGGTATATTAATTTTGTTCACATAACGGTTGTTTGTAAAAGCCAAAACGAATCGAGATAGATATAAACAAATGTATACATAAATGATCATGATGAAAAAAGAAATCGATTAAGCCATGTCTGTCTGTCCGTCCGTCTGTCCGTCTGTCCGTCCGTGTACACGATAACTCGAGCAAAAATTGAGATATCTCAACGAAATTTGGTACGTAGGTTTCCCTTAATCTAAGGTAGGTTGGTATTGAAAATGGGCGGAATCGGACTGTAACCACGCCCACTTCCCATATAACGGTAATTTCCGAAATACGAAAACTGCGATATTTTAGTAACTACTGAATACAATTCACTCAAAATTGATATTTACAATAATTTTTAGACGAAAAATAAGAATATTATAAATTTTTGGAAAATGGGCGTAGCCACGTCCACTTATGGTTACATGTGTATATCTTGGTAACCGCTGCACCAATTTCTTCCAAACTTGGCGCAGTTGTTGGCCTTGGTACAACATACAAAATCGCCGAAAATTTTTAAAATCGGACGATAACCACGCCCACATCCCATATAACGGTAATTTAGAGAAATACAAAATCTTCGATAAATCAGTAAATAAGCTTCATTATTCAAAATTGATGCTTGCAACAATTCTTTACCAATAAATACGTTTATGGTAAAATTTTGGAAAATGGGCGTGGCACCGCCCACTTATGATCAACCTACCAATTTGTACCAAACTCGGTGTGGTTATTGTGCTTGCCACATATAAGCAAAACGTTGAAAATTATTGAAATCGGACTAAAATTACGGCCGCATTTCATATAACGGTAAATTTCAGAAATGCCTGAAACTTCCATATTTCGAAATTTAAAGACGGTAATTTACTCCAAATTGATACACCCCGGCTTACCATGTAGCGGTTGCTTTCGGAAAGGTGAAAAAATATATATTTAATACTTGCGCCGGGTATTTAATTTAACTTAGACTTTCTTACTTGTTAATATTTCGAATACCGAAAAAATTAACTGAACTCTCAAGAAAAACGAAAAATACATATAAAACGACGGACGAGAAATGGAAAAGAAATTTTCTTCTACCAAAATTTCTTAAATCAGTTTGCAGCTCTCAAGAAAAAAATGCTCGTATATTTATTTCCTCATAGAAATTTACAGCAAAAGCAAAGCGCTTTTTCAGGCAACAGAAATTATAATAAATATTTCTTATAATTTCCTTGAGAGCTGGATTCTTAGCTTTAAGATACAGTTTGTATTTGAGGTTATTAGTTTTAGGGGGGGTTTGAACCCCAAAACCCACCCCTTGTGTGCGCTAATGTGTGGAAGACACTGTCAACAAAAAATAAATAATTGTAAAAAATCAACGAAATTTTCTGGTAACTTCAGACTTCCACTTTATTAATTAGCTCAAAAGCTACATTTTCAAAATTTTTCTAAAAGATCTGATTAGAAATTGTGATTTGATGAAAGGGTTTCCGAGCCAATAATTTTGTACGGCACGGCACTTATAAGTAATCTAGGTTTCACGAAAGAAAAAAAATTAAATACAATACAGATCTCATCTGTCGAATTTGGAACTGGTTCGGAACTATAGAAAAAGGGATGCAAAACGAACTAGATCTTATCTGTCGAATTTAGAACTTGTTCGGAACTAGAGCCAAAGGGATGCAACGGGGGACAATTGACACTTCCTAGGACATCGCAATGTTAAATTCGCCATTCGCTGGCATGCAAAAGAGAATTAACGCGCACTAGTCATGGTTCCAAACGCACTAGAACCGAACCAGTTCCGCACTAGTTCGTTTCCCTACTGGGTATATATCGGATCTAAACCATATTAGTACGGAACCACCTCTGAGACACTACCTTTCCGTTGCAAAAACAATTATCGAAATTGGTTTCACGTGGTCCAAAGTTATGCGGTAACCTACATAAAAAAAAAAATATATATATATTCCGACGAACTGATAACCTCCTCCTTTTTTGGAAGTCGGTTAAAAATCAGGTGATTTTGCGTACTGATTTCGGGTTCCTAAAAATCTGTACAATAAAAATAAATCAGCACATGTACTGATTAAATCAGCGCATCTGGCCACCCTAATATATATGTATATCTGATAAAAGGTTGTAATATCTACATGGTGTATAAATTGTCTGCCCCAACTGACTCCTGTATGATAAAATTACTATTTTCAGAGGTCATCAAAATCGAAAATGAACAAATCTCCAGTCCATTGTTTTAAATTGGACATAGATGATTTTAGCACAGACTCGGATTCTGCGGACAAAAATACGTAACTTTTGTCGGAAATGTCTGTGTAACCCACCTCCCGTCGAAACCTGAAGTCGGTAATACGACCAAAAGGTAGAGCATCTCCGACTTGGTAGTTAATATTTTTCCGTTTTCCAATAAAAACATTCTCCTCCATTTTCTGTAAGTTCATGGAGTACTGGATCAGAGCTAATGCTGCAACTTAGAAAAGGGCTATATTAGTAATGCAGATATATTTCTTTTTAATTGGGAAACTTATATGAACCTGAAGAATCTTTTAATTCAAAAACTTGTTTCCTATAATTTTCTGGATCTAATGAAGAATCAATATGAATATTGTTATGATCGAACAAAGCGTGTTCTCTCCATTCGTTATCGAGTTTGAGCAAGTTCAAAATAAGTTGAAAATATAACGATGGAATGAAAGAAATATCGATAACATTTTGAATATTTAGCAGCAAATGCAGAGCGAATTATCCCTTTACTTAAAGCTATTTATGTATGTTGTTGAGGGAAATGTGAACAAAAATCAAAATTTTTTTGATTTTCTGACCGCCATGTTGACGTTTGATCAAACCGCTTACGTTGTGTATGGTAAAATCGCCTCATTCGCAACGGAATCTTCAACGAATGAGGATGCAAGAGAGAAAAATCGAAGAAACCCAAACCCTTTTACATTGTGAACCGGAAGAAAACTAAAATTCTTTGCTAGAACAAGTCACGTTTGCATGGTGTATGGCGAAATGCGAAACGGTTTGAAGAATGTTTGACAAGCCGCTTGTGTGGTGTATTTCGCTCTTTATAAAACTTCGGAAAGCTTTTTGTTCAAAAATTTGCAGAGCGATTTAACAACTGTGTTGTGTAAAACATGGTTGCATTTGTTATCTGCAAATATATCGAGAGCAAATTCCTCAAAATTAAAATCCTCAAAAAATACTCAAGCGCACCTGAAATTCCTCACGTTTTGTGGAATTACTCACTGTAAAAAACAACAAAGTACGGTCGCTTATAGTTTGCCAGAATTTGACTCTTTTTCTTGAAATCATGGCCGCTCATGAATTGTTCACACTTTTTCACTCATAGAGCATGCGTACTTCATGAATGCATACTTAAAAGAGTGTTCCTCTGTCATGCTGTAGCGGACCAACTCGTGTCTCTGCACCAGCTTATTGTTACCCGATCACTGCTCGTGTTTTAACGAGATGTGATTGAAGTTGAGCATTTGAAAGCACATTTGCATGTTGGCTGTAGCTGAACGTGTAGAAATGCTCGCGGTTATTTGTTAGCTTCCTTCCAGCAGCCTCGGGTTCGAGTACCGTCAGAGGCATCAAGTAATTTTTTATTTTTGCTTTTTGGTGTTTATTAATTCCGAAAAAGCATCTGTGAAGTGAAGAATAAAAGCGTGTACAAACGAAACAAGTAAGAAAGTCTAAGTTCGGGCGGAGCCGAACCTTAAATACCCGGCGCAAGTATTAAATATATGTTTTTCACCTTTCCGCTACTTGGTGGTTTTATTTTAACTCATTTTATTTTAACTCAACTGATACCGATATGTGGGCGGTATCACGCCCATTTTCCAAAATTGCAAATAATGTTACTTCTTTCAAGGGATTGTTGTCAGGATCAGTCTTGAGTTAATTAGCGTACTTAAATTTCGAAATATCCAAGTTTCAGGCATTTCTAAAATTTACTGTTATATGAAAAGTGACCGTAATTTTAGTCCGATTTCAATAATTTTCAATGTTTTGCTTTTATGTGGCAAGAACAATAACCATACCGAGTTAGGTACAAATTGGTAGAACGGTTACCGAGATACATGTGTGTGATCATGAGTGGGCGGTGCCACGCCCATTTTCCAAAATTGTATCATAAACGTATGTCTTGGGAAAGAATTATTGCAAGCATAACTTTTGAATGAATTAGCTTTAGTATTTACTGATTTATCGAAGATTGCGTATTTCTCTAAATTACCGTTATATGGGAGTGAACGTAGTTATTGTCCGATTTTTTAAATTTTCAGTCATTTGGTATGTTGTACCAAGGCCACTAAATGTGCCAAGTTTGTGGGAAATTGGTGGAGCGGTTACCACGATATACACATGTAAGTGGGGGTAGCTACGCCCATTTTCCAAAAAATTATAGTATTCTTAATTTTCGTCTAAAAATCATCGTCAATATCATATTTGAGTGAATAGGCTGGAGTAGTTACTAAAATATCGCAGTTTTCGTATTTCTGAAAACTACCGTTATATGGGAGGTAGGCGGGGTTATTGTCCGATTTTGCCCATTTTCAATACCATCCGTCCTACGCCCGAAAGATGTACACGCACCAAGTTTCGTTAAGATATCAAAATTTTTACTCGAGTTATCGTGTGCACAGACAGACGGACAGACGGACGAATGGACGGACAGACAGTAACCTCTTAATCGATTTATTTTTTTATTCTGATCATTTATGTATACATTTGTCTATAACTATCTCGATTCGTTTTGCCTGTTACAAACAACCGTTATGTGAAAAAGTTATAATACCCTCGTGCACAAGTGCGCTGGGGTATAAAAATATGTCAACAATGCAATTGTTAATATGTTGGAGTAGTTTTGTGTTAGTCTGATGTATTGCAGAGATGGAGTATATGGTCGTGCACTAGGACATCGCAATGTCAATTAGACCAAATTTTATATATGAAGTGTGGTTTATTTTGGAGTACTCCTTGTCCTTTAATAATAATAATAGATTGGCGCTTACACATATGTTAGTGTTTGGCCGAGCTTCTACTCCGATTTGTGGCGTGCGCCTTGATGTTGTCACACAAAGCGGAGGGACCTACAGTTTTACGCCGACTCCGAACGGCGATTGTATTTTTATGAGAAGCTGTTTTTCATGGCAGAAATACACTCGGAGGTTTGCCATTGCCTGCCGAGGGACGACCGCTGTTAAGAAAAAACCTTTTTTCTATATTTTTTTGCGATGTTGCTTTGTTGTTGCCTTGTCCTTTAGGGAGTACTTTTTACTAGCATGCATGGAGTAGTCGCGATTTTTGCAGGGAAGTCGTGCAGTTGAATGAAGCTTTCGCTGTCTTCTCAAGCAGAGCGTGTATGTATATGCGAATACGCCTGCAGGACGGACGCTGCCCAGTGCTGGTTTAAACACTCCAAATTGAAATTTAAGCATGATGCATAATACAAGGTGGTATCAATTGTTACAGCTCGATTTGACACTGCCTTAGCTCAGTAGAGCGATAAGAAAAACAGGAAGAAATTAAGCCCCATTTGGGGGAAAAATATAAAATTTCCCATTTTTTCCTAAACAAAATTTTTATTTTTTTTTATAGTGGCTGCATTTCTTTATTCATTCTGAACGTTTGGAATAAATTTTTTTGTTTACTTATTCTTTAGAACGTTCCTGATGATATGTTAACGTATATTTCAAACGCATTCTGTTTATTCCGGCTATGAAATGGGATTATCCGGAATGTATAAAGAAACGCAGCCAGTATATTCGTCATGAAATAAAATAAGATAAAATACCTTTTTAAGAAAAAAATGTGTATACTGAGAAAAAAATATATTCAACTATATTATTAGGCAAATAATTGTTAAAGAAGTAACACTGTCTCACCTAAGGCAGTCAATATGGCGGAATTAGAGCGAGAAGTTGCCAACCGATAACACCTTGTATTATTGCATCATGAAATTTAAGCAGTCATTCTTCCTCACACTTCGAAAAACTGGCTTCTGTATCGAGTGAGGTTAAGTGGGCTATTATTAGGGCTGCCAGAAATCTCCGTTGCCAAACCGGGACACTTTGGTAAATCTTAGGCTATCTGCACACTTGTGGTCAAATCATAGTTGCGTTATGCGCCCTGAAATTTTGAGCCGAGCACATGCATTTCAGAGATCTGCACACTTGTCGTTATCGGCTAGTTATCGGCAAATCGTAGAAGATGCAAAAACGGATAAGTACGGCACTGTCGTTTGCTAATCGTTGTGCACGCATTGTAGGTTTACATTTTATGGGGAAAAAATTAGTGAAAAAGTTATTATATTTTTCAGGAAAAGAAAGAAAGAGATCTTACTGAAAAATGATGTCTAGAAATGCTGCAACATTTCTATATTTAAAAAATTGCAGGTGCAAAAGTTTTAGTTGATCTTTGATAACTTTTTTTGCTGACAGTTTCTTCCATCCAAACTATGTTCTACAATTCTTTATGCATGGAAGGCACTGTCAACAAAAACAAAATTGCTAAAAATCAACGCAGTTTTCAAGCTACTTCAGACTTGCACTTTATTAATTGGATAAAAATCTCCATTTTCAACATTTTTCTAAAGGATCAGATAAAAAATTCTCTGAGCTAATAATTTTGTACGGCTCTATACTTATATGTACACTAGGTTTCATGAAAAAAAACAAGATAAAGTTACAAAATCAGTCATATTTTTCGTTGCTGTGAATTTGTTTCAAAACCTCTGACTTTTCCTTAATATAATCGTAAAACTCTGTACAAGTAATTTTTAACGTAAATATGTACTTTGGGAAAATTTATATTGGAATTAAATCACGCACGAACAAAACACGAGCAAAACAAATCAAAAAGAGCTAACTAGTATCAGGAAGGGCACTGTGCGCTTAAAGGTATGTATTGTGGGTATATCGGTCATCAAATATTGCTTGTGCAAAAAATCAACTATCTGGAGATGTAACTATTTCACAACTGGCATTGGTAGTGATTTTTGAACTTTTACTGGCTAACCAGAATGTAGTACCACAGCCACAAGCTATTTCGCTAGCTACATCAGCTACATGCCTTCCAGTACGGGGGAGCGACTACAGGACTGCTGAATCGGTAGCTACGTGATAAACTCCGTCAATTACCGACCGACTACTTGCAGTGTATTTCATCGATTACTTTTACAAGGCAATGTCCTAGGCGGTAGTCACCATCGGCTCTCTCTGCACTACCGGGAGTTACTAAAGTAGTCACTTGCGTTATTTATGGGGGCCCTCTGTCGTAGTTTTTCGCTATCTGTCTCGACTCTGCACTACCATGTGCACTACCGCGGGTAAATAGAGTAGCTACTTACCTAGGAGTCGGTGCATGATTCAATAATACAAGGTTAGATAATAATTGACAGCTGCGGTTTGACACTCCCTTACATGTGCGAAGGACGGAGAAAGGGGAAGAATGAAATCTCTTGGTGCGAAAATGGTAGTAGAAAACTACGTAAAGTAGGCAATTAGTAGTGAAATTCCTTTTTATTTATTTATTTCATTCGACTAAGTAAGTAAGTACAATCATAATAATGAGTAAGAGTAATTATGAGCAGTATATATGATGCAGCAATGAAATTAGTTTAGACTTAAAATTATCCCTGCTATCCGTGAATAGGTCTAATTGACCACCTATCTCATTTGCGTGCCTAAGACAGCGATTAAGCGGTTCATTTAATAAGTAGTTAGTTCTACAAAGAGGAATACGAAATACGTTATATGATCTTAGATCTTCGTTGGGGCAATTGAAAAGAATTAACTCTAGTAAAAAATGACAATTATTATGGCGTGCGACTATGTCTCTAATAAACATTATGGAATAAGATTTCCTACGCGTTTCTAATGTTGGTAGCCCGAGTAGAAGGCACCTGGCGTATCTGGTAAAACGTTTCTGTAACTTTTCTATCCTTAAAGAATAGCTGGAATAGAGAGGATCCCAAATAATGCTGCAGTATTCGAGGTTGGACCTGACAAAGGAAAAGTAAAGGCTCTTAAGGGCAAACAGATCATGAAATTCAGTTGAGTTTCTTATTACAAATCCTAGCATCGACCTAGATTTGGCTACCATGAAGTCTAGGTGCATGCAAAAACTCATTTTGAAGACGAATAGAATACCCAAATCCTTTTTTCGTAAGTCGATTAAGTCCAATCGTCTACTAAATGACATGTATTGGCATTTGTCGACATTAAGATACAATGAGTTTTTCACACACCATATCTGCAACTTGGATAAATCAGCCTGAAGTCTAGCGCAGTCATCTGAAGATTTAACGCTGCGAAATATTTTCAAGTCATCCGCATATATTAGACAGGATGACATTAATGCCAATTTCGTTTCTATCGAAAAATGCAAGCTTCTCTTTGCCCTCTACGCCCAAACACTAAGAAGAGCGCGATGAGAAGGCAACATTTCTTCGTTAACAAATAATAGGAATAGTAGTGGGCCTAGATGACTGCCTTGAGGTACTCCTGAGGTAACATCTATAATATCTGAATTGGTATTATTTATGCGGACGAACTGAGTTCTATCAGTCAAATAAGATGTGAGCCACTTAAGGATGTTCGAATGGAACCCAATTTGTTCAAGTTTATTGAGTAAGATATTGTGGTTAACCCTATCGAAAGCTTTGGCAAAATCTGTAAATATGACATCGCACTGGTTACCATACTCAAGCTGTTTTAGGACAAAATTCGAGAATAACGTTAAGTTTGTAGTTGTGGACCTACCCTTTATAAAGCCATGCTGCTTAGGTGATATATACCCTTTTACTAGAAAAAATAATTTGTCGTATACGAGTTCTTCGAATAACTTAGGTATGCATGATAATTTGCAGATAGGACGATAGTTTTGAACGTCGGACTTTTTCCCAGACTTGTGAACAGGGATAATAAAATATCTCTTCCATTCCTTCAAAAATTCACCTTGGGCCAGCGATTTGTTGAAGATTATTGATAGCGGAACACATAGCGCTGAGGCACAACTCTTCAACAATATGGAGGGGAATCCATCATCGCCAGGTACAGGGTCATTTGGTAGTAGTACTAGGGCTTGATACACCTCGTCGACAGAAAATTGCGGACTTGTGATGCAAAATGTAGGATGTGACTCTGAATTGCTTGTTGTTGTGGGCTCAGAAGAGGTAACATATACAGAGCGGAAAAACTTTGCAAAGAGATTGCAGATTTGTTGGACGTCGGAAGCAGATTGGTCTGAATATCGCATTATGTCCGGAATTCCTGTACTTTTCTTTTTATTATTTATAAATTGCCAGAAACGTTTACCATTTGCTTTAATTTCACTCTCCATAATTGAAATATAGTTATGGTATAGGAACTTGTTTAAAACATCGAAGTCGTTTTTCAATCGACAGTAGGTTGCATAGAGAATCACGTCATTATCCGATTTGCGATACCGCTTATATGCTTTCGTTTTTCTATTGTTGATATTTATAAGCATTGTATAGGCTTACAAGTATGGAAAGCGCCATTTTGTTTGTTTACATTTGAAAACAGCTGAGATCACCTGATTTTCAATTCTCTCATTCTCCGCACAGAGTTACATTCAAGTTTCAGAAAAAACTTTAAAATGTAAATTGAGAAATATTTTAGAAAAATGTGTTTTTATTCATTTGAATTCAATAAAAAAGAAATTAAAAATGCGTGCCAAGTCTTGCATTTCCAATAATAACGATAAATGTGTATGTTCCAGGCAATAATTTAAAATATTTGTGAAACTTATCGTTTTGCGCTAAAATACAACAATGTGCGTAAAATTCGTTGTCATTGCTTCTGTTTTGAATATCATATTCGTGCCTGCCGGTGGAAAAAATAGGTAAATTTACATTTATTTTCAAGAAAACATATCAGTTAAAATATATTTCTTTCCAGAGCGACATACGGACAAGTAAGATGATAACTTTGTATGATGAATATCGCGGAAAAACTTTTGTATCAAAATTTCTATTCTAATTTGCATTTGAATTATGATATCAAAAGGGATGATTTGGGACGTATTTTTTGAAGACAATTTTCTTATAAATCTTGAGATTGTTGATTTATTTTAGAATTAAAAAAGGTAGTTTATATTAAAAAATATATTTACACTAGCAGTATGTAAATTACTTTTATTCCGAATTGAAATGATTTTAATGAATATTCATGGTTACCATTAATAGTAGTATGACAGTTAGATGTAAATGCATATTTGACAAGAAAGATAGAATACAAGATTGCGCCGTCCTGGCGGCGATGACATATCTGTACAAAAAGTAATAAAAGTCGAATTGGATGTTGAAAGAAAATTTGAGAACAGCAAATTTTCTTAATAATAAATTTTTCGATAAGGAACGTGTTTTGATTGTGCTAATTTGTAATAGCCTCAAAATTGAGAAATTCAAAGTAGCGATACAATAATCATAGAAGAGAAGATTGCGCCCTGCTGTGGTGATGAGTAAATTTACCACAATGAGGAAGAATATAACAATTAAGTGAAAAAATTTTATTTTTACAAATTTAGGAGCAGTAACGCGTTTCAAGAACGATATTTCAGACAAATCGTTAATGAACAACTATTTTTCCTTCCCGTCTGCTTTGGTTTTGGCAAAAAAGTTGATAAGCTCCTGACGGCGATCAAGTCATTTCAACCATAAAATAATATTATTTGCAAGAACCATTCACTAAAATTGTCAACAGATATCAACAGAATAATAACTACGATAAAAAAGCATGGGAGAAGTGTGCGAGAAACGGTCAACAAATTTCTTATAAAATATTTTGATTTTTGCTGGGTGTAAATGAAAACTCAATGAGTATTAAGGAAAAGAAAAATTTGAAAATAATAAACAGATAAAGAGATGGGTGCACAAAAACTTTAGTTAAATGTTTTTCCCAAATTCTTAAAAAGTAAGCAAATCGAGTTTTTTAATGTTACTTTACATCTATTTTCTTTTTTATGAATAAGGTCATAAGCATGTACCGTTTTTATAAATAAATCTTATAGCAATATGCTATATATTTATTTATACACTTTTTGGCTGGCGAAATATGTAATTTTTCAACTTAATAGAAAAGCGTATTTAACCACATTACTTTTCTTTAATATTGAATGGCGCAACACTTGTTGCACGAAACCCTTGAACACGTGGCTGTCATCTATTTCTTCTGTCTCGACATTTCGGTATTTTGCATTTCTTTCATTTTGACGTCATTTGCATTGTCAGATTTTTGAAATTCGTTTTGGTTCGACATTCTGCTATTTCATAATTCTTTCATTCTCATATCATCCATCTTCCATCTCTTACCTTCCATTGCCATTCGCATCGTCGAACGTGCCTGTCAAACACTGCCGCCATCATGCTTTTCAGTTTGGCAGGCACGTCCGCTGTTTGGCAGGCACGCCCGCTGTTAGAAAGAGAATAGACAAAAAGGGGCATAGGATTCCATACTTGTAAGTATATACGATGTTTATAAGCTTAACCTTGAACCAAACTGGTTTTGTGTTTTTACTTATGGACTTTTTCGGAATAAATTTGTCTACCGCCGGTCTAAGCTTATCTCTGAAAAAGTCATAATCTTGCAACAATTGAGGCATTTTCAGGGCTGATTCCCAGTTAACTGAGTCTAGTGAATGTGAAATTTTATCAAAATCTGCTTTAGAGAAGTTATTTTTATTGTAGATATTAGTAATGGGCTTAATATATATATATATATTTTTTTTAATTATACTTGCATTTATTTGTTGGATCTGCTTATTTTACATCTATTAAGCCTAACAACAAGTTTAAAAATCTTACGTCTAATTTTACAATAATGTAGCTCAAACCCTGGGGTTGAGCCCTGTTGGTTCAACGTCGCTCAATTAAAGGCTGGTAGATATAATTAATGAAACGAAATCTTACACACAGTGCTTTATGGTGAATTGAGTTAGGGAGAGGGGGTGAAGAGAGGGGCACGACATCAGATTGCAGGCGATTGTCTACGAATATTAAGTCTAGTAATCGATTGTTATCATTATAAACATCGTTGGTTGAGATTAAACTCTGCACATGTGTCGCATTCACTCTCACTCGAAACTTGATACGGTATGAGTTGGTTAATGTCAATATCATAGTTCCAATTAACATTAGGCAGATTGAAATCTCCAACAATAATAACATTCTGACTATCACTACGATTACTTAGTATAGTACAACAATTATTTATATGTGTTTTATATAATTACTGGACTTTGCGGTGGTATATAACTAGCAGAGATAAAAATTTCTTGCGATTTATCAACTAAAATTTTAACAAGTAAGAAAGTCTAAGTTCGGGCGGAGCCGAACATTAAATACCCGGCGCAAGTATTAAATATATGTTTTCCTCCTTTCTGAAAACTAACGTTACATGGTTAGCAGGGGTGTATCAATTTTGAGTAAATTAGCATCCTTAAATTTCGACACATAGAAATTTCAAGCATTTCTGAAATTTACCGTTATATGAAAAGCGGCCGTAATTTTTGTCCGATTTCAACAATTTTCAACGGTTTGCTTTTATGAGGCAAGCACAATACCCATACCGAGTTTGGTACAAATTGCTAGAACGGTTAACGAGATACATATATATGTGATCATAAGTGGGCGGTGCCACGCCCATTTTCCAAAATTTTATCATAAACTTATTTCCTGGTAAAGAATTGTTGCAACCATCAATTTTGAATAAATTAGCTTTAATATTTACTGATTTATCAAGGATTTCGTATTTCTCGAAATTACCGTTATATGGGATAGCGGGCACAAGTGCGCTCGGGTATAATAATAATTTGATCAATGTCATAATTTCTCTGCACAGAGCTAACATCAGAAGACAGTTCGGTCTGAGTGCTGGGGAGTGATGTAAAATATTTTAAAAAACATAGTTCACATAAGCTAGTAAAACTAAAACACAACTAGATTAATAAAAACAAATTAACTGCGTATAACGATTCATTTTGCTGTACAGACTTATCCATGTCTCTTTACACATACATACATATCGTCACTAGATACCCTGCAAAAAATGGGACTAATTCGGGATGACTCCGGGAGCAATCGCAAAGGAGCATGCGACTAATACCGCTTTTGATCTCTTTATATGGAATGAACTGATCGCTTTTGTTCGAGCATGTCCTATGAAGAGACTAATTGTTCACCTTTATACCCGAATGGGTATAAGAAGCGACTAGTCACTTTTCAAAAATAAAAATAAAAATTTGCGCCAGCTGAGATTCGAACCGGGGTGCTCAGTTTCGTTAGGCGAATACGCTCTCTGTGTGCCAACGCCGCACATGAAATTTCATTGACTAAGTGCGTACATATCATTAAATCGTTAATAGTACCCGTTGGAGATGAGTTGGGACTAATTGATCTCCGGTTATACCCATAAGGGATGAGTCGAGACTAATTGGCCTCCATTAGTACCCGTATGAGACTAGTTGGGACAAATTAATGCCCAATTGTACCCGATTGAGAGTAATCTCGGAATACTCTCTTTAGAGATTAGTCGCACAATTTTTTTGCAGGGAACGAATAAAGACGCGAGCTCAAAAGTTGATAACGAAAAAAAAATTTCGGCGAAGAAAGACTCTTAACATAGGTGACGGCAAATAAAGCCGCGTTAACCCCTTTGACGAAGAAAGACCCATAAACTTATATCCGTGGTCAACTATATTTTCGAGTGCAACAGTATTCCCCAGAACTCCCCAAAGAGTTTTTCCGAGCTCTTTATTTGTGTCTAGTGATGATATTATTATTATTACGTCGCAGATAACCGCGCTGCGACCTAAAAAGATATATTGTGCTAAATCAAAATTGTAATCACTCCAACCTTAGGCTATTTAAAAAGCTCAACACTTTTGATGAGGCCATTTTCCAAATTTTAGATGGAGAAGGCAATCGTTCTCCAAGGTGTATCAATCTACGATTCATGCTTCGTGGACAGTCACATAGAATATACTCTGGGGTTTCTTTCACCAGCCGACAAACCCTACAGATCGTCTCTACAGAAAGACCCACTTAGTTAAAGTTAGCTTGCAGTGTGCTGTCAGGTTGCCAGTAAGAGTTCTAAGTTCGAGATGTCTTTCGGAGTTCCTGCTGGAAAGAGTTATGCATATCTTTGATTGTCTTATTCCCTTTGACTTCCGCCAGTAGGCAGCAATCCCTAAGTAGGTCTGCAGTGTATACTTTAGATTAGGGATGGGCAGATTTTTGGCTCTTAAAGCCGTCAAAGAGTCAGCGAGCGCTACGCAAGAGCTAAATCAGTTCTCAGAGTAAACAGGTGTATAAAATACAATAAACGCATCATATATATTAGTAATGAGAGTCAGAATACATGAAATTTGAATACGCTCTTCTTCCCCCCTTCATGCTGGCTCTTGATGTTACCCCTCATCTACCACCTAAATATGCCACGCCCGCTCCTAAGTGCAAAAGGCTCCTGGGAGCCACTTTGCCCATCTCTGCCACAAAAAGGCTTGGGTCCATGCAAACGCATTTGGGCTTCACGCTTTGCGAGCCAGTCAGCATTTTCGTTGCCTTCAAACCCTTAATGCGTGACGCTATTGTGCGCTCGCAGGTGGTTCAAGAGTTTACAAGCCTTGATGCCGTTTTAAAAGACTCTAAGGCCTTTAACGCTGCCTGAAATATGGTTGAGTACGAGCCCATTGGCAGACTTTTCTGGAATCTTGGTCCAAGTACGCCATAAATTATATCGCTACCTAAAGGTGAAAAGGTGCCAAGTCCATTTGTTTTTTTCAAAGTTTAGTTTTTGATGCAGAATGACAAATAATACGAAACTACATCGATTTTTCGTCTCTCCTGAAAAATTTCTAAAAATGGACTTGGCACCTTTTCACCCTTAGGTCACGATATATGGATGTCCGTATTGCATATTGGCAATAATAAGGTATACGCTTGTACTTAGGAATCAGGTATATTTACATGTTTGTGGCCGCCATTATAAGAACGCACCCGTGAAATATTTGTGTAAAAAAGGTTGCTAAAATATTTGGAGATACGTACATATTTTCTCTTTTTCGCAAATAACTATTACTCATTGTCCCGAAACCTACCAAAATCCAATCAAGCCTACCAACCTACCAAATGGAAAAAAACCTACCAGTTTTGGTAGGAAAAGCCCATGGATGGCAACGCTGTTCTTGAGCAACATTCAATGATATAATAGGAGCGTTCCTTATCTCCCAGAAATAGTCAGAAAAAGTCCGAAGTAGTCAGATTTAGTCCAAAAAGCGTTCCTTAACTCGGAAATGACAGCTTAAATGAGAGAGCAACACCCAGTGAGAGTGACTCTCATCAGTCCGAAGTAGTCAGATTTAGTCAGAAGAATTTTTTCTGGCAAAATACTGAAAAGTGTCAAACTCAACTAAATTTAAATTAACGGAAATTAAAGAATATACAAAAAGTGAGAATAATCTAAAAAGTAAAAAAAGTGAATTGAAATCGGAAGGAGGCAAAAAATAATTGATATAGTAAGTGTTTATTGTGCTTGTGCTTGTGTGAATGTGTTTTGTACATACATTTCCATTCTTATTTGACGTTAGTTTTGTGTTGCCATTCTTTGGACTAAAAATTTGGTTTTTTGCGTTCCTTTACTTTTCCTGTTATTCTCTTTTAGTGAGCGCATTTTGCTCACGCTCTGGCATTTTGACACTTTTCAGATTTTAGTCCAAAAAGATAAGGAATGAACCTACTATGAGTTTTTACACTCGCTATGATTGCGGTGGGTTCACATCTCTTTTTCGAAAATTTGTGAACGGGCGGACTCTTACATACTCTTGCCAAAGAGAAGGATCGAGAATATTATCAAAATATTGCTCAGCAACACCTAACTTGAAAGATATTCTCTTCAGGTTATTGGTTTCGGCGTCTTTTTTTACCAATTTATAGAAAAGAAGATGCTTTTTGTCAATATTCGCATGACTATGGACATAATCAATGATGTTTTCTTCGCTCACGTTGGGGCTAAACCATGACAAGTGTATCCACTTAGTTTGCGCAATTACATGTAGTTCGCTGCTGGTTTTACGTTCAACAACAATATTATCGGCATGTCTCTTTTTGTTTTCCTTTCTTTTCAAAGCAATAAAGTTGGCTTCATCGTTTTCGAGTATAACCGACTGGCTACTGAGTGCTAAATGCATCGTAGCGGCATTAGTGCTGCAAAAACATCGATGTTTGAAACTATCGATTTTTCGATGTTTTTGCCGATAAAAAATCGAAAGTATCGATACTATCGGGTTTACTTGGGAATTATAACTTTTTATTTAAAGCTGCAATTAAGAACAATTAAAAAACATTATAATTTTTTAGAAATAAGATTTATTATTATAAAGTTATTCATTAATTGAATATGAAAGTTATTCATTATTAAAATGAGAAATAAACATCACAAACCATTTGTGTTATATTTAATGTCTTATTAAATAAATAAAAAATTTGCTCTTTAAGGCAAAAATGCAAGGTACACTTTAGTATTTTTAGTCTTAAATTTTCCCTATCAGAGATCGAATGGCACTGACAGGACCATTTTTGTGAGTAATCACTTCCTTAAACACTTACAGCCAGCAGTTACTTGTTTATTAACCAATTGTTTTTACTCATAAAAATTATTTTGTCTACATTTGACGATTTTAGTGAAGCCCTCTTATCACTAAAAACAATTCCAGCTTTGCTAAAAATTCTTTCACTCTCAACTGAAGTCGCTGGAATGCATAAGATTCATTTGCAACAAGATTTCAGTGATTCGTTATCACTTAGGCCCTAAAAAATAAGATAATTATATTTTTTTTTTACAATAAAAATTATAACTTAATTGCTTACATGCCAGTATTCAAGAGGATTACAATCTTCATGAAGATTTGGACTATCGTAATAGTTGCGAAGGCTTAAAATGGAGTCCACTCTATCGGTCCTAATTTTTTCGGCAATATTCCTCCTGAGAAACTGAAACAGTGGCTGGTTATGGCCTGGACTTTCAGTTGGAGTTGGCGGCTCGGTGTTCTCATTAGCTGGATGGACATTTTTGTTTAGAAGAGTTATATCGTTTTCCAGCAACTTCGTGGCTTCTGACACATTTTGAGGTGAAAGAAAGCCCTCCTTCTTGAATCGAGGGTCAAGTAAAGTCCCAAATCTGGTGACTGTACATCTTTCATACTCCAACAGTCTTCGTTTTATGCAGTCAATTAGAATAGCCAACATATTGAAGCCTTCTTTGGTTTCCAATTTGAGCTTTAAACCGTCCATGGTATCCAAGAGTCCACACACAATTGGAATTATGAGCGAAACTGTGACCGAGGTTGATGAAGATGTTTTCACCGTGGCATTATCAAACGGTGACAGCAATTTAACAATGTCGTTCAAAATGGCAACTTCATCCGCTGTCAGGGGTGCAGGTGCTTTTGGAGTGCCCAGTAAAACTTTTGCAATTGAGTCATTGGTCAAAGTAATTCTTTGAATCTTGCTAAAGGCGCTGTTCCACCTGGTGGGGACCTCTTGTTTTAGGCTATATACCTTGCCTGGCTGCTGTGCATTTCTAAACTTCGCGTATGCTATGTTGCTATTTTTGAAAAACGTAACGATGCGTTTACATTTTACAACGACCGGTTGAATGCAATCCAACTTAAGAGCTTCTTGAACTATTAAGTTTAGAGTATGCGCGAAGCAAGGAAGATGTCGTTTTTGTATAATTTGGCACATTTTAATCATTGTTTTGTCATTGTCGGTGACAACAGCGGAAATTTTGTGGTAAATGTTCCATTTATCCAGAACCAACTGTGTCAGTAATATTTTGTGCTGAATGGTTGCTTTCATCTAGCAAAATATTTGTTGAAAGCACTGCTGATCGTAAAATAAAAGCTTCGTCTACAAAATGACACGTGATGGTGATAAAGGACTTGCTCGCCAGCGATGTCCACAGATCTGTTGTAATGGCAAGATGCTCAATTTTATCCAGAGTGGAAGACAACTTTGCTTTCATTTGTTCAAATAGGTTCTCCATCTGCACGTGCTTCAACGTCGTCCTAGACGGCACCTCATAGCGAGGGTCCAGCACATTTATTAATTTTCGGAAGCTTTTCTCATCGACAAGGCTGAAGGGTTGAATGCTACAGGCAACAAACTCAGAAATTGCGTTATCAATAGCCTTTTTGCGAGCAGAAAACTTATCATATTTGTTTTCAATGAATGGAAAAATGCTACCAGATGACCTGGGCAAATCACATAATTTGATAGTAGGATGCAGTCGCCTGAGGTGATCTCTGAGGTTCGATGTGTTGCCGCTAGTTTTATAAATTTTTCCACAAGCTTTGCACCTAGCGCTCGTTCCATTTTTAATATTTTCAAAAAATTTCCAAACTTCTGATTTGCCAATTCTGCTAGTGTTATTGCTGCATTCATCGTCAGAGTCGCTGACACTTCCAACGGTTGACATGTTTCTCTCTATACGAACTCACACATAAAAATAAATATGCACTACCAAATTTGTATGAAAAACTATAATTACCTCTTGGTGCTTTTTCCACGAATTTATCCATCCTTGCTAACCACCAACGCCAATTAAAATTCGGCTAAACTATAAAAAATTATGAGTTTATAACCTTCGCTTTACTTTTTATATTTCTTGCTTACCACAAATCAGCAACGGATACATTTTCTTAAGATGGCATATCTTCTAAAAACATCGATAGTAAAGAAAACATTGATGTTTTAAAAAAAAAATTAAAACTTCGATACTATCGATAGTGCTCCGATGTTTTTGCAGCTCTAAGCGGCATTGTTGTTTTGCGAAGAGGGAGAAACATTTGAATAAGCAAGAGTTTGCGAAGTAGTATCAGCTGCGGTGACAGCGGAATAAGATTTAGGTGAGTGAGTTGGCAACAGTGAAGTTAAGCTCATAGCAGGCCTTCGCGCACAAAGATGATTTGCGGGCTTCACTGAAGTTGTAGGCAGGCTTTTTATTTCTTTGCGCATGTTTTTAACATCACTAGCCAGGTCGGATATAGTAGGTAAGTTAGCATAGGTATGAAGCTCCCGGCTTGCACTTCCAGTTGCAGATGATCAACCTTTTTTATTAGGGCTTCTTTGTCACTTATTAAAGAGCTGACCAAGGAGAGCATATGGGCATTCTCTGATCTCAAACCTGTAAGTTCGTTGAAAACTGCTTGCAAAGAGATGTCTTGCTTTTGCTTTTCACCTACATCTCGGGGAGAGGTGGCTGGTGCCGCAATGGGCTGCTGAGCGTAGGAACGAGTCGGCGAATGAAGTGAGTCACGACGCGCCGTAATACATTTTTTGCACTTAAATTGTTTGTTAGTTTTTTGCATGTATTCTATGTCCGCGGGCAGAAGATTAACACAATTCAAATGGAAAATAATATTGCATTTGGCACATTGAATTTTTTGCTGACCACGGTCAACACTTTGATCGCACACACAAGGCATGATATTAAATCAGTGTCCAAGCAAAACGATTACAAAGTATACAACGCGAATCGATTTACTTTCGCACAAAAGAAAGTAAAAATATTAAATTATACCGAGAGCTACAGTATTGGCCAATACTATAGCACCCCCATTTCAAAGTGATATTGTTTGCTACTCATGTTTATTTACTTATTTTTAAGAATTTTCAATTAAAATACAGTTCATTCTCTCACAAAACTCACATAAACTCAAGTTTCAAACTTTTTAAAAGACCGCAAAAAAGTGCAACAAATTTTCACCCAAATTTCAAACTTTTTTCTCAGAAGCGGTAGAATTTTGTTGAATACACAGTTTTATAGCGCATTCAATTTTAGTCTAATAATGTGCAAGTTTCAAGTGGCTAAAAATTACCGTTGATTTTTTAGAATTTTTTTCGCCGAGGATGTTGCGGGTTTCTGCCATATAAAAATAAATTGTGTTTAGTCGTTTATGGAAGTAAATGAGACAAAAGATTCTAAAAAATCAACGGTTATCTTTAGCGACTTGAAACCTGCACATTATTGGACAACATTGAATGCGCTATAAAACTGCGTACTCAAAAAAATTCTAGAGCTTCTGAGAAAAAGTTTGAAATTTAACGGAAAGTTTGTTGCACTTTTTTGCGGTCTTTTAAAAAGTTTAAAACATTGTTTTATATGGGTTTTGTTGGAAAATGAACTATATTTTAATTGAAAATTCTTAAAACCAAATAATTAAACATAAGTGGCAAACAATATCGCTTTGAAAGGGGGGGTGCTATAGATATGTCCAATACTGTATGTAAACCCGTCCGCACAGCACGACAGTCTACAGTATTCACTGTAGGAATTCTGGCATTTTAAACGAAATGTTGAACGTAATATATTGATATATCTACGTGAATTACGTATAAGCTGTATAAAAACTGCAAAATGAATCAAAATTAAAATAAGACTACTATGAGATTGATGTAAACATCCAATTTAAAAACAGTCTATGTTTTCATCAGTTAAATATGCTCAAATGCATATACAAATAAACATATTGCACAAAAGCTTATACTTCTATTTCAAACCAAAGCTACACTGTTTCCATGTAAATTTGCCAAGAAGCAACACGGTGCCACTGCTAAGGGAGCGGTGCGAGAGAGAGACAACTGTCAGTTTATCGAACCTTGTATTATTGAATCATGGAGTCGGTGCAGTAGCGGTTCAAAAGTAGCGATTGACTCCAGCAGTAATGGAGGGTATCTACTTATGTGCACATCATCGAATTTGTGTGTGGGGGACTTTTTTATGTAACCGAAAATACATATTTATAACACGATAGCATAATAGCTAGGGCTGCCAGACGTCCCGGTTTTTCCGGACATGTCCTGGTTTTAGACTATTTTTCCCGGTGTCCCGGTCCAACCTTAAAATGTCCCGATTTTTTTTTAAGTGTCCAGCTTTTAATTGCAGAAATTTGAATAACTGGCTAAGCAGAATGGTAAGGCTGTGGTATGTAGCAAGAGGTGTCAAAAGTTAAAATGTTCTAAATGCTCTAAACTTCCCACAATATGTAGCTGTGGTTGTTGTGTACGTATTATTGCTTATCCTCCAGTACTGCTGGAGTCAATCGCTAGTTTTGAACCGCTACTGCACCGACTCCTAGGTAAGTAGCTACTCTACTAACCCGTGGTAGTGCACATGGTAGTGCAGAGTCGAACCAGATAGCGAAAAAATACGACAGAGGCCGCCCATAAATCACGCAAGTGACTACTTTAGTAACTCCCGGTAGTGCAGAGAGAGCACATGGTGACTACCGCCTAGGACATTGCCTTGTAAAAGTAATCGATGAAATACACTGTAAGTAGTCGGTCGGTAATTGACGGAGTTTATCACGTAGCTACCGATTCAGCAGTCCTGTATTCGCTCCACCGTACTGCAGGGTATGTAGGCACAGTTGTATGCATATGTATATGTATGTATGTACATATGTAGAGACTAACATTCGAACGAACAGTAAAAAAGCGTGCCCTCCCTGTTCTTTTTACGCACCATATATTTCAATGTAAGTACAAATGTACGACATTAGCACTCGACATAAAGTGGCCTAAGTGGCGCTTTAAATCTAATTAAGGGTGTTTTCGAATGTTTATGTGATTATAAACTAATTTCCTTCTCTTCGCTTTTTTATGATCTTCCCTAGGATTGACAAATAATTGTATGTCTGTATATACATATGTATGTGTGTATGTGCATATTCATATATGTACACACCCTGTAGGGAAACCCCGAACTGGTGAACCAAATTTGTAGTTCCGTACTAGATCTTTATCGCCAAAAATGAACCAGTCCGATAGTAACTGGAACCAGTCCGATAGTAACTGGATCGCCACCAGTTCAAAGGCAGCGATATGTGGTACTTTTAAAAAACAATTTTAGAAATCTATATCCAAAAAGACGAATTAAGAACTGGTTCAAAACTATAGAAAAAGGAATGCAGAACAAACTAGATCACATCTGGCGAATTTTGAACTTGTTCGAAACTATTGAAAAAGGGATGCAGCGGGGGGCTTGTTTACTTTAAATAGACTTTTGCTTGGCGGGTTTTGCGTTCAAATACGCTTTCAGTCTGCACGTCGCAGATGCTTTTTCATAGTTTGATAATACAAACCTAATATTTGGGTTAACATCTTAACATTTTGGGACCTTCTGGAATATAACCAATAACCGTCAGCACCTCTGCAAATTCAGCTACAGCCAAAGGTATGTAAACGTGTTTTCAAATGCACAATTTAATTTACATTCATTCGAACAAATTTGATTTGCGATTGAAAATACCTTTCTCTGCAAATAATTAAAAATTGCTACCATGGTAACCCAAAAAGAAAACATCTTGTTACTTTTTTCGTTTACAACTGGTTCGAAACTATAGAAAATGGGGTGCAAAGCGAACTTGATCCCATATGTCGAATTTAGGACTGGTTCTGAACTATAGAAAAGGTAATGCAGCGGGGTACAATTTCCAATTCCTATGACATCCCCGTGTTAAATTCGCCAGTTGTTTGCATGCAAAAGAGATTTATCGCGAACTAGTAGTGGTTCTAAATGTACTAGAAGCGCACCAGTTCAAAACTAGAGATTTTCACCACAGAGTAGCTAAATATGTAAGTATGTATGTATGTACGAGTGCGCGTGATCTTCTACAAACGGAAGTGGTTATTTTTTACTTTGTACGTCTTTTTTTGGTGGTTAATTTGACATCCAGTCGCTCGACGTAATTGATACTTGTTAGACGAGGGTAATTGCCATACCATTTTTTGTCAGCCGCTGGTATTTTACATGCCTTTTTGTTCATTGCGCAACAAGTTAGGGTTGCACGCGATCAAAATATAAATTGATGAAATATAAAAAATGATTGAATACATACAGATGTATGTATGTATGTATGTATGTGTGTGCTTAGGTGTACATTTAAGGGGATATTAGTGACGATTGCTCTTTATACGGCACACGACCCATGAACTGCTGACAATCTGGTATAAATAAACACGCCAGAAGCTACTCAACACTTTGTGCACTATAAAAGGGTGTGAAATGGGATACAATTTCATTGTTGTTTTTTAGAGCGATAACAATTATTAAGGTGTCATTACTCGAAATGGAGTTGCTGACCTTGGGATCGGACACGCAGTCATATAAATTACTTTTACTGTACACTACTGCACACTTCAGTAAATGCAGTAAGGGAGCAAATGCACTAGACAATAAATGAAGTGAAACTCATGGCTTGCTCCCAATTAAAAAAAAAAACAAGTAAGAAAGTCTAAGTTCGGGCGGAGCCGAACATTAAATACCCGGCGCAAGTATTAAATATATGTTTTTTTCACCTTTCCGAAACCTTCCGTTAGATGGTAAGCCGGGGTGTATCAATTTTGAGTAAATTAGCGTCCTTCAATTTCGAAATATTGAAGTTTCAAGCATTTCTGAAATTTACCGTTATATGAGAAGCGGCCGTTATTTTAGTCCGATTTAATAATTTTCAACGTTTTGCTTATATGTGGCAAGCACAATAACCACACCGAGTTCGGTACAAATTGGTAGAACGGTTACCAATATACTTATATGTGATCATAAGTGGGCGGTGCCACGCCCATTTTCCAAAATTTTACCATAAACGTATTTCTTGGTAAAGAATTGTTGCAAGCATCAATTTTGCATAAATTAGCTTCAATATTTACTGATTTATCGAAGATTTTGTATTTCTCTAAATTACCGTTATATGGGATGTGGGCGTGGTTATTGTCCGATTTTAAAAAGTTTCGGCGATTTTTTATGCTGTACCAAGGCCAACAACTGTGCCAAGTTTGGAAGAAATTGGTGCAGCGGTTACCAAGATATACATATGTAACCATAAGTGGGCGTGGCTACGCCCATTTTCCAAAAATTTATAATATTCTTATTTTTCGTCTAAAAATTATTGTAAATATCAATTTTGAGTGAATAATCTCCAGTAGTTACTAAAATATCGCAGTTTTCGTATTTCTGAAAATTACCGTTATATGGGAAGTAGGCGTGGTTATTGAGCGATTTTAAAAATTTTCGGCTTTTTGGTATGTTGTGTGAAGGTCAAAAACTGTGCTAAGTTTGGAAGAAATTGGTGCAGCGGTTACCAAGATATACACATATAACAATAAGTGGGCGTGGCTACTCCCATTTTCCAAAAATTGATAATATTCTTATTTTTCGTCTAAAACTTATTGTAAATATCAATTTTGAGTGAATTATCTTCATTAGTTACTAAAATATCGTAGTTTTCGTATTTCTGGAAATTACCGTTATATGGGAAGTGGGCGTGGTTAAAGTCCGATTTCGCCCATTTTCAATACCAACCTACCTTGGATTAAGGGAAACCTACTTACCAAATTTCGTTGAGATATCTCAATTTTTGCTCGAGTTATCGTGTACACGGACAGACGGACAGACGGACGGACAGACAGACATGGCTTAATCGATTTCTTTTTTCATCCTGATCATTTATGTATACATTTGCCTATATCTATCTCGATTCGTTTTGGCTGTTACAAACAACCGTTATGTGAACAAAATTAATATACCCTTGTGCACAAGTGCGCTCGGGTATAAAAACTCATAAATGACTTATTTGACGACTCACTTCCTTCAATCGGTGCGTCCTGCGCGTACTTCTCGCAAATCGCAGCCATTAATTTGCTTTTCTCGCTTCTTCTGGGCATTAGAAACTTTCTAAAGCTGTTTTAATAATTTTGATTTTGTCAAATATAATTGTTAAAATATTGTACAATAGCACACGAAAAAGTATGGGATGCTCACAAGTTTCATTTTACAACTGTTCTAAAAAAATAGTACAAAAGAGCAAATATGACAAATAGCACGACTTGTGAACTCCCTAAGTATGTTCAGTTATACTTGATAGGATAAAGTTATACAGCTATAAGTGGGCGCTACCACGCCCATTTTCTAAAATTCCATAATAATCTTATTTTAAGAGATTATTGTGAGTATTATTTGAGGGCGATTAATTGAGTAAATTAGCGCCCTTAAATTTTGAGTTATCGAAATTTCAAGCATTTCTGTAATTTACCGTTATATGAAAAGTAGGCGTAATTTTAGTTCGATTTCAATAATTTTCAATGTTTTGTGGCAAGCACAATAACCGTACCGAGTTACAAATTGGTAGAACGGTTACCGAGATAAATATATGTGATCATAAGTGGGCGGTGCCACGCCCATTTTCCAAAATTTTATCATAAACGTATTTCTTGGTAAAGAATTGCTGCAAGCATCGATTTTGAATAAATTAGCTTTAATATCTACTGATTTATCGAGGATTTCGTATTTCTCGAAATTACCGTTATATGGGATGTGGGCCATTAGGTATGCTGTACCAGGGCCAACAACTGTGCCAAGTTTGGAAGAAATTGGTGCAGCGGTTACCAAGATATACACATGTAACCATAAGTAGGCGTGGCTACGCCCATTTGCCAAAATTTTTTAATATTCTTATTTTTCGTCTAAAACTCATTGTAAATATAAATTTTGAGTGAATTATCTTCAGTAGTTACTAAAATATCGCAGTTTTCGTATTTCTGAAAATTACCGTTATATGGGAGGTAGGCGTGGTTATTGTCCTATTTTGCCCATTTTCAATACCATCCGTCCTAAGCCCGAAAGAAGTGCACGTACCAAGTTTCGTTAAGATATCTAAATTTTTACTCGAGTTATCGTGTGCACAGACGGACGGACAGACGGACGGACGGACGGACAGACAGTCACCGCTTAATCGATTTCTTTTTTCATTCTGATCATTTATGTATACATTTGTCTATATCTATCTCGATTCGTTTTGCCTGTTACAAACAACCGTTATGTGAACAAAGTTATAATACCCTTGTGCACAAGTGCGCTCGGGTATAAAAATATTGGATTGTCGTTGGTGGATATCGTTACTGCAAACACAGTATTTGTTTGCTTACTGAAAATAGCGATTTACACTAAATCAAGCAAAAAACAGGACAGTACAGCGGGCATTGTGACCGCGGACTTGTGAAAAATTGTAGCAGAGAAGAGACTTAAAATGTATCAATATGTATCACTTTTTTATTTTAAGTATCAAAGTATCAATATGGAATAAAACCAATAATTTTCAAGAAAACCCATTTTCCAAAACAATTCAACATTTATTGATTGAAAAGAAAGGTACACGTATCAGTTGTACTCACGATGCAGAAAATGAAGGTGGCGACATTCGCGGATCCTATCCTCGTCCATTTGACAGCATCCACTAATTCGCTGACGTCACACAATACTTTTGTTTACAGTCACTGTTGCCAACTTCGTACTTTTCGAACCAAATTTAGTGGTTATTCAGAACGCGAAAATTTGATTTTGGTGCTTGGTGCGTTTTTGGAGCTTTTGTTTTTAGTTTGAAGGCACCAAACTTGTAAATCTTAAAAAAATGGAAGCAAAATTTTTAGCAATCGCAAGTGTTGGTCGGCGAAAATCCTCCGGCTGAACCCTCCACGAGGGTGCCGACTGGTAATGGCCACTACAATTTAGGTTCTGTACGATGTCAGAATGGTGTCTAGCTAAGATCAGAAATCAGTGCTATGTGCTTAAGCTCCTCAATAGCTAAGTTATATGGAAATGGGTTTTGATCGTGGCCTATGGAGGTAATGGAGGAGCAAACCTCTCTAAAAAAGCTCTGGGTTGGAACAAGGTGTTAGACGACCCGTGCTGATGTTCAGCCTGGCTGGGGACCCAGATTAACAAATAGCCCAGTCTCGAACGAAGTGCTCCGGATACCTGGCGACCTCCGGTTCTATCAAGCCTTACCTGCGCACACGGACCTCTGTGCGGGCGGACCTCCATTTTCCGACACTCGTGGGACCAAAATTATGAGCGCAATTTTTAACAAAAAACAACACAACAAGGAGGACGGCCCTCCAAAAAAACCGACAGGGGTGGCTCCAATTAATGCTACAGCCTCGAGCAGGGCATTTATCGGACCGCCAGTGACAGGAGTTAGAGGGGGCTTAAGCGGTAGGGCTGGTCCTGGTACGAGTACCATAGGAGGCAGAGGGGGGGAGTGGAGGCTTGGGCAAACCGGTCTCCAACCGATTCATGGCTGGAGCTGCAGCGTCAGCTCCGCCTAGGGAAGTCAGACCCCAAAGCACACACACCTTAACCCAAGGGCGGGGTTCGGCACCTGCTTCGAAAATAACCCGGCAGGATGCTGCCGACATTCCGAGCAGCTCGAGGAAAGTTGCAAACACAGGCGGCTAAACATGTCCGCCCCTCGAAGCAGGCCTATTATGACAAAAAGGCGGCCATGAGGGTCGTGAACAAGATCGGGGACCTGCCGACAGAGCAGCTGACGGAGGAGCAGGTTAGGTCACTGGAGTGGGCGAGGGGAGTAGTAGCCAGCTTGGGAAGACCTGCAGGCTCTGCTCCAAAAAGGCGTCGGTCTGCTGAACAGGCAGGGGGTGGGGTCACCAAAAGACCAAGAACAGGCGGCCATAAATACCCCACCTTCAGGGACGTAGTGAAGGGAGGCGGTGAGGTACTGGCAATCATCGACAGAGGGGAGGAGGAAGGGACTATCCCCAAAGAGAAGTGGAGGTTGGTGGAGGAAGCGATCGCCGAAATCTACCTCCAAGTCCTAGAGGAAAATCCTGGACCTCCTCCTCTCTGCCATGATTCCGGATGGTATCAGGGTAGAGCTAAACTCATCGCCTGCGAGGACCATAGGTCAGCCCAGCTCTATAGGTTAGCCGTTAGTAAGGTAGGTGAAGTTTGGCCGGGAGCCAAGCTCGAGGCCGTCAACAAGGAAGATATTCCTAGCAGACCGAGGGCTCGAGTTTGGATTCCGGCCAGACCCGCCGAGCCTGAAAGAATTGAGCGGATCTTCAGATCCTGTAATAAGGACCTGCCAAGTCATAATTGGAGGGTAGGGAAGATAGAGGAGCCAGTAGAGAATAGAAGGCAGGTGTTGCTGATCCTCAACGCCGAATCGCTGGCCCTACTGGCGCAAAAGGATTGGATGGTGAGATACGGGTTTAATGACGCAACCATTCGAATCTACCGCAGCGACGAGCCGAGCTTGGACCTTAGTGAGGAGAGCGACAAGTCCGGCCTGCGCAGCGGTGGTGAAGAAGGGTTGCCCAGCAGCCAATGCTCATCTGACTCGGAGAGGCTATCCGGATTGGGGCCATTATTCTACGAAGAGGACCTCCTCGCCGATGACACCGAGGGTGAGGAGATCGAAGAGGCGGACGTGGATGTCACGATGGTGGAGGTAAAACGGACAGATTCTGATGAAGCTGATCCAGATCAACCTCCACCACTCTAAACTCGCGTCTGCGAACCTTGAGGTCCGCCTGGCTGCCGGTGGACTCGACGTTGCCCTCATCCAGGAACCGTGGATACACGGCAATAAAATCTGCGGACTTGGGATGAAGGGCTTTAAGCTTATTGCCGCACAAAATGCAGGTAAGACTCGAGCTTGCATATTAGCAAGGAACAACTTAAACATCTTCCTGCTCCCACAGCTTAGTGACGGCGATCTTATAGTGGCAAGCATTGAGCTGGACAAAACCAGCTTTTGGGTAGCCTCTGCCTACATGGCCCATGACAAGGACGTACCACCAGATGGGTTTCGGACCTTGGTCGAGGAAGCAGCCTTCAAGAACAAACCACTGGTTGCCTCCTGCGACGCTAATGCCCACAACTTGATGTGGGGGAGTACGGACACGAATGCTAGAGATGAGTCGTTACTAGACTTCATTCTAGGGAACAAACTTAGTGTCTTGAATTTAGGCTCAGAGCCGACCTTCATAACAAAGAGTAGAGAGGAAGTTTTGGACATAACTCTGGCTTCAGACATGTTTGCCCATAAAATCAAGAGATGGAGAGTACTGAAGGAAAAATCGTATTCTGACCATCGTTATATTGAATTCGAAATAGATCTTAAGACCCCCCAAGTAAGGGAGTTCAGAAATGTTAGAAATATCGACTGGGGGGTTTACGATAATAAATTAAGGACTTTACTGCCAAAGATACCTCCCCGAGACCCCGCCACGCAGGTGGAGCTGGATGGGTTGGTTAATCAGGTTACTAAAGCCATGAATAGTTCTTTGTCAGCCGGGTGCCCGGTTGTTCGATACAGGGGAAAAAGCAAACCACCTTGGTGGTCGAAACAATTATCCTTGTTACGTGAATCTAATAGGTCAATGTTCAACAAGGCCAAAGCCACGAGAGCAGCAGAGGACTGGGAAGCCTACAAGGCTGATCTGAAAATATACAAAAAAGCAGTTAGAACTGCGAAACGTAAATCCTGGCAAAGTTACTGCAAGGGAATTGAGGAAACCACGGAAGCGGCCAGATTAAGAAGAATTCTCGCAAAGTCGCCATGCAACCTTGGCTATCTCAAGGGTCAAGGGAACTCATGGACTACGACGAGCGAGGAATCTTTAGGTCTCCTCCTGGACACACACTTCCCTGGAAACAAGCCGGTGGAACCTAATGACCTCCAGAATGAAGGGGGGCTATCTGATCTGGGAAACCGACTGATTACAAACGAAAAAATTGAATGGGCTATTAAGACTTTTGGTCCTTACAAGTCACCGAGCCTTGATGGAATACACCCGGTAGAGCTACAGCAATCACGGGGTACTATCTCTCCGTTCATTGTGGTTATTATAAGAAGCTGTCTTAACATGGGCTACATCCCGCTAGGCTGGAGAGAGACAAAAGTCTCCTTTATACCCAAGGCGGGCAGGTCCTCTCATACCAACCCTAAGGACTTCAGACCCATCAGTCTTACGTCTTTCCTTCTCAAAATTTTAGAGAGGATAGTGGATGATTATGTACGGGGCGTGATACCAACA
>NW_023458555.1:74331255-74331922 GCF_013731165.1 Rhagoletis pomonella | reverse complement strand
TCTGTATCTGTATCTGTATCTGTATCTGTATCTGTATCTGTATCTGTGTCTGTATCTGTATCTGTATCTGTATCTGTATCTGTATCTGTATCTGTGTCTGTATCTGTATCTGTATCTGTATCTATATCTATATCTGCCCACTGGGAAAATAGGTAAGCACCTTGCGAGGTAAGCCATGTTTTCTTTCAGTTTTTAGTACCAAAATTGTCATCATGGCCAATGCCATCTACTAGTAAAGGGCAAAATGAACACCTCCAAAGACACATTACGTTGTCAGTTGCAAAATAACGTGCAGCCGAAGTTATTTCCAAGCACCGAACTACTCCGAGCGACTGCTCTGCATTACTAGTAACTTACTTTGTAAAGCGGCTCAGAAGTATGTCTGATACCAAATGTACATTCTAAATTCCTACTTACATAAGGCGGCCATGCCTTTGTAAAAGTAAGGGACGTTCGGCAGGGAAATGGTATTGACTGCCAGGTGAAGAGTAAGTTGCTAATAAGGTATTATTACGTGCTCCTAATTCCCACTGGGTGTATCTGTATCTGTATCTGTATCTGTATCTGTATCTGTATCTGTATCTGTATCTGTATCTGTATCTGTATCTGTATCTGTATCTGTATCTTTATCTTTATCTTTATCTTTATCTTTATCTTTATCTTTATC
>NW_023458555.1:74308255-74331155 GCF_013731165.1 Rhagoletis pomonella | reverse complement strand
ATCTTTATCTTTATCTTTATCTTTATCTTTATCTTTATCTTTACCTTTATCTTTATCTTTATATTAAGTGCTAGTGCGAAGAAATTGTAAATATCTCTGGCAAGTTTTTCGACTTCTACGGGAATTTTTTTACACGATTGGAAAAGTATCAAAATTTAAAAATAAGTGTCTCTCAAAAATTCATCGAGAAATGTATCAATTTTGATCTACTTGGATTAAAACGGTCACACTGGCAGCGAGTCTAGTAAAACAATTGGGTTTGTAGCAGGGATGAAAATGGAAATTTCAGATTGTACCTAATATCATAAAATAAATGTACCTAAATGAGACAGATTGTACCTAAAAAAGTTTCAGCATTCATTTGTAGGTTTTTTCTATAAATTTTACTTAAAACATGAACACAAAAGATAGATGTACTATATAGAGTCCGACCGATTCCACTTTTTTTTCAGGTACCGATGCCGATGCCGATTAATCGGCTTATGGGGAAAGAATCGGCCGATGCCGATGCCGATTCCATAAAAAATTACAAATAAATGTATTAATTCATAAAATCAGTTCATTTCACGGAGTTAAAAAAAAAACAAAAGAAAAGAAATAATTGAATTAATTGGCTTGTTATGCAACATTACATACACATGTATGTGTAAAAATATGTCACATAATAATATATCCCATTTATGAACATTACTTAAAACACTTTTTACATGGTGCTAAGCAAAAGATATTTAGAAACATAAAATTTCATTTCGTTTTGTACTAACTACTATGCACTCAATGCATATGCTAGGTATGTATGTACATTAGAGCGGATTGATTTGTATGGATGAAAAAAAAAAATAAAAATCGTATAGCAAAAACGTAATCTACATTAAATTCTCTGAAGAAACCATGGGTCTAAAATCAAACCCAATCCGCGCCTCTCTACTTGAAAATTTTTTTCCTCTTCTTTCGCTAAAATTATTTTCTTTTTTTGAAATATATTATGTTTTATTATATTATATTATAGTTTATGCAATACAGGTTTTGTTTTGAGACCAATCAAAGTATTCAATTATCAAAAAAGCAGTTGAACCCCAATTTGCATCTCGTCTGATTTGCGTACTTGGGTGAAAAAATTCAGAAAATTCGATTTCTTTTTGGAACATTTATTTTTCTAACATTTATTTTTTTGGCAAATGCGGCCATATAAATTTTCAAGTCGAGAAGCGCGGATTAGGATTTTATTTTAGATACATGGTTTCTTCGGAGAAATTTCTTAGAATTTTACGTTTTTGCTATACGATTTAAAAAAAATATCAACCCGCCCTAATTGGTATACATATAGTGGTCCACAAAATAAAAAAATTGCGATATTTTGACTGATTTTGTCTTTTTTATTTAATGTTTATTATTTTTTTTATAAAAAAATTTGAAAAATTCTGCTTATTTCAAACTCTTTAATCAGAATTTTGGTATACAGTTTTGCAGCCCATTTCATTCTAGTATAATGAAGTGCAATTTTCAAGCGGCTATAAAATCCCGTTAATTTTTGGCAATTTTTTTTGCTGGCAGTGTTCTCCATATAAAAGAAAATTGCCGCACACGTGAAACACCTTCAACAAAAAAAAAAAAATCACAAAGCTCACAAAAGCTGTCTGCAAATGTTTTTTAATGTGGGCTGTCGCTTCACCTGAACATTTGACAAGAAATTCCAAAGAATCGGCGAAAAAAGGCCGATGCCGATGCCGAAGCTCAATTTTGTGCCGATACTAGCCTAGTACTATAGACTATATCTAGTCTAACGAAGCGTTGTTTTTGTCTAATTTTGACTACAGAGAAATATTGGCGAAAAAGACAAAAAACACACTTTGCTAAGTATACTTCTTTATCCAGCTTTTTATATAACAATAGGAAGTCTGCTAATTTATCCGATTCCTTTTAATAGGTGCAGCAAGTCTAGAGAAAATAATCAAATTGCCGCAAGTTACCTCGAAAGCATTTTAAATATATTTCCAGAAATCGAAAGCGAATATGGGTCAAATAGCTATAGTTCTCAACTAAAGAAAATATGAAATTTGAAGACATCCTCGACACTCGACTGTATGGGCGAATAAAGGCTTGTTTTCATGTTATATTTTGACAACAAAATTTGTCGACATATTTTGATACAACTTTCTTTCCTTTATCCTTACCTACGATGACATTATGGGCCAAAAACTTGCAAATAGCCGCTTTAGCAGCGCATGTAAACGCCTGAAGGCCTATTCTGATCTAACAAAAACAAAAGACCATGTTTTAGTCCCATTAAAATTTTTTTTCACTAATTTGACCGCAAATGCCATTGAATTTGGCTTAGTGAAAATAAGCGTTAAAATTGATAGAAAATAATTACGAATTTGAGGATAGCTAAGTAAAGCGTTAATTTTTCGTAGTGGCTGCTCTAAATGCAATGTAAAATGTTAAAGATAATACTAGATATGACCTTTTTAATTTCTTCCTTTTAACGGCTTTTCTTTAGAATTGTTTATTCTTCAAAATGTAAGCGAAACTTCTCCCGTGCCTACAAGTAAAAGGAAAAAGAAAAAAAAAACTAAAAATGTGATCAAAAGATAATTATACCTAAAATCTAGTGACTGTACCTAATGTACCTATAAGTCATCAAACGACGGAAAAAGGTACAATTGTACCTACTTTTTCATCCCGGTTTGTAGTAAACGGCGACAGTATGCTCAATATTTGTCATTTAGTTTTAGTACGCCGCTATACAAGTATCAATATATTATTCTGAAACAAGGCGCTTATTCCCAGCGATCTACAAGTCGTACAGAGACAAATTATACATCAAATTAAAGTGCTCGATCTGAAACTTTGCACAAACTTCAGATTTAAGATTCATTGAACCATTTTCGAAATATTTGCGTCGAAAGATTTAAAAATTTTTACATTGAGCAAAGCATTGCTACGTTCATTTCGATAGGCAGCGTCTCAGCGGGACATAAAAAAATTAAAATTTGTTCCATTTATTCGCTTTCGTTTCTTCAACCGATTGCGATAATTCTTTTTGCATCGGAAAGGTAGTGTCTCAGAGGTGGTACCATACTTATCCGAGAGGTGGTACCATAAGATCCGATCAGTGGATCATGAGACATATATATATATTTTTTTTATATGATAGTTGAAGTCGGTTTTTTTTTGCTAAAAATTACTTGTTGTTTCATATGGTCCAAAGCATGATAAAAACATAGCAAGGTAGAACTGTTCTCTCAATTTGTCGGCCATGATTTTTTTTTGAAGTTTGCCAACATTTTAAAATCATATAAAAGTGAAAATAAAAAATTGAAATTGTTCGAAATTGTTGTTGCTTGAGATTGAAAATGAAAATGTGTGTGTGAGTTTGTGAGTAAATTTAAAAATTAAATTGTTTGGAAATGTCAAGAATTTTAAAAGTGACTCTCAGCGGTTCTACCTTACTATATTTTTATCATGGTTCAAAGCATTAGCGCACACAAGGGGTGGATTTTGGGCATTTTTTTCTTGAGAGATGCAAACTGATTTAAGAAATTTTGATAGAAGAAAATTTCTATTCCATTTCTTCTGCGTCATTTTATATGATTTTTTCGTTTTTCTTGAGAGCTCTTAAAAGTTTAACTGCGAATGAAACCATTGTCCTAAAAATATGCAATGCATACTCACTTACTTTTGTTTTTTACACCTTACAGCTTAAAAGAGTTTACCACTCATATGTACTTAACAAGGATTCGAAGATTTAATTTACCAAATTCGAATTCGTTCCACCAAAATTACCTACATAATAAAAATGAAAGTTCATTTAAATTTTCCCGTAACTATTCGAAATATTAAAAAAATTAGGCAATCATGAAAAATCACCATATCAATCGAAAACCAGAAACCAGAAATCGAGGAAAACGAACATTAAAACTATTTTTTGAATTTTTTTATTACTTTTGAAAGTTGAGCGCATCTTGTGTTTATAGAACTTTATATTAAACAAGTAATTTTCAAATTACGGGACGACCCTTGCTTTCCGATTAAAAAAAAAAGAATTATTGAAATCGGTTCACGTGGTTCAAAGTTATGCGGTAGCATACATTAAAAAGAAAAAAATACTCCGACGAACTGAAAACCTCTCCCTTTTTCGAAGTCGGTTACAAATGTTTGAGTTCTTTGCTAATTTTATGTAAATAAAGTGCAATTTATGAAAAAACTTGTATAAATGTACCTTAAAGAGCATATTATCTGAAGCGAATTTTCAGAAGTATAAACCCTCCCAAAATATATTCCTGGGTGCGCCACTGGTTCAAAGTATTGCTACGTTCGTGTGCATGTAGGCAGCCAAGGCGAATCTACACCAGGTGGTGGCAATCGTATGTAAGTAAAAATCCCTCGTATTTTGTTATTGCTTCTTGTACGTGGGGATGTTACTACAAAAGAAAAGAGAAAATCAAGGCGAATTCGATTTATTCAGTGGAATGTCATGAGATGAGAAAATATAAACCAAAATCATTTCATTTGACATTTCTGTGACTTGTTGCGTTGAATTTTATTTAGAATATTAAATCAGCATAAATAAACTTTTAACGCGGGTTTTGTTACTATTTATCAGTTTGAGTAAAACATTGAAAGAGCCACGCATCCCGGTGCGTGCCAAGGCGCACTTGGTTTTGCCCAGTCAGTTTACATCATGGTCCAGAGGTTAGTAATCATTAATCGATGTCCGGAAATGAAAGTCCGCAAGTCTCTTGAAGCATTCGAACTTAAATATACATATATTGGTAGAGTAATTGCAAGTGATAGTCCTGTGTTTCCGGGCCGCTTCTTTTCATAATAGCAAAGCTTCAACAGCACTAATATGCCTGGACCAGGTGCCTCACGATTTGCAGATTTTTACAAGAAAGGCTGTTTTCATCATTAATAAACCTTATGGGAGGTGGCGACCGGGAACAGATTCCTGGAAAAACCTGGAAACCAGGAAAAGACATCCAGTGGTTTGTTTACATTTTAAATAATGCAAGTTTTCACTTTTATTTTCAAGAGTTGATTGGATGTTGTTTGCCACCACCATGTACAGATGCACCTTGAGGTTGGCTAACAATTACGAAACGATCAAATAATGCACATATAAAGCAAAAGCATCGTTTGATTTGGTATTGCCGCCATGGGCTTGTTTGCTCTGGTATGAAGTCGGAAGAATTGCCAGCTGCAGAATAAGAGTAACCATGCGGTTCTATGGAAAAATAATAAGGCATGCCTATTTGAAGTAAATTGTGTATTCAACTTTTATTAACTATATAACTTGATATCGTTACCTTAATCCGCAAACGCTTTAACCAGAAATGTATGTATTTTAGAGAAGCAAAAAACATTATGAAGGGTAAATAAAAACTGCAGATAGGGGTTTTTAAAAAATTGGCGTAACTCCATTGTTTTCGCTATTAACAGAAACAAGAGCAGATACTTGATGACTAATTTTAAATGAACATGCTACTTTTAAGGCCAAACTGTTTTTTTGGTTACATATCGTCAACTGAAATGCAAAAAGACGTAACAAAGATCGTCGCTGAAATACAAAAAGTCGTAACTAATAAAAAATTCAAAATTCAGTTTTTGATTGATATGATGGATTCCATGGAATTACAACTCTCACATAATTTTATGAAAAGAAATAAAGAATATTAGTCACTACTTTTTCCTTTTCAGTTACGATGTTGTTACGTCTTTTTGCATTTCAGGTGACGATATGTATGTATGCATGTGAAATGGCTCGATTTTTTTCTTAAGATCAACAAAGTACTAAAGAAACAATTGAGGTCGTGTTCAAAGGATTGTGATAACAAACATTTGAACAAACCTATTCGGTGGAATGCAAATGTAAATCACGATAAATATATTAATAAAACACATTCCTGGAATGTACAAATTTGCACGTTTATTCTTTCATTAAGAATGATAACATTTATAGTCCAAATAAATTGTATTATTAGCAGGGACGGAAAATAATCATTATTTTTTAAATTTTAACCAAAAAAATTAAAAAGTTGTGATCGTCGTAAAACAGTTTTTACCAGGGACGTGAACCGGGTTTGAACCGAACCGGTTTTGAACCGGAAAACCGCTTTTTTTCTATTAATTAACTGAACCATTAACCGAACCGAAATTTTCCACAAATGTTTGATCCGAACCAAAAACCGAACCACTTTCCATAAAGGTTTAAAGGTTCGTTTCAACCATGTTTTAATAGATAAATGTACCCACTTTTTTTATTTTTGTTAAACATGGTAATACCTACCATGTGACAGAAAGACAGAAGAAATACGTTTATGATAAAATTTTGGAAAACGCGCGTGGCACCGCCCACTTATGATCACATATATGTATCTCGGTCACGGGTCTACCAATTTATACCAAACTCGGTATGGCTATTGTGCTTGCCAAATAAAAGCAAATTATTGAAATCAGACTAAAATTGAGGCCGCTGTTCATATAACGGTAAATTTCAGAAATGCTTGAAACTTCAGTATTTCGAAATTTAAGGACGCTAAATTACTCAAAATTGATACACCCTTACTTGCCATGTTGTGGTGGGTTTCGGAAAGGTGAAAATCATATATTTAATACTTGCGCCGGCTCCTTCCGAACTTAGACTTTATTATTTGTTTGTTTTTCGAACCGTTGAACCGAACCGAAACCCCGGTTCAAAGACCAAGAAACCGGTTTTGACGAACCAATCCAAAAGTGCAAAAACGGTTCGAACCGCTGAATCAAACCGACAAAATTTTTCATCCGGTTCACGTCCCTGGTTTTTACTATACTCACGTATACTCACGCCCTACTGTAATTTACAATGATTTTTATTTTTCGAGTTTAATCAATAAAGATTAAAAATAATAATTAATATTTGAGTATTAATTTCTCGCTCAAAGGTAATTATTGTTACTTGATTTCTATTTTTTCGATCAAAAATAATGATTATTCTACGATTTTGATTTTTTCGCTCAAAGATAATAGTTATTATTGAGTTTTATTTTGTCACTAATGAATAATGATCATTAAAAAAAAAACCGCAAAAGTTATACCAGCGCTATTTCCGTCGTATCCTTTTCAGAGGTAGCGACACCCTAATAAAAGGAATAAGTCCCAAAGTTTTCAGGTCCAAATTTCAGTAAGTTGCGTCTTCCACAGTCTGAATTCTATATGTGTTTTGTAAAAGTGCAACGGTGACATTACTGCCTCAATGCAGCCCAATTTATCGTTAGCAGAAGTAACGTACATATCATGCAGTTGGCTATTATTCTGAATATGCATAATATTTGCATCTATTTCATTAAAATATGCTATATTAACTCCAACACAGTAATCGTATACTTAAAATCGCTATTGTAGCAGCGTGGTTTCCTTATAGTGCACAGCATGCCATTTGTTATGCGCGAAATGTGACGACTTTCTACAATCTCTCCTAGTTTCGTTTCAACAATTACTTCGTAGTAGTCAACGCATCCCGAAGGCACTTCAGGTTGTCGCCAATGAATTGTGATATCCTTCGAATCATCGAATTTTGTATGAGATGGACGCGAAGGAACTAAAATGAGATAAGTTTAGTAAGTCGCTAAATGTTGTGAACACTATTTTAACATACCGCCGATTAAAGTTTGTATGGGCACACAATTGCTAGTTAGTGAATGATCCACAGTATACGCTTTCACATAAATGGTGTAATTAGTAAAACTACTTAAGTTTCCCAAAGTGTAGAATATATGTTCATTGCGACCGCTTTTTCTGCACCCGGACAAGTAAAGCGAACTAATTGTATTATTACAATACAAAATATGACTTTCGCTATTGTAACTAGTAACTAAGAGAAGTAAAATATAAAAAACGCAATAATGAATTAAGGCACTCTACATATCGCACATAATCTTCAAATCTGACACAACTCCAAATTACAGGTATGCGAAAAAATACTCCGTAGTACATAAATATCAAATTAAAACAAAAATTTTATCCAAAAATTTTGAGTCACTTTTGAAGATCGTGTGCTATACGTGTATGTAGATGTATTTAGTTATATATGTTACGTTATATACGTTTTATACGTTATATGCAGTACGGCTCAGTTTTCGGGTTAAGGCCCATAATTATTTCAATCAACTTGGTAAATGTATCCTCTATCGGAAACTCATTTGAGGCGTTGGCCGGGTGTTAAAGTCCAGTAAATTGCTACAAAATAAAAAATAGAAATTGTATTTATGAAGAACTTATTTAATAGTTTAAAGTAACGTGTTCAAATAAAAATACAAATCAGCAGAAAATAATGCAAAAATAAAGAAGTAAATGCAAAATACTAAAAAGTAACTAAAATAAAAAAAGTAATTAAATGCAAAATATATTTACAGTTCTCTTACTATGCTCAGAGGTTGATATTCAGAAACTTCTTGTAACCCATTACCCTCTGTTTTGCCTTTCGGATAGGCCCTTGTCTATTTAAGTTACGAACACGGAAATGAATGCGGCAATTGAAAAATAGCCGTTTCGCGCTTTCGGGGAGTTCAGCTTCCGTGCTTTTTTCCATCAACCGCCGGTAAATGGTTTGGCAATGGGATATTTGCAAAGCATTAAGATTATGGAAAATATGCTCCAATGCTTTCACGCCACTCAAAAATTGCGATGACGGTTTCTTGAGATACCCCTTCGACACTTGGTCCACCCAGGTGAACGAGCTTTCAGAGCTTGTGTGCTCCTCCAGACGAAGCGTTCTTAGCATATAGCCCGAAATGTATTCCAAAGCATCCTCTTCGAGAAAACCGCAGTCATCGGGTTGAGAGGTATCAAGCGCATCTATAACTTCCGGCTCCATTTCCCATTATTCTGAAAATATACGCCTAAGCTCGTCGGTACTTATGCCATTACTGTCAGCTGAGTTCGACTGCGTCGGTGTTTCGTTAAAACATAGCCATTGACTTTTGTCGTTTGACACGTTCCCTCTCCCATGGAGGCACTCCGTGTTGCGAGCTAAAATAAGATAAGGATAAGAAAAACATCATATTTGAAGTAACTGATATAACAGTTATACCTAAAATATACTTCCGCATCCCATATTTAAATTCCTGTGGACTTGGGTGGTATTGCACCGTATTGCTGCGTAGTGCACCAAAAAAGTGCTCCAGGACATCCTGATTTAGGTTTTGGGTTAGTAACTATTCCACATTTGATTTAGTTTTAACACTGTTATACAAATCAACTAAAGCTATGTTAGTCATAAGTATTCCCTTCTGAAATACCTCCTCTTGTTTGGTATTATAGGCCAAGACATATATTCGTTCATACGCTCTAACACTACTAATTGGCTTGAAAGGGCCGTTCCAAATGGTTCCTTAAGTTTCAAAGCGAAATCAAAAGAGTTAAAATTTAAGCGTATAAGAAATACCTTTCCCGGATAACCGAATGTATCCATGTCCGAGTTTAAAACGTCGAACTAGTCGTTGACAAGCTGAATAAAGTCAGCTGTCTCAACAGGTTTGTATAACTCCTACCCTAATGTATAGCAATGTCTAATAGCATTGGCAATTGTGTGAGAAAACAACTGCGATGCTAATTTGACTTTCTGACGGCCTTTAATTTATTTAATGTTATAAGTGTTAAAGATATGTAGAGTATTTACTTACCTATTCCCTTAACTGATAAGTGCTCATCAGTTAACCTAAATGCAATGGATACATCTGCTTTTGAGGTGTATTTAAGGAGATCAACAAGCGTCCTGCTTCTTAGTACCTTTCATTTCCACAACAAACCTGAGTCCAGAAAATGGTTTCTTATCACTAGGAAACTTGCGGGTTTCAGTGCCAAAATTATTCTAAATAAGATTTCTTTGTTCATTTGACAATCGAAATCATAGCTTCCAAGATTTCCGTAACCCACGCGCCGTTACTACTTGCACGTATTTGCAGGCCTTCGGACATAGTCTCCTGCCTGATCATATTCGTATGACTCAACGACTTTCATCTCGTCGAATACAAGAACACATAGTTTTTCATCATTAGAAAGATCAGACCTGTGTTGCATACAATCAATTGATGCAGTCAGGAGACCCTCGCTTATATCGCTTTTACGATACCAACGCTGCAGTGTAGACACGTGGGGAAGCGCAATACAAGTGGTTGTATGCCCGTGGTCCCGCAGCGTGCAGACATATTGCATCAGAAATGTCTTTAAGTGACCATTTCACGAGTCCATCTCTGAGAAATGTATACCTACTTATGACACTTGATTTCGTACATTAAAAAATCAGAACTTACTGGTGAGGACCATCTTTCGAATTTGTCCTGCAAAGAATATATTTTTCATTCTATTAACGACAGCATTCGCTTCTTCCAGCTGGGCATTTAACTTTAAATGCTCCAAAACTATAAAGCTGCATACTCAAAAAAAAAATCAGATCACACTGTCTGTGGTAATGTACTTACTCCGTTTGCGTTCCGCAGTCTGTAACCTGCGCCTTAGTTGGTTCCGGCAAAGAAAACTACGAACTATTGTGTATATATGTATAAGTAACACATTTTCATGTTATTGCGTTTAAGTATACTTACTAAGCTAAATTCACATGCGAGAACTGAGGTAGTTGTACGTCTGGGAATTGCGTGAAGCAAGATCTATACAAACATATGTATTTTAAAGATATTTTTCTTTATTCAAATCAAATCTATTCACATTACCCTTCTTGTGTGTAAACTCCAGAATCAGGTATGAAAATGGAGCGTGAAAATTGCTCAGGTACACTTGCGTTTGCGGTAGGGATATCGACATCCATGCTGAATTAAAAATTTGCATTTGAAGATTTTGGACACGAATAATTTCATAACTCACCTAAATTTACGTGTATCAGGGATACCGACGTAGTTGGAAGTATACGGCAATGGTGAAATTGTATTACCGAATACATTATTCACGCGTGATACATCTGCAGCCTGTATATTGGAAACACCGATTTCAGTGCTGAATTAAAAAACACAATTTTAAGTTTTTGGACACCAATCTTTGTACAACTTACCCAAAGTTACGTTTATTATTTTTTAAACAATTGGAGCCAGAAGATTGTGACGATGGTGCGAATAGAATAGCTTTTGCCAGCAAACTGGCTTGTGTACAACCGCATATCATATCCGCGCGCGAGAAGTGATCGGGACAAACGTAATCTCTAGCTCCAAGATGCGTTCGGGATGATTTAGACCACACGAGCTGTTCCAAATCGTTGATTGGAACCAAGAAAAAATTTCCCGCTCCGCTCTTATTTTGTTTTAAACAACCCGCGCACTTTCTCATTTTTATAACGTTTTACACGTTTTGACTAAATGTCCACAAATTTTCGCTAAGAAATATAATTTTCATAACATTTTCAAGAAATTTTCACTCTTTTTGCACAATTGTCACTTTTACAATAAGATTTAAACGAACAAAAATATCCAATCAGCTGATCAATTAACACCACCTTGTATGGATTCGCCTTGCAGGCAGCGATACAGCGGAAGATCTGCAAAGAAAATGTTCTCTCTGTACATATGTACATACACAACGTTGTTGCATATCCATACATTCATGCACAGTATCAACAACATCGCTGCATCGCTGTGCGCTTAATTTTGATTTGAGCATTGTTATGTTTCATTTATTCGTTTTCGTCCCTTTTTAACCGACTTCCAAAAAAGGAGGAGGTTATCAGTTCGTCGGAATCTTTTTTTTTTTTTTTTTTTATGTATGTTACCGCATAACTTTGGACCACGTCAACCGATTTCGATAATTATTTTTGCATCGGAAAGGTAGTGTCTCAGAGGTGGTCCCATACTAATCTGGTTAAGATCCGATCAGTGGATCATGAGATATATATATATATATTTTTTTTTTATATGAGAGTTGAAGTCGTTTTTTTTTTGCTAAAAATTTTCTTGTTTTGTTTCATATCCGGCAAAGCGTTACTATGTTTGTGCGAATGTGATACAGCGAAGATCTGCAAAACAAAAATGTTGCTTTTGCCTCTGTACAGATACCCACATAGTTGCCACCTTGGTGCTTTAAGCACTAGATTTAGTGCTTTTTGAAAATGAAAACGCCTAAAAAAATTATTTAGTGCCTAGTGCCTTTTTTAGTGCTTTTTTCTGAACTAAAATTACTCCGATATAGTTAAGACCTGAAATAATTTTTAAATATTTAAAGCTGAGTCATTGTAGCATGTGGCTTTTCAATCGTTATGTTGTTTATTGATTTATGTATGCATTCTTGTAAATATTGTTATTTTTTTGTTTTTCTTAAATACATACAAACTTATGAAAAAAGCAACCATTGATTCAAAACCATTTGGTGCTTTTAGTGTGGTAAAACGCTTTTTTTCCAAGATTTTGGTGTTTTTTGAAAATCAAAAGTTGGCAACACTGGATACCCATGTATAAATCTTAGATGGTTTATTTCGATGTTTTTTTCTGAGGCATATATTGTTCTGTTTGTATTATAAATCTATATATGTATCTGTATATAATCGTACAGAGACAATTTACATTAAAATTAAGGTTCTGGTTCTGAAACTTTGCCTAAACATTTCAGATTTAAGAATCATTTGATGTACATATTTGCACGGAAAGATTTTTAAAATTTTACATTGGGTAGGTTCAGAAGGCGCAGAAGTTGGGCGCAACCGTTGCTAAAAAAATCAGTGATCATAATGCGCCTTCTGAACGGCTTGATACATTAGCTGTCAAATTCAAAACACACAACATGTTGTCTCAAATGATCATACAAATATTACGATCATCTAACACGCAACTGTTCAGTTGATCAGAAGTGCAAAACAACGCGTTGAGAAGGTGCAACCGCAACAGTTACTGAGCTGCCACCATTTTCTAAGATATTTATAGTACTTTCTCAAAATAATCGGATAAATATAGTACATTTAAAAAAAATATTGGTATTTTATTTAAAAGAAAAAGTAAAAACGCTTTTTTGGTAATGGAAAAAGTTCTTCCTGTGATAGAAGTTGGTAGAATAGAGAGTAGAAAAGAAGTAATTTTAAGTAAATTTGTTAGTTCTTTCTTAGTGTTTTAAAAAAAATTTTGTCATTTTTGATTATAAACTCACTATGACCTTTCACTTTAAAGAATACTTCATTTAATATAATATATAGTATAAAGGTCATCCATTTGAACTCATTTTTTCTTGCAAATTACTGAAATATATTTATATTTATAGCTGAAGAAATATAGTATTTTCGCGTACTATATTTTTTTCCAACAGTATGTAGTACGCCGATCGGAAAAATAGTGCAACACTATATAATATAGTACGGTTGGCAACCCTATACACGCGGTTAAGTAAAATATTAGTTTCAAACAAAACGTGTTAAAATAAAGCTTTAGCCCCTACATATTTCTTGATAAAGTTGACAACTATCTAAAAAATTGAAATGAGTGCAATATATCGATGCTACCATGTCAAACTATCGAATGTGCAAAAATGCGAATTGCGCCATTTTACTTAATATAATTACCACATCTTAGTTAACAAATGGGGGGCAGCCCTATTTAAAAACATGTTAGTCCAAAGCTTATACGTACACCTTTCTTGTGATACCCATATGTAGTATTATATAAGCATAAACTTTTAATAATCATTGTTCTATTTTTTTAGAAAGGTAGCAAACCCCTTTCAAAAATATTTTTAAATATCTGTTTTTGTTATTTTTTTTGGCCTTATAACAATTATATTCTACAATTTTTATTGAGCTCCAGGCCGTTTTTTAATGAAAATTTATTGTGGAAAAGCAACAAGCAATAAAATAATAATAATAACTCGACGGCACACAGTGTGTTTTTTTAACACTTCACGCCAATTAATCGTAGCGCTTTCGACAGAAACAATATTTTGATATAAAGCAAAATGACTTTTAAAGCTAATTTGATTAGGGTTGCCAGATTTTGCATGCGCGAAATCAGTACGTTACACTTTTTCATGCTAAAAATCCGTACTTTTCAGTACACTTGTATTCAAAGCAAAATTATGAATGTAAGTAACAGATAATACTTTAAAACGCCAGAGTACCTTTTTTAACAATGTTTTGGTGTATACATAAAATATAGTTCATAAAAAATAATAATGTTATTCATTTAAACATGAGTGTACACATCATCTCCATTTTCAGTGTTTAAATAGTCAAAGAATTCTAAACGTTTCATATTAAAATTACTTTTTAATTTGAAGTCCAGTTTCAAAAATTTTAAATAGAAGCCTGTTTCTCTCTTTGCGCCAGGAAGCAAACTTTATGCTTAAGATCCTCTCAGTTGCTTCGTTTGAGTGTGGTATAGAAAAAAACAAAATTACATATTTTTTCAAACTGTGGAAAAGTACCACTATTTAAGAACTTCATCTATATTTCATCATGGAAAGACTAATAGCTGGTTTCTGCAACTCAACTTAACTTATTTTAGCCACTTTTTGGACTTAGTCAAGAATAAGCTTACTTTTTATTCAGCTTATTCTTGACTAACAGCCCTATTCGCGTGTATTGACAAAACTTGCCGCTATAACTATTGTCATGCTAACAATCAATTGTCACGTTTAGGTACGCAGAGGGCAATTTGAAAGCTCTAACGGTGACTATTGCTATTATTTTTGTGATGACCTATTGAGTACGTGCCAACGCTAAAACATATGTTAATATTTTCAATTTTATTAATTTTGCAGGTAAACGTTACAAAGTTTTATTAAATAAAAGCTGTGAAATCCTTTTATTTAGGTGTTTAAAAAAATATCATTTGCGTTTGCATATCATAATAGTATCCATTGCAGAATATTAATCATGGACGAAATAATTATTATTTGCGCGTCTATTGCTGTGGAGCAAGAAGAAATTATACAGAGAAGAATACTTCTGAGGGAACTCCAGGACAACAGTTTTTGAACAGTTTTTACCCGTTTGCAGTTCGGGGTGGTCTTTACAAAACTGCATCTGCTCTTTTGTGGTGCGTTTATATTTTTCACGCCTGTTAATACATGAATTCATAATAAAATGAACTAAATTTTCCTATTATAAAATTACTTACTTTTCCGGCGTTTCGTAATCCATTGCGTTGTATTTTAGTTAAAAGAAGTCCAGTCTGTTGCGGTCAAAAAGAACAATTAAAATTTAAACAAAAAACAGCTGTTTCATTACAGAGACACTTTCGCCGACATTGGCAAATAAAACGAGCTTTTCGCTTGTCATTATTTACTGTGCATACCTATGACTACAGTCGATGACACGATAATGACAATTGAACTGTGACAGTCGAATTCTTTCACAATGTCAGTAAATTGCGAAAAACTAATTGTTGAGCTGATTTTACATGAAGAGATTTTCTATGTGATTCCACAGTGCTTAAGAGAAATCGCTCGTGAAAATGATGATTCAAAAATCGCTAGCCTCAAAGTAGACAGCAAGTCAACTTTTGCAGGCGATTATCGCCTGTCAAAAAATCGCTTCATCTAAAGGCAGCTTCAGTTCTAGGCAAAAACCATTCGAATTTTCAAATTTGCTGTTACTAAACTGACAGATATTTTCGAGATAATAAACAACACGCGAACAAAACGTCAGTCTTGGTTTTAAATAATTTAAGCTCCATCATATTATTCGCAACTGGAACATAACGACCTGGCGATGTGCTCATAAAACGATTGATCTTTTTTGTTGTATTAATTTCTTGGGCATATCAAACATTATAAAAAACATGTCAACTATAATTAAATTCTTTTCTTCTTACATTTTATACTAAAGTTTAAGGAACTTCCAACGCTATGTAAAAACCTTAAGAAAATCCTAAAGTATTTTATTTGAATTGAAAAATTTTGAAAAATCAGGACATTTGCGCACTGATTGAAGCAATGAATAAAATCGGTACAAGAGTTGAAAAATCAGTACTGTACTGATAAAATGAGTACGTCTGGCAACCGTATGTTTGGAAAAAAACATGCAAAATCCAACGGATATATTAAAAAAAAAACATTTTTGGATTTTTTATTACACTAATATTATAGATTTTGAGATGAATACGATTCCGCTCTTTAAAAAAACAAAAAAACATTCCAACCCCTCAATTTGAAAAATGCATTATATATATATGATGAGGAAATGTGGTGATTTCCGAAATAGCTATCACTTCTACCATTTTTTTCAAATTATTGTTACTTTTCCACAATAAATTTTCAATTAAAAACGGCCTCGAGCTCAATAAAAATTGTTGAATATTTTTAAATATCTTCAAACGCTTTTAGTTTTGATGAAGAAACTTGAATATTTTATTGAGCCTTTAAATAATTTGAAATTGTCAAATACTAATAAATATCACGCACTGCTAATAAATATCACGCACGAGCAGCTCAATGGATGAGTTTAATTCTCTTTTGCATTCTACTCGATGTTAGGTTTGTGGTAAAAAATTTTGAAAAGTTGGTTTGCCAAGTGTTTGACAATTTCAAATTATTTAAAGGCTCAATAAAATATTCAAGTTTCTTCATCAAAACTAAAAGCGTTTGAAGATATTTAAAAATATTCAACAATTTTTATTGAGCACGAGGCCGTTTTTTAATGAAAATTTATTGTGGAAAAGCAACAATAATTTGAAAAAATGGTAGAAGTGATAGCTATTTCGGAAATCACCACATTTCCTCATCAGACTTCTTTCAGTAGGCTTCGAACCGACGATCCCACTGACTCAGCCAGTTGCCTATGCACCGTGCTAAGTAGGCCTTGTAAATTTTCATTAAAAAACGGCCTCGAGGTCAATAAAAATTGTTGAATATAATTGTTATAAGGCAAAAAAAATAACAAAAACAAATAACCTAGCAATTCAAGACTTTCAAACTTCGAAACTGCTGTACTAGTTTTTACTCCGAAATTAGAAAAAAAATTGTGTAACTCAAAGGGCCTAGAGACTTCTACCTTGGCTTAAATTAAAGGTTTTCAACAGGACTAAAACTGACTTGTTGTTTGAGCGATAAAAATTGTGTGAAGGACGCACAGCTGCATGTAAATCATAAAAATGCAATATATAATGCATTTTTCAAATTGAGGGGTTGGAATTTTTTTTTGTTTTTTAAAGAGCGGAATCGTATTCATCTCAAAATCTATAATATTAGTGTAATAAAAAATCCAAAAATGTTTTTTTTTTAATATATCCGTTGGATTTTGCATGTTTTTTTTTCCAAAGATACGGTTGCCAGACGTACTGATTTTATCAGTACAGTACTGATTTTTCAACTCTTGTACTGATTTTATTCATTGCTTCAATCAGTGCGCAAATGTCCTGATTTTTAAAAATTTTTCAATTCAAATAAAATACTTTAGGATTTTCTTAAGGTTTTTACATAGCGTTGGAAGTTCCTTAAACTTTAGTATAAAATGTAAGAAGAAAAGAATTTAATTATAGTTGACATGTTTTTTATAATGTTTGATATGCCCAAGAAATTAATACAACAAAAAAGATCAATCGTTTTATGAGCACATCGCCAGGTCGTTATGTTCCAGTTGCGAATAATATGATGGAGCTTAAATTATTTAAAACCAAGACTGACGTTTTGTTCGCGTGTTGTTTATTATCTCGAAAATATCTGTCAGTTTAGTAACAGCAAATTTGAAAATTCGAATGGTTTTTGCCTAGAACTGAAGCTGCCTTTAGATGAAGCGATTTTTTGACAGGCGATAATCGCCTGCAAAAGTTGACTTGCTGTCTACTTTGAGGCTAGCGATTTTTGAATCATCATTTTCACGAGCGATTTCTCTTAAGCACTGTGGAATCACATAGAAAATCTCTTCATGTAAAATCAGCTCAACAATTAGTTTTTCGCAATTTACTGACATTGTGAAAGAATTCGACTGTCACAGTTCAATTGTCATTATCGTGTCATCGACTGTAGTCATAGGTATGCACAGTAAATAATGACAAGCGAAAAGCTCGTTTTATTTGCCAATGTCGGCGAAAGTGTCTCTGTAATGAAACAGCTGTTTTTTGTTTAAATTTTAATTGTTCTTTTTGACCGCAACAGACTGGACTTCTTTTAACTAAAATACAACGCAATGGATTACGAAACGCCGGAAAAGTAAGTAATTTTATAATAGGAAAATTTAGTTCATTTTATTATGAATTCATGTATTAACAGGCGTGAAAAATATAAACGCACCACAAAAGAGCAGATGCAGTTTTGTAAAGACCACCCCGAACTGCAAACGGGTAAAAACTGTTCAAAAACTGTTGTCCTGGAGTTCCCTCAGAAGTATTCTTCTCTGTATAATTTCTTCTTGCTCCACAGCAATAGACGCGCAAATAATAATTATTTCGTCCATGATTAATATTCTGCAATGGATACTATTATGATATGCAAACGCAAATGATATTTTTTTAAACACCTAAATAAAAGGATTTCACAGCTTTTATTTAATAAAACTTTGTAACGTTTACCTGCAAAATTAATAAAATTGAAAATATTAACATATGTTTTAGCGTTGGCACGTACTCAATAGGTCATCACAAAAATAATAGCAATAGTCACCGTTAGAGCTTTCAAATTGCCCTCTGCGTACCTAAACGTGACAATTGATTGTTAGCATGACAATAGTTATAGCGGCAAGTTTTGTCAATACACGCGAATAGGGCTGTTAGTCAAGAATAAGCTGAATAAAAAGTAAGCTTATTCTTGACTAAGTCCAAAAAGTGGCTAAAATAAGTTAAGTTGAGTTGCAGAAACCAGCCATTAGTCTTTCCATGATGAAATATAGATGAAGTTCTTAAATAGTGGTACTTTTCCACAGTTTGAAAAAATATGTAATTTTGTTTTTTTCTATACCACACTCAAACGAAGCAACTGAGAGGATCTTAAGCATAAAGTTTGCTTCCTGGCGCAAAGAGAGAAACAGGCTTCTATTTAAAATTTTTGAAACTGGACTTCAAATTAAAAAGTAATTTTAATATGAAATGTTTAGAATTCTTTGATTATTTAAACACTGAAAATGGAGATGATGTGTACACTCATGTTTAAATGAATAACATTTTTATTTTTTATGAACTATATTTTATGTATACACCAAAACATTGTTAAAAAAGGTACTCTGGCGTTTTAAAGTATTATCTGTTACTTACATTCATAATTTTGCTTTAAATACAAGTGTACTGAAAAGTACGGATTTTTAGCATGAAAGAGTCTAACGTACTGATTTCGCGCATACAAAATCTGGCAACCCTAATCAAATTAGCTTTCAAAGACATTTTGCTTCATATCAAAATATTGCTACTGTCGAAAGCGCTACGATTAATTGACATGAAGTGTTAAAAAAACACACTGTGTGCCGTCGAGTTAGCTCGAATATCTTATTTTTCAGTCGAGAAATGTAATTTTGAAATTTTAAAATTACTACGGTGTATTTGTCTCAAAAACATATGACTCAAAACATATGATGCAAACGGACTTGCGCATTTTCTTCAAATATGTATGGAAAAAAACCATCACAAAAAAAGTATCAAAAAACTACGCGATTTTTAGCCGCTTAAAACTTGCACTTATTTTACTAAATTTTACCCAAGAATTCAGATTAAAAAGTATAAAATTTTTATGGAAATTTGTTGCACTTTTTTAGTTTGTAATAACATAGAAAGTTTGAATTAATTTTATGGTTTTGGCTAAAGCATCAATTTTATGAAAAATAGCAAAAAAAAATTACTTGAAAAACATTGTAAATAATAATAAGAATAGATTGGCGCTTACACATATATTAGTGTTTGGCCTAGCTTCTCCTGTTTTACGCCGACCCCGAACGGCGATTGTATTTTTGTGAGAAGCATGGTAGAAATACACTCGGAGGTTTGCCATTGCCAGCCGAGGGGCGACCGCTGTTAAGAAAACACATTTTTCCTAAATTTTTTTGCGATGTTGCTTTGACCAGGGCTTGAACCCACGCCCTGCGGAGTGGAAGCGCGCACTGCTTACCACTACACAACAGCGGCCGCCCTACATCACATTGGAAATATTTAAAATAAAATTACCATGCACTCAGTTTTGATCGACAGTGTAACTTTGTTTTGTGCAAGTTATATTGAATTTTTATTTATGAACGGTTTTGTTGTTCCATAAGCGAATAAATCAGTTTTTTGTTGAATAAATTTAGTTTTATTTTTCTCCCGAAAAATACCCCTTTCTGTTTCTCAGCTGTACCCCAAGTCCCCCAATTTGCTATTATCTGTACCCCTTTCGGCATTTTAGGCGTGCGGGTTTTTGTATATAATAGATAGGAGTATCGGTTATTAAAGCACACCTACTAAAAATTTTAAGTTAAATAAGCATCATATTGTTATTTTTTGAAGACTTCTGAAGGGAGATAGTCTTATTCGATCAAAAAATATATTTCTTAACGACTTTATAGGAATTTTATGAAAAACTGTATTTTCTCCATGTAAAATACACGAGAAACTTCAAGGCCTCTTCGGCACTGGTAAATATTAACCGATTTCAAAATAAAAAAATACGCGTCTTCTTATTTTTGATGTTCTCAATAAAAATTGTTGAATATAATTTTTAAAAGGCCATAAATGACAAAAACAAATTTAAAGACATCCGTAAAACTTTTTCAACCAAATAGCCTAATGGTGACAACTAGTGTTGCCAGATTTTTTTCCAGCCATACTGGAGAAGTGCATAACTTGTCCTAAAAATATGGGATTTACAAAAATTTAACGGGACGAATGAGAAATAAAGGATTTGCATGAAAAGTCCAACTACCAACCATATGTATATTAACAAAGGTGATCTATGGCAACGAAGTAATGCTCACATTAGTTATAAGCTTATGATACATTGCGTTTATTTGATGGCAACACTTTTTAATTTATACAAAAATATGTATGTATGTACGTAAAGCATATATGTAATACTTCTATATTGGCAGTAAGCTACCCTGTAGGGAAAACACGAACTAGTGAACCAAATTTCTGGTTCAGTACTAGTTCTTTTTCGCCAAAAACGAACCAGCCCGATAGTAACTAGTCCCGAACTAGTCCAAAATCAGTGAAATGTGGTACTTTCACTAAACTATATTATTTCAAATTTTAAAAGCAGGGAAGGTAATCATTATGAGTAAAATAATTTAAAGCAGCATTTAATCATTATATTATGAATTATTATTGAGTTTTATTTTTTCGCTCAAACGGAAATAATTATTATTTGATTTTTATTTTTGGGATTACAAATAATGATTATTTTATGATTTTTATTTTTTCGCGCAGAGATTATCATTAAATTACAGTTTTATTTTTCCACTTAAAAATAATGATAATTTATAAAATTGAAAAGGCCATACAGACGCAACCTACTGAAATTTTGACCTGAAAAGTTTGGGTCTTATTACTCTTATAAGAGTGCGGCTACCTCTCAAAAGGATACGTCGGTAATCACGCTGGTATAGTTTTTGAGTTGCTTAATAATCATTATACGTAGTGATTCCATAAACAAAGCCCAAGATCCTGAAGGACAATTGAGAAAGGCAATGCAGTTGCAGAAAAAGAGGTATTCAAAAAAAAAGTGTCAAAATAATTACCACTTTCTCACAAAATTTATTTAAAAATGCAAGCCACCAGAGCTACCTTTTGTTTTAAGAAAAGACAAATCAATTTTTGTTTTATGCAATCCAGCACAGCTACCTTAATGCAGTCAGTCGATAAAGTTTAGGTACAACGAATTTTTTACAATTTTTAAAATATTTTAGTTTTCGGTAATTTTTTATAAAATCCCCAAAAATCACAGTTCCAAACCTTAAGAAAATTCTGCAAAATTTCATTAAAATTAAATTCATTTTCTATTTGCGCTCTCTAGAAAAATTTGAGTTTTCAGTTTTTTAGCCCATTCAATTTTAGTATAATGAAGTGCAAGTATGAGGAAGCTAGGACTTACCAAAGAAAAACAAAAAATTGCTAAATATCAATGGTAAGTCCTAGCTGCCTCAAACTTGCACTTTGTTATACTAAAATTGAATGGGCTAAAAAACTGCGTACTTAACTTATTCCTAAAGAGTGTAAATTGCAATACTTGGATGGAAATTTGCGGAGTTTTCTTTAATTTTGCATAAGGTTTGGAGCTCTGACTTTTGGGGTTTTTGGTATAGAACTAACCATATTTTTATAAACAATTAGGGAAAAATTAAATATTTAAACAATAGATGCCGGTATTGTAAAAACTTCGATGTACCTAAACTTTATTGACTGACTGTATATCCCCTGTAGGGAAATGAACTAGTGCGGAACGGGTTTGGTTCTAGTGTGTTTGGAACCATGACTAGTACGCGTTAATTCTCTTTTGTATGCTAGCGACTGGCGAATTTAACATGGCGATGTCCTAGGAAGTGTCAATTGTCCCCCGTTGCATCCCTTTGGCTCTAGTTCCGAACCAGTTCTAAATTCGAAAGATAAGATCTAGTTCGTTTTGCATCCCTTTTTCTATAGTTCCGAACCAGTTCCAAATTCGACAGATGAGATCTAGTTCGTTCCGCATCCCCTTTTCTTTAGTTCCAAACCAGTTCCTAATTCGACAGATGAGATCTAGTTCGATCTGCATCCATTTTTTATAGTTCCCAACCTGTTATAAATTCGTCACCTTAGATCTATATTTCTAATCAAGCTTGTCGAAACATTTCCCTTTTATATTAATTACGATCGGTTGAAGGAAGGACAATACCATCACAAATGTTTGTACGCATTTATTAAAAATTTATAAACCACATTAGTAGTAGTTGTAGTATTAAACCTAAGTAGTAAGTAAAAAGCAAAAGTGCATTCTGCTTAAAAGTAAAAATATTAGTGCACTTTGTCTTACTTGTCTAAATTTAAGCATATTGATTTTTAAGTAA
>NW_023458555.1:74303144-74308155 GCF_013731165.1 Rhagoletis pomonella | reverse complement strand
TTATTATCTCCTTGTAGAGACAAATTCAAGTTTTGCAAATGTTCCATCATATCGGTAAAGAACATTACGTCAGAAAGCCAATTTTCATTCTCCAATTGCAGGTAATGTTCGATCTCAATTTGCGTATGTGTATATAAAAAAGATAAAATAAAAAAACAACACAATGGAAAAGAATATCCAGCAAAGAACAATGTATTTTAAAGAGTAAAAAGAGCCAAAATTTTCAAAGCAAGAAGACGATAAAAAGAGCCGCACTTTGCTAAGCAAAGAGCCGCATTTGGCTCAAAGAGCCGCGATTGCCCACCGTTGATATATACCAGTGTTGTCCAACTGGTAGTTCGCGGCCTGTATTTTAAGCACCCCCAAACAAAAAGATGGACACAACAATACTCTGTATCGAACTAAGCCATTTTCGGTTGCGAAAGTGTCAATTGAAAATGAAAATCATGAATTTTAAATGAGATAGCTTCAAAATTTAAAGTTATAATAGTCAATCTTAAATGAGATTAGGCAATTGTAAATAAATATATATCTGAAATCCAAAGACATTAATGAAGAAATTCTCCATGACCACGTATAAGGCTCTCCGGCTTGGCCTTTTTAAGTAATATAATTGCAAAACTAAATAATCTCAATAAAAGTTTTCAGAAATTATGACTGCAATCTAAGCGTTTGTGGAGAAAATCGACATATGAAAGAGGCTGTTGGCAGAGAAAAACTGACACCTTTTCCCGTTGTTTGCTCTTCTTTTGGATTCGGGAATTCTCGCGGGGTACAATCCAGCGCATTATGTGGAAAAATTTCTTCATTTACGATCAAAATACGAAAAACGATCCGTAACTAACAGTTTTTTCGCGTCAAACGATGTGGGGACTTTTAATGCGATGAAAAGTTTTTGGTTAGCCACGGCATTTTGCGCATCAAGTAACAATGTTAGTAACAGATTTTTGCATTTAAGGTGACGATATGTTCTCTATGGTACCAGTTTTATCTGTTTCCAAAAAATCGAGTTATGATTCAAAATGGAAAACGGCTGTATAGACTAAGAGGAAATTGTTGTTGTCACATTACAACGAATGTTCTTTACTTAAATAAGTGCATTCCTTTATTTAAGCTAGCTGTATAAATTTTATCAATAAATAAAGGTTTTTTCTAGGGATCAATTAAGATTGAAGTTAATTTAGTCGGTGCCCGCAAAGCATAGCAATGGTTTCGAAGTAGCCCTCGGTGCGAACTCGGTTGGACACCACTGATATATACTGTTTATAGAGAGTTTTTCTACCTTTCATTTGCTGCATTTCGTATAAAATATACATACGTGATTGAGTGGAACCACTTTTTTTTAAGATGAACAACGGTAAATTGCAAATATCTCGAAAACTTATTTATGGAAAAAATACTCGATTTTCGAATCAGCAAGCGATTGTGCATGGGAATTGGATAGTGGTATCCAGTGCGCATTTTTGTTGTAAGCCAGTGTTTTTTATTACACAATCATAAATATAAAAATGTTTGTGTTTTTCTCATGCTTTTCTTGCTTTATTCCGACACTATACAAGTTGATGTTTTTGAAATGTTTTAAGTTATTATTTGCCTTATCGTATGTGTTTGAAAAAAAAAAAATTATTTTTGATATTCCAATAATTAGATTTATGTTATAACGTTAGACAAGTAGTTATAGTTTCCAGTCTTCATACTTAAATCACATGAAAATTCCCTATCTTGCTAATATCTCCCTCACTACTTTTCAGCTTTAAATCGGTCTGGCTCTTGCCTTAGCAACCGAATTACCCTGTAATAAAAACACGAACTAGTGAACCTGATTTCTAGTTCAGTACTAGTTCTTTTTTGCCAAAAACGAACCAGTCCGATAGTAACTAGTTCCGCACCAGGCCAAAAGCAGTGAAATGTGGTACTTTCACTAAACTATTCCAATTTAAATTTTAAAAGCAAGGAAGGTAATCATTATGAGTAAAATAATTTAAATCAGCATTTAATCATTATTTTATGAATTATTATTGAGTTTTGTTTTTTCGCTCAAACGGAAATAATTATTATTTGATTTTTATTTTTGGGATTACAAATAATGATTATTATATGATTTTTATTTTTTCGCGCAGAGATTATCATTAATTTTCAGTTTTATTTTTCCACTAAAAAATAATGATAATTTATAAAATTGAAAAGGCCATAAAGACGCAATCTACTGAAATTTTTACCTGACAAGTTTGGGTCTTATTCCTGTTATAAGGGTGCGGCTACTCTCAGAAGGATACATCGGTAATCACGCAGGTATAGTTTTTGAGTTGCTAAACAATCATTATGCTTAGTGATTCCATAAACAAAGGCCAAGATCCTGAAGGACAATTGACAAAGGCAATGCAGTTGCAGAAAAAGAGGCATTTAAAAAAATTGTCAAAATAATTACCACTTTCTCACAAAATTTATTTAAAAATGCAAGCCACCAGAGCTACCTTTTTTTTAAGAAAAGACAAATTAACTTTTTTTATGCAATCCACCTCAGCTACCTTAATACAGTCAGTCAGTAAAGTTTAGGTACAACGAATTTTTTACAATACGGGCAACTATTTTTTTAATATTTTAGTTTTCGGTAATTTTTTATAAAAATATGGTCAATTCTACAACAAATCCCCAAAAATCAGAGTTCCAAACCTTGTGCAAAATTTAAGAAATTTCTGCAAAATTTCATTAAAATAATTCACTTTCTATTTACGCTCTCTAGAAAAAGTTTTTTAGCCCTTTCAATTTTAGTATAATGAAGTGCAGGTATGAGGAAGCTAGGACTTACCAAACCACAAAAAAAAATTGCAAAATATCAATGGTAAGTTCTAGCTACCTCAAACTTGCACTTTGTTATACTAAAATTGAATGGCCTAATAACTGAGTACTTACTTTTTCTAAAGAGTGTAAATTGCAACACTTGGATGGAAATTCGCAGAGTTTTCTTTAATTTTGCATAAGGTTTGGAACTCTGATTTTTGGGGTTTTTGGTGTAGAATTAACCACATTTTTATAAAAAATTAGTGTGAAAAAATATTTAAAAAATAGTTGCCGGTATTGTAAAAACTTCACTGTACCTAAACTTAATTGACTGACTGTATATCTTATTTAAGTTAAGTACGACAAAAACTTTCGAAGTACTTCATATACATATAAGCTTAAAAAGAACTGAATTTACTTAAAAATCAATATGCTTAAATTTAGACAAATAAGACAAAGTGAACTAATATTTTTACTTTTAAGCAGAACGCACTTTTGTTTTTTTACTTACTACTTAAGTTTAATACTACTACTAATGTGGTTTATAAATTTTTAATAAATGCGTTTAAACATTTGTGATGGTATTGTCCTTCCTTCAACCGATCGTATTTAATATAAAAGGGAAATGTTTCGACAAGCCTGATTAGAAATATATATCTAAGGTGACGAATTTATAACAGGTTGGGAACTACACTTAAAAAATGGATGTAAAACGAACTAGATATTATCTGTCGAATTTAGAACTGGTTCGGAACTAGAGCCAAAGGGATGCAATGGGGGACAATTGACACTTCCTAGGACATCGCAATGTTAAATTCGTCAGTCGCTAGTATGCAAAAGAGAATTAACGCGTACTAGTCATGGTTCCAAACGCACTAGAACCGAACCAGTTCCGCACTAGTTCGTTTCCCTACAGGGTAATGTCTGGCAAATTAATTTTAGATTCATTAGTACTTAAACAGTGGAGTGCAATGGGGTATAGTCGTTGCGCTGGGTATGCAGTTACAGTTGCATGGCTATACTCAATCCCGACTCTTGCGTCCTCGTTCGCGCACTCTGGGCAACGTGAGCAACCCATGTGCGAGATGCGGTAACCAATCCGAGTGGAGAGGGAGCTTCGGTGGGGCCACTCCGACTTATTCGGTTTAAGGACTCACTGAAGTCTGCAGCGTTTGTTCACGAGTAGGTGCGGCTGCAAGCGGGTGTCTGCTTGGAGCAAGCGACTCGCTATATAAACGTGTATTTGGACTACGATTTGAGGCCAAGTACCTGGAATGCCCGTACCCTTAATGGGGAAGGTGCCTCTTCCCGGCTGGTTGATGTCCTCGTAAGGACAAAAGCTGACATCACCGCCATCCAAGAAATGCGTTGTCGAGTACTTAGCGTCTAGCCACAATCCGCGTCAAAGCGAGATTCTTCAACATCTCGCTCATCTGCGCCCATGCCCCGACGGAAGAGAAGGATGAGGCATCCAAGGATCTATTCTATGAGCGCTTGGAGCGCACATACGAGCGCTGCCCCCGTCATGATATCAAAATCGTGCTTGGCGACTTCAATGCCAGGGTGGGCAAGGAAGGGATCTTTGGAACCACCGTCGGAAAATTCAGCTTTCACGACGAAACGTCCGACAACGGATTGAGGCTGATCGACTTCGCCGGGGCCCGAAACATGGTAGTATGCAGTACTAGGTTCAAGCATAAAAAGATCCATCAAGCTACGTGGCTGTCTCCGGATCGAAAAACGAGAAACCAAATCGATCATGTTGTGATAGACGGAAGGCACGCTTCCAGTGTTTTAGACGTACGCACACTCCGAGGCCCAAAAATCGACTCGGACCAATATCTTGTTGCAGCCAAGATACGCACCCGCCTCTGTGCAGCAAAAAATGTGCGCCCAAATATGCAAGGAAAGCTTAACGTCGAAAAGCTGCAATCACAACAGACAGCCAGCGCTTTCGCTACTCGACTCTCACACCTGTTCTCAGAGAGCACTCTTCAACAAACCGACATATGCGAGCAGTGGAACCACATTTCCCGCTCATTAAGTACCGCCGCCGAAGAAGTAGTCGGATTTCAGCGAGCCCGAAAGAACAACTGGTACGATGAGGAGTGTCAGGAAGCTGCAGAAAAAAAGATGCCGCCTACAGGGCCACGCTGCGATCGGGCGCAACGCGCGCTATGTGGGACCGCTATAGGGATCTGAAGAGGGAAGCGAGACGTATTTGCCGCAA
>NW_023458555.1:74299606-74303134 GCF_013731165.1 Rhagoletis pomonella | reverse complement strand
AAAACTCATACGGCTGTGTAAAATGACGTTGAGCAATACCACCAGCTCCGTCAGAATTCGGAAAGACCTCTCCGAGCCGTTCGCCACAAAACGGGGTTTCAGACAGGGCGACTCCCTTTCATGTGACTTCTTTAATCTGATGTTGGAGAAGTTAATAAGAGCTGCACAACTGAACCGCTCAGGAACAATTTACTACAAGAGCGTGCAATTGCTGGCTTATGCCGATGACATCGACATCATCGGTAACAAAAACCGCGAAGTCTGTTCTGCCTTTTCCAAGTTGGATAGGGAAGCAAAGCGAATGTGTCTGGTGGTAAACGAGGACAAGACGAAGTATCTCCTGTCATCAAACAAACAGTCAGCACATTCACGCCTTGGCACCCACGTCACTGTTGACAGTTACAATTTCGAGAAAGTAGAGAATTTCGTTTACTTGGGAACCAGCATTAACACCGATAATAATGTCAGCATTGAAATCCCACGCAGAATCACTCCTGCCAACAAGTGCTACTTTGGACTGAGTAGGCAATTCAGGAGTAAAGTCCTCTCTCGACGTACGAAAACCACGCTCTATAAGTCACTCATCATGCCCGTGCTGGTATATGGCGCAGAAGCATGGACAATGACAACATCCGATGAGGCGGCTCTTGGAGTGTTTGAGAGAAAGATTTTGCGAAAGCTTTACGGGCCTTTACGCGTTGGCGACGGCGAGTACCGCAGACGATGGAACGATGAGCTGTATGAGCTTTACAACGATATGGACATAGTGCAGCGAATTAAAATACAGCGGCTCCGCTGGCTTGGCCATGTCGTTCGAATGGACACCGACGCTCCAGCTCTGAAAGTATTCAACTCGGAACCCGCTGGTGGTAGCAGAGGAAGGGGAGGCCCCCACTGCGATGGAAAGATCAGGTGGAGAAGGACTTGGCTTCACTTGGCGTTTCCAATTGGCGTCAGTTGGCACAGAGGAGAAACGACTGGCGTGCTTTGCTGAACTCGGCCAAAATCGCTTAGGCGGTTACAGCGCCAAAAAAGAAGAAGAAGAAGTACTTAAACAACATCATATTAAATTTTGAGATTTACTAAAATGAGTCTAAAAATTATATTTTTTTAATAAAAAATGACGTCTGGCACAATGTTAGCAACAACGGACATGTCTGGCAATAATAAATCTACGTTTCTAAAAGCTAGTTAAAGCCAATGAAAAGAAAATTAGCCTTACTATATTTATTTAAAATAATAGAGGAAAGCGAGCAGATTCTTTAAGAACTTTTACAAATTTATGAAACGTTTTCATTTTATAAAATGTATATTTTAAAAATAAAATGACACTCCTTATATTCTGCATATTTATTTCCTTTTCGTTCTTCAATAAATATTTCTCCACAAAGGTCGCTAGCGATAAAAAATAGTAATGGCGTTAAATCATTCACAAGTAGATCTATATCTTTTCTGGTAAAATTTGATTTGTCGTGCAAATTAGTTAAACACTTATGAAGAATTGTTTCAAGAAAATTGTTTGAACATGTAAAATCATTGTAACTTTCTATTTGGCTTTCATCTTGAGTAAAATTAGTTTTGCTGTTTATATTTAATGAATTAATTGAAAAAGAAATACAAGAATTAGCGTTTTTAAAATGTTTTTTTTTTTTTTGCAAAAGGCTTAAGCCCCTGGAAATGGTGACTACAGTGAACGCAAAAGAATGTGCTTGAAGATGTTAAATTATGCAAAATTTTAAAGTGAGTTGCAAGAAAATCTACATTTTGAAAAATTTGCTTACACAATACTATATTGAAATAATAAAATAATTGAGGTGTATGAACATAATATTTTAGGTTGTTAATGAAACACAGTACATTTGGAGATGGCTTGAGTATAGAATACAAATATTTTTGAACTAACATCCAAAACTCTAAACTATTGCCAGGGTATTTTAAATTCAATACACTTTAAACAAGATATCAAATGCGCTTAAAAAACAAGGCACCTTATATTTGATTTCATCAAAATAAACATGAAATTTTGCGTCACTTAAATTATAACCAACTGCAGTAACAATTGGTTGTAAGGTCTCACCGCGGTCGTAAAGAGAGGTCTTCAGCTTTTCTACACTGTTTTCAACATCGTTGGCCGTAATTGCATGAAGAAGAAATGATATCTGCGAATCTTATTTACGCTATTCGCTTTTCTTTTTTATAGTTGGACGCAGCAAAACATGTACTAGTAGCGCTATGAGTTGGTCTGATCCTACATGTTTAACAAGAAATTATAAAAAAGTGCAACCATTTATTAAGTAAGCTGACAAACCTTTATCTTCTGATCTTATTTTTTTCCAGTTCCTCCAAGTGCGCCGGTTCCGACAACTTCTCACTAAGTAATGGTATTATTTTGAGTTTAAAGGTCACCCATTTATCGAGTACAGATGTTGAATGTGGGTACAAATAACTAAAGTCGATTTGAACCTACATAGAGAGTTAAAAGTTTTGTTGTTATTTTTTTAGTTTTTGTAATTGGTGAAATTAAACTTATAGATATGTATGTGAATAAAAAGGTTGTGTGTGTACATAATCGTACATGGCGTATGCGTAACAATCTTTGCTGCTCATATTTCTTGTTAAATTTAGAATTTGTTTTAATTTATTATGAATATCTGCTGTGTCAAAATATAATTGGTTGTCGTTTCAAGTTATCTAAACATTTATTTCAGCTTCAAAAGTTTACGTCATACAACCATATGATACTTGCGACAACGTTGCGAATCCCTCAATTAATTTTATTATTATACTAATGTACGTAAGATAGATATTAAAGCAAATTCAAAAGATCTCTTCGGCCAAATTTTCAAAATCTGGTTTTACGTCAGTTAAAGCCGTTTGTAACAGTTTTGCTAAATGGTGGTTAGTCAATAGGTACGTTCGTTTAAAATCTCCAGTAAAAAATGTACAACAGCAAAATTCCGGCGAAATGTCATCTGTTCCCTCACAAGAGAATAATATCCAAAATAGTACGCGAACAGAAAATTTGCAGAAACTTCCAAGTTAGAAGTTTTGTTTGCATTCAAAAGTGTAAAATTAACAACGTAAGAAAAAAAATCAGAAACAGGATAGGACTATCCTGACACAGTTCACTGACTAAACGAATATTTACATACTTCTTTCAAGTTTAATTAGTCGCATTTTACTATTTTAACTTCTAAACCATCAAATGCAATTTAGGGATTTGCGTAAATTACAACCAGGTGTTTTTGATCAGCTGTTTTCTTGTTGGCAAATTGCTGTTGGCAAAAAATTTTCCAGCAGAAACAAACAGCTTCCCCTAAAAATGAAATATCACTTTGCTCTCTCAATTTCCCCTACATTGCAAGCTGATAGTTTTTGATAACTTTCAAAATTTAACAGGCACCCGAATGCAACTAATTGTGAACGGTATTTTGACTTTACGAGTTTCATTGTAGAATACAAAGTCTCACAGTTATACGTTGTACCAAAAATTGAAAATATAGGGCACGCAGTTGTTTTCAACAGCGG
>NW_023458555.1:74296590-74299506 GCF_013731165.1 Rhagoletis pomonella | reverse complement strand
AGGGTAATGTCTGGCAAATTAATTTTAGATTCATTAGTACTTAAACAACATCATATTAAATTTTGATATTTACTAAAATGAGTTTAAAAATTATATTTTTTTTAATAAAAAATGACGTCTGGCACAATGTTAGCAACAACGGACATGTCTGGCAATAATAAATCTACGTTTCTAAAAGCTAGTTAAAGCCAGTGAAAAGAAAATTAGCCTTACTAAAATTATTTAAAATAATAGAGGAAAGCGAGCAGATAATTATAAAAGTGTATTCTCGCAAAACAAAGTTTGATTCCAATTAAAAACAATAAACATATATATAAGTCAAAGTGAAAGCCAATTGTGATTACTAAAATTTTTGGCGCAAAAGGAAATAATAAAATAAAATTAATAATCAAATAAACAAAGCAAGAATCGTTGTGTCTATTGTCGCTGCAGTCTTCGTCTTTGCTGCGGTCTTCGTCTTTGCTGTACCATTGCTCTCATCAGCGTAGCCAGAATGAAATTTAGGAGGGGGCTCGACCCTATTAAGCTGGCATTTCAGGGTACTATTTTATATATATATAAGGAAAATTTGAAAGTTGGGGGGGAGGGGGAGGGATCGAGCACCCCCTGCCGCTACTTGGCTACGCCCATGATTGCTCTCTCTCGAACCGCTCCCTTAGCAGTGGAGCCGCTGCGAAATAGAAGTATAAGCTTTTGTGCAATATGTTTATTTGTATATGCATATGAAGCACATTTAACTGATAAAACCATAAATTGTTTTTAAATTGGATGTTTACATAAATCGCATAGTAGTTTTGTTTTAATTTTGAGTCCTTTTGCAGTTTTTATACTGCTAAGTAGCACATAAATTACGTAATTCACGTAGATATTTTAATCAAATAAAACACCTCTTTGAGGTAAAATTTTCGAGTGACGAAAGCTGAACTAGAAACACAAAATTTATGATATCAATTACGTGACGAAAATTATGCGCATTTTTTAACTTTTCATTCATACGAATCGTTGCAAAAGTTATGTTTTTTATTTTGTGTTTCTACCAGTAGACGAAATTTCGCAACGTTCCGAATAAATAAAAAAAGATTTTCCGTACTTTTCAAAGACGCATCCTTCAACTTCTCAACTCGCGGGAATTCCCCCGATTTGCAGGGAATTTCGGTATAAGTGGCAATCGGGGAATGGGCAATTTTTTCGGGGAACTGGGTACGTTATTTTTATATCTTAAAGTAACCAAATTAGACGGATATGTTAATTTTTAACCATTTGACCCTTTTTGGAGCGAATTTTTTTTAATTTCAATAGCTATATCTCCACAACAAGAGATTTCCCAGATATAAGCTATATACCAGATGAAAGCTAAGGTTTCGGGCTAGTTTTGTGGAAACCAAGAAAAAATCGACTCACCAGTTTTTGAGAAAATGCCCGAAATGTATATTTTCAGCAGCCCGATTTTTAGTTTTCAGGCGATAACGTTATGACATTTTTTTATTTTATAAACAGAAAAGATAGCATTTTATAGCTTCTTTGAAGACCCTTCTACTGATATCCACCATCAATGACATGGACTGAGTAGTGCGGCCTCAGTGGTAATTTAAAAAATTGCCTTTTTTTCGAATTTCAGGCGGCAGCCACGCCCACAAAGGCAACGAATCAAAACATCCTGAAACAAAACCTTCTTAGTTTTTTTTGTACTTTAATTCCTGAAAGTTTGAAAAAAATTAAATGAAGGTACGTACAGACGCCACATACATACCAAAGCATGTCGTAGTGGAGACACGAACCAAAACACATTTACCTCTATATCTTTCCAACTGGTAGCCGGAACCTAATAAATAAGGTATCGTTTGAAAGGTATTGGCCTATAGAATAACACCCACATGCCTCCTGAAACCGGCGAAAGCAAAAAAACGTTTTTTTGCAACACTTTAGCCTAGTTTTTAAGAATCCGGTTAATCGTTTATAAAGCTTGAATACATTTTCTGGACACACTCTGCAAGACCTTTCCAACGATATCTCAAACATGTCTATTGGACGTCTGGGTAAAAACTTCCAAATCTCGTGTATATATAAGCGAGTCTCTTCAGCATGCTAATGTGGCTGCTTTCGTCGCTCGCGCGCACTGCCGTGCGCTGTGATACTTCGTTCAATATTTCGTTTAAAAAGCCAGATTTCCTGTAAATACATTAGAACTTACAAAAGGAATTTCACTACTAATTGTCTACTTTGCGTACTTTTCTACTACCATTTTCGCAACAAGGGATTGCATTTTTCTCCTTTCTCTGTCCTTCGTAAATACAACCTTTTGTAAGGGAGTGTCAAACCGCGGCTGTCAATAATTATCTAAACTTGTATTATTGAATCATGGCTACTCCTGCTTAGGGATGAATCGATACAATTAAATCTAAGTACATACTCGATACTTTTCTCAAATTACCAAGTATTTTTGTACTCGATGCTTTTTACTGCGACCCAAGTAGGTATCAAAAAAAAGTACTTGTATCAAATAGTATACAAAAATATTTGTTGTCTAAAATGTTTGTATGAAAAAATACTAAAAGATAAATAATCTTGTAAAAAATGCATATTTTTTTGTGAAAAAAATACAATAACTTTTAAAAATATGCAAAATCGTAGTTGCATGTACAAGTATTCGATACCTTTCCAATCTGCGTTGCAGCTGAAGCGGCATTTAGTATCGGCATTTTCGCTCAGGGGAAGTTTGTTTGTTCGTGCACAACCGCGAGGTGATGCAATAAAGGTAACGCGCAAAGAGGACATAGAGCGTGTCATAGACAAGTTGTGACTGAGTGATTTATGTATTATGTGTTATTGTTGTATTAAGTTAAGCTACCCTTATGCCTTTATTTGCTTTATTATAGGGCTATTCGCGATTCGGTGCATAAGAACTGACAAATTTAT
>NW_023458555.1:74294814-74296490 GCF_013731165.1 Rhagoletis pomonella | reverse complement strand
AATAAGACCCAAACTTTTCAGGTCAAAATTTCAGTAGGTTGCGTCTGTATGGCCTTTTCAATTTTATAAATTATCATTGTTTTTAAGTGGAAAAATAAAACTCAAAATTAATGATAATCTCTGCGCGAAAAATAAAAATCTTAAAATAATTATTATTTGTAATCCCAAAAATAAAAATCAAATAATAATATTTCCGTTTGTGCGAAAAAATAAAACTCATTAATAATTCATAAAATAATGATTAAATGCTGATTTAAATTACTTTACTCATAATTATTACCTTCCCTGCTTTTAAAGTTTGAAATAAAATAGTTTAGTGAAAGTACCACATTTCACTGCTTTTGAACTGGTGCGGGCCTAGTTACTATCGGACTGATTCGTTTTTGGCGAAAAAGAACTAGTACTGAACTAGAAATTTGGTTACTAGTTCGTGTTTTCCCTACAAGGTCTTATTTACTTAAAAATCAATATGCTTAAATGTAGACAAGTAAGACAAAGTGAACTAATATTTTTACTTTTAAGCAGAACGCACTTTTGTTTTTTACTTACTATGTACTTAAGTTTAATACTACTACTACTACTAATGTGGTTTATAAATTTTTAATAAATGCGTTTAAACATTTGTGATGGTATTGTCCTTCCTTCAACCGATCATATTTAATATAAAAGAGAAATGTTTCGACAAGCTGATTAGAAATGTAGATCTAAGGTGACGAATTTATAACAGGTTGGGAACTATAAAAAATGGATGCAGATCGAACTAGATCTCATCTGTCGAATTAGGAACTGATTTGAAACTATAGAAAAAGGGATGCAAAACGAACTAGATCTTATCTGTAGAATTTAGAACTGGTTCGGAACTAGCGCCAAAGGGATGCAACGGGGGACCATTGACACTTCCTAGGACATCGCAATGTTAAATTCGCCAGTCGCTAGCATGCAAAAGAGAATTAACGCGTACTAGTCATGGTTCCAAACGCACTAGAACCGAACCAGTTCCGCACTAGTTCGTTTCCCTACAGGGTAACTTCTCAATGTGTAAGCATTCCGAAATCAAAGCGAGACAGTCTAGCACCGTTTTTGTCAATGTATTGTGTACTTGAGTGCCGTTTTTGTATATGTGTTGTGTACATGTTTATTTATAAACGTGTGTTCCGTTTCCTTCGTACGTGTTTATTGATATATCTGTACTGTAGTGTTTTCGGACGGTACTAGCTCTTACTGCCAATATAGGAGTATTACATATATGACGTAAAGATATAATTGACAAAACCAAAATGTATTCCATGATAAAAACATAGTAAGGTAAAACCGTTCTCTCAATTCGTCGGCCATGATTTTTCTTTGAAGTTTGCCAACATTTTAAAATCATATCAAATTGAGATTAAAAAAAGGGAATTGTTCGAAGTTGTTGTTGTTTGAGATTGAAAATGAGAATGTGTGTGTGAGTTTGTGTGTAAAATTTCAAAATTAAATTGCCTGCAAACGTCAAGAATTTGAAAAATTCCTCTCAGCGGTTCTACCTTCCTATTTCTTTTATCATGATGTATTCAACAAAGTGTGATTGATTTTGACATTGCTCTCATAAGAAACAGCCTACAATGTCAAACTGAAATGAATTCTTAACCCATTTGAATTTTTTTTTTCAAATTTGAAATTGTTTAAAAAAAAGTTAC
>NW_023458555.1:74293686-74294804 GCF_013731165.1 Rhagoletis pomonella | reverse complement strand
AAATTGAAATTAAAAAGATAAATAAATACTTTCGTCGGTTGTCGCATAATTTGACGGCAAATTGGACACAAAATGCTTGTATTACCATTCGGTTATTACGCCTACTGTTCTCTGCAGAGCAATCTGCGCAAAGTTTAAAATGATTGGCCGAGCTTCTCCTCCGATGGGCGGGCGGTGTGTGCCTTGATATCACACAAACCACTGAAAAAGTTAAATAAATACTTTCGTCGGTTGTCGAATAATTTGACGGCAAATTGGACACAAAATGCTTGTATTACCATTTAGCTTATTACGCCTACTGTTCTCTGCAGAGCAATCTGTGCAAAGTTTAAAATGATTGGCTGAGCTTCTCGAACCTGGTGGCGATCAACCGCGGCCGTCCGCGTTTGCCCGCCACCACTGAAAAACCTAAGACGCTAAGAACAAATATGCGCTTCGCATTGAAGGCTAAAAAACAGTAACAATTTATCTTTAATTTCCAATAATTCGCTTATCAGTTATTGGCGAAAATACCGTTCGATTTTATGCGTATACTGAGGAAGGGAATTAACGCAGAACTACACTGTATGCAAAAATAGAGAGCAATTCGTTTAAAATACGTTCCATTTTATGCAAATGTATGCCTGTATTCATAATAATAATCCCAATCCCTCCCCAAAGGGAGGGAACATTAAGGCTAACTTCGCCCAGAAGAAGCGGACTTGAAATTGGGCCTGCTAGTAATTTAACTATAAATATTGTACCAAGTATTTGCCTGCGGCTGGAAAGTGTAGGAAGATTAATAATTTGAATGTTTCACTAAAATAAAGCCAGAGAAAATACTACTCACGGGCTTTATTTCCATGAAATAAGTCAAGCGGGCTTTATTTCTCTTTTTTTTTGGGAAATAAAGCCCATGGGCGTTATTTCCGCGGGGCTTATTTCACTCCACCGCGTATTGCACATTACATACGTGTAATTCCAAGCAACTTTGTCGAAAAAACCATGGCTCTAAAATCAATTTAGAATTTGCCAAATTTCGAAATTAGGTTTCTTAGCACTTTGCTGTAGTGTCGTAAAGAATTGCTTAAATTTGTACAAAAACATCCTGTAGGGGTTTTTTGGTATGAGGAATCCAT
>NW_023458555.1:74285682-74293586 GCF_013731165.1 Rhagoletis pomonella | reverse complement strand
GCCGAACCTAATGTGGCACAAAAAGGAGTGTCGCAAAGTAATTCAGCTGATTCGAGTACAACGAATGTAACAGCCTCTATAACAGCCAATAACACATGTATTGGAAACACGTCGAACCATTCACCAGCTTCTTTGCCGACAGTGCTGTTGGCCACCGCGTTTGTGGAAGCACGTGGTCCGAATGGAAACAGACAAATCTTGCGAGTATTAATCGATAATGGAGCTGAAGCTACGTTCATTAGTGAGTTTGCAGCACGACAGATGCAGTTACAACGTACAGTCGTTAAGATCCCGATCAGCGGTGCATCTGGTACGAGCGTGGCTTGTGCGAAGGCATTGGCCAAAGTCACTATTCGATCACTACAATATGATTTTGAGATGGAGTGTATCGCCTTGGTACTTCCAAGGGTAGGGAACATTACACCTAGTAAGCACATCCCGAATACCGAATTCCCAGAATTGGGTCAGCTAAAGTTAGCTGATCCCAAGTGGTACCAACCCGGTGCTATTGACATCATCATGAGTGCGGCAGACTACGCCATGATAATAAGCGACGAGGTTAAACAAAGCGCTACTAATGGAATGGTGGCACAGCATACGCAACTAGGCTGGATCATCTTTGGTGGGTTATCTGATCATAAGGGTATGGCTGATACTCACAAAGCCCAGTGCTACAACACACACATCGACTTGGAGCATACCTTACGTCTTTTCTGGGAACTTGAGGAACTCAACGAGCATCAAACCCTGACGGAAGATGAAGTATACTGCGAAAAACTGTTCGAGCAAACTACAAGGCGTAACAGTTTGGGCCGATACATCGTGAAACTCCCTGTGCGAAAGGGCGTTGACCTTCAGCAGCTTGCACCTAGCAAGCAAGATGCGCTAGTCTTGTTAGAACATACACATCGACGGCTTGCTCGCGAACCTGAACTTAGTACAGGTTACAACAAGTTTATGGAAGAGTATCGTAAACTCGGGCACATGGAGGTGTCGAACGACAACAATGCTATTCGCATGTGCTATTTACCACACCACGGTGTGTGGAAGGCTTCGAGCACTACTACAAAACTTCGTGTGGTGTTTAATGCTGCACGGAAATACTCCACTGGGGTATCGCTAAACGACTGTCTGTACACTGGGCCGAAGTTGCAGAATGATTTGGCGAATATTTTGCTGAACTGGCGACAACACAAATTTGCATTTACGGGCGACATCGAGAAAATGTACAGGCAGATTTTGGTGGACCGCGAAGATACTGAACTTCAACGAATCTATTGGCGAACTCCTACAGAGGATTCACCCACCAGCTACACGCTACTGACCGTAACGTATGGGACTAATTGTGCACCGTACTTGGCACTTAAAGTCTTACGACGTCTCGCAAATGATGAGCGAGAGAAATTCCCTCAAGCGGCAAAGTCACTCGAAACTGAATTTTACGTAGATGACGTCTTATCCGGAGGTGACACACACGCTGACGTTATCAACAATATACCTCAATTAAAATCGCTGCTACAGGCAGGCGGTTTTAGTTTGCGCAAGTTCAACTCCAACGCTATTGAGGTCTTGAACGCTATTGAGCCATGCGATCGTGATCCATCGGACTCATTGGAGTTAGGCATGAGCGACCAGACCAAGGCTTTGGGAATCGTTTGGCTTACTCGTACTGATATGCTAACGTATAGTATCGATTTGGATTACAGCATTACGTGCTTCAACAAACGTCAACTGGCGAGTGATGTTGCTAGAGTATTCGATCCGTTGGGACTCGTGGCTCCTGTAACTGTAAGAGGCAAAATCTTTTTGCAGCGGCTATGGGACCGGAAGTTAGATTGGGGTGAGACCCTGCCCCAAGATCTTCAGCACGAGTGGAAAAGTTATCGAAACGAATTACAACAACTTCAAAATTTGCATATCCCGCGTTGGCTAAAAGTAGTCGCGAACTGCACCGTGGAACTACACGCTTTCTCAGACGCATCGAGCGCAGCGTACGCTGCTGCAATCTACATAAAGGTAACAACTGACGGTTATACCTCAGTCAATTTGCTAATGGCGAAAACGAAAGTGGCACCTTTAAAGCGACTGTCAATTCCACGACTTGAGTTGTGTGGTGCTCGTCTCGCTGCGGTTCTCTTGGCAAAAACCAAAGATGCATTATCGTTCAAATTTGATCGATGTCTACTGTGGACGGACTCCGTAACTGCGCTCTGTTGGATCCGATCGTCACCAGGCAAATTGAAGCAGTTTGTTTCGAACCGTGTCACGCAAATTCAGAACGTCACTTCCGACGCAGCCTGGCGCTATATTTCAACGAAGGACAATCCGGCAGATTGTGCTTCGAGAGGTATTTCGGCCAACAACTTACTGTCCAACACACTATGGTGGAACGGGCCAGCATGGCTTTCCTTGAATGAACAATACTGGCCTCAACACAAAATAAACTTTCCGGAAAATATCCCGGAAACCAGAAAAGTCACTGTTTGCACAGTGCAACTTAATAATCAAGACTGGTTGTATACAATCACTACAAAATATTCGAGCCTCGACAAACTCATCGCTATAATTGGATGGTGCTTACGGTTTGCAAATAAGTGCCGAAATAAATCGAGTATTCTGACATCGTTTTGCACCTGGCCAGAACGGTACAAAGCGCTAAAGATACTCATTAAGATGACGCAACAAACTGAATTTAAGCAAGAAATTTTAGCTCTACAACAACAACAAGAACTTTCAAAAAAGTAAGCTAAGAAAGCTGAGTCTAACACTGGATTCTGAAAGCATTATGCGTCTACGCGGGCGATTGCAACAAGCACATATGCCGTTCAACGAAAGATGCCCTATTGTCATGCCCAAACGGCATCCTCTCACGTCTTTAATTGTGCACCATGCTCATAAGCGGTGTCTTCATGGCGGTAAGCAAGCAACACTGGGTTATGTAAGACGCCAGTTCTGGGTTATCGATGGGCGTACGGAAGTGAAACGCGTAATACGCAGCTGTGTCAAGTGTTATCGACATAGCTGCACCCCACAAAAGCAAATGATGGGCGACCTTCCGGCAGCACGTTACACTGTAACATTCCCGTTCATGCACACCGGCGTCGATTACGTTGGACCATTCAATATACGAGCAACCAAGGGGCGGGGACACAAGAGTTATAAAGGTTACGTGGCATTGTTCGTTTGTTTGGCCAGTAAAGGCATTCATCTTGAGATGGTAAGCGACATGACAACTCAATCATTTATTCATGCATTAGAACGTTTTGTAGCTGCACGTGGCATCTGCTCAGACATGTATAGCGACAGAGGTACTACCTTTGTTGGTGCTGACGCGCTCATGAAAGAAGAACTTAAAGAATTTCGGAAGCAGTTGGACGCCGCGGCTAGCTATGCCTCACGGACTGGTATAAACTGGCACTTCATACCCCCAGGAGCTCCAAACTTTGGCGTGCTTTGGGAAGCCGGCGTTAAAAGCATGAAAGCCTTGTTAAAACGCACAATCAACACTACAACACTCACCTTTGAAGAATTTTACACAGTGCTCAAGCGAGTCGAATCGTGTCTAAACTCTAGACCACTTACGGCACTCACAGATGATCCTACGGATTTCGCTGCGTTGACACCAGGGCACATGCTAATTGGACGCGCTCTTACCAGCGTGCCAGAACCTAATCTTCTCGATACAAAGAGTGGTGTTTTGTACCGCTGGAAACAACTTAGCCAGATATATCAAGACTTCTGGCGCAGATGGTCTGTAGAGTATTTACATCATTTGCAAGTTCGCTCCAAATGGCATAAACAACAACCGAATGTCAAGGTTGGAGAACTTGTGCTTGTTAGAGATGAAAAAGCACCCCCTACTCAATGGAAACTGGCTCGAATTACAGACACCCATCCGGGCTCTGATGGACTTGTTCGCGTCGTGAGCTTAAAAACGGCAACTACCGCGTTCCAGCGGCCAATCTCGAAAATATCTGTGCTGCCTATTCCTACAGAAACGCCCAAGTCCTCGGACTAGGACACCTACGGTGGGCGGCGAACGTGATTTTCGTCGACATACGACGAGGTGGGCGGGAAATGTTAAGGATTTTCTGAACACTTCCCAATAATTCACTCAAATAGCTGTCGACGTATGATGAAAATAGGCTCTCTGAGCGGTGTGACAGTTACGACATCATCAAAAAGAACCGCACGCGTTTTTTCACTACGCATTTCAGTTTTTGTATTCTTTTCGCTCATCAAATATTTATTCCATTTAACATCATCATAATTGTAATCAAAATACTTTAATAAATATTCTCGCGTTAGTACAAATAAACGATTGCTCATCATTTATCTTGAAAACAATTCCTGGCATCCCTCAACATAACCCCAAACAACAAATTTGTACAGAAAAATGGTTTGAAATGGAGAAAGTGTGCGGATATTTGCAGATAGATGCCGCCACTAGATTTAAAACCCGTATTGGATAACGCTTCGAAGATAACAGAGGCCTGCGAAATTAAAATACATCTTTGGTATATTTTAGAATTTCTAGCAATTTGCATGAAAACCCCATGAATAAACAAAGTAAATCAGAAAAGCGTATCGGGGACTTATATTCAATACCCTCTATCTACAATTTTGATGAAAATGAGTTTTTGATGGTAATACCATGTCCCCACCGGAGCTAACCACGTAGTTATGGCTGTTGAGTTGGTTATCCCGATAACCCACTTCATTTAGCGTAGTTTCGCCATATAAAAATGACAGCACTTAACCATTTCACTGAGATGGTTAAAATCTAACCAACTCGAAACCACGTCGAGAGTCTGATACAACCCTGTGTTTTCCCGCCATCTGTGGGTCATTAGCGTTAAAATGTAAAGAACTCGTTCCCTACTAGTGTTTGGACTCAGCTAAAATCAGATTAGATTTACTCCGGTTTTTAAAAAAATTTTAAATCAAGTCCTCTACTCCGCTTGACTTCAAATCTATTCCGTTTTTTCATTCATGTTATGCCCCTCTTGGGGCCGTTTTTTGAGTGTTCACCACCGGTTTCAGTAAAAAAATTGAAAGTTAGCCAAATCTCACTGTTAAAAAGTAACTTTTTCATAGTAATGAGCCAATAAAGTAACTTCGTTATTTTTTGATGTATGGCTGTACAAATTGGCGGATGCAGAACTTTACTTAAGTTTTTAAAAAATATATGTAAAATGAAATTTATATAAAGTAGAAAAGGTTTGCTTTTTTAAAAATTAAGTGTTAGATACGTTCTACTATATAGAAAATGCTAAGAATTACCTAAATTTTAACATATCCTTACATTGCCTCGCGTACTTATTTTGCAGGAATAGAAAATATTTTAGTCAAACAATTTATGTCAGAAACAAAAATTCAATCTAGTACGGAAATTTAGTTTTTGCTCCGATTTTTGCGGGAATTTAGTCCTGAATCGATTTTTGGAAGTCCGAACACTGTTCGTTACATTTGTACTGTTTTATAAACCTTAAACCGCAGTGTGGACAGCAATAGTTAGTGAGGTGGTTAAGTTCGATTTGAGATGGTTAACTTTTTGGTGGGGACATGGTATAACGTGAGCTCTTATTTATCCTTCAGCCATGACAATAATGCCAAACTTAAAATTTTGCTTTTATGGTATTATATTCTCATTTTGAAAAATCCACTATCTGCAATAACATTTTGTTACAAAAGCAAAATCCTCTATCTACACAATTTAGCTGGAAAAACGTTTTCATTACCAATTTTTTGTGGCAGGTCAAATAAAGACTGGGTAAGTTACATGTGCCGATGCATGTATGTATATGTTCCGGTAAAATCCGATCTTAGGTCAAACTAGTTTTGCCCAGGCTAAACTTGTTCTACCTAATGCGATATCCAACCAAAACCAAATCTTGTGGACTGCGTAGCTTCAGTTGGACTGATGATGAGAGTTACAAAAATAGTTTATTCTAAGATCGGGTTTGGCCGGTAGCTTACAGGTATATACATGTCCGCTCATTTACTAGAATAATGTCATAACTCAAAAAATCAAAACTCGAGAAAGACGGCTTTAAAGTTTTGAATTTACATATACGCCGATACTAAAAATGAATACATATTTTATTCTATTGAGATTCTGGTAAAGGCCTGTATGCAGCTCTCAAGAAAAGCAAAAACTCCATATAAAATGACGTACAAGAAATGGCTAAGAAATTTTCTTCAGTCAATTTCCTTAAGGCAGTACGCAGTTCTTAAGAAATTTACTACGCTTTCTACCACGGTTTTCTAAAGTTTTTTTGTGAAGAAACAGCATAAGGCAACCCAGTTTTGCAACAGAAATATATGCCCGTTGCATTATTTCTTGAGGAAAGAGTGAGGCAACAGGCTGTGAAGTATCAAAAAATTTCAAAATTCCTTGGACACATACGCGAAATAATGGCAATTTTTTCTTGACCGTTTTCTTGAGAGCTGCATACAGGGCTTAATCGATACAGCTATGATATTTTTACACGAAATAGAAGAAGACGTAGCGATAATTTCTGCATATTCAACTCAAAATTTGTATTTTTTGGATTATGACACTACTAAAGTAAATGAGCGATGTGTATATGTTTATTTGCCTCCACTTGGTTCGAAGATTCCCACAATTCTCTCTTACTCATATCTATTTAAGAGTTTGACCAACCATCTCTTCGATGACAGACAAAAGCCCTGGCGCAGACAAAATCCCGTACCCCGTTCTAAAAAATTATCCGTATCCCATCAAACATAGAGTCATTAAACTCCATAACTACATTTTATTTCAAGGGTTGTATCACCAAGAGTGGGAAACTGCTATTATTATTCCTATTGCCAAACTAAATACGCTAATGATATTTTAATTTTTTCTAAGACTAAGGACTTGACGCAAGTAAAAATTATTTTTTCTAACATACCAAACGATCTAATCAATTGGTCCAAATCTTCAGGAGCTCAGATTTAAGCTGAAAAAGTAATTTTTTCACATATGCAGAAAATACAAATAAATACATACATCCAACCCTCTCCTTGTCTAACACCCCTCCCCTATACTGATACATTGAAAATATTTGGAATGATTTTTTACAATAAACCTACTTTTAAGCAGAACTGTCATTATGTAAAAGTTGACTTTGGGCTCGTAATTTATGGACACTGCGCAAAAAAACATCTTAAATTGCTAGAAACACCTTACTATGTAGCAGAGGAGAAAAAGCATCCGTGCATTTCCCACCTCGCCAATAAAAGCTATCTCTCACGTCGAATCCTGCTTTCAACAAAAAAACTGATGTAGCACGCAATCACCTTTATTTCGTATATTAAGCTACATCAAAGATTTCGACATCATCCGATGCTTACTAAAGTAAAAAATCTACCGCAAGGGCATTTGCCCAGTTTGATACTCATAAATTACCTGGGAGCTTATTTTCACAGACGGTTCCAGATATGGTGGTAACAAAAGGGCTGGGTGTTACAATTGTCTTCAGTGCTTTTCCCCCGTACTACTCGGCATTTACAGCCGAATCAGCTGTACGTTTCGCCTCTATAAACGAAGGAAATTTCCTCATCTGAACGGACAGTAAACCAGCCAGCGAAGCCTCTTTTAACAGTGCTAATGTTCTCATATAATTTCGAAATCACGTGAAATACTCTTTTGACACAAAAACACATATAAAATTATGTGGTTACCTGGGCACATCGGAATAGAAGGGAACGAATTTTCACACCTATGATTTCTGCATTAAAATCTTAGTTTAACATAGTATTTACGTCTAAAGAACTGACATTTTCATTGTTCTGCAAAACCATCTATCAGCAAATTTTTCTATATAAATAGTTATAATTCGAATTGCAATAACCTCTATCTGATCTTTAAACTAAAATTAAATGAATTAAAAGTAAAA
>NW_023458555.1:74281504-74285582 GCF_013731165.1 Rhagoletis pomonella | reverse complement strand
TAGGTGCTAAGTGTTAATAGTGAGCTGGCAATGGCATACAACAACAACTTTTCGTTGATTTATTTTGTTGCGATATTAACGATTGATGATTTATTTTGTTTCAACGTTAACGATTGAGTTTTCAGCTCCTAAACGAAAAGAAATTATTTTGATAAGTTATTTTTGCGCATCAACAAAACGAAATCGATTCATATAGTATGTTGAGCATCTCTGCTTAAAACTTCCACCAGAGGGCACAACAGTAAATATTTCCACATTTTCTTCTAAACCTATTTTCGCAATATGGCAAACTCCTAATATTACATTTACATTGAGCCCAAATGCGTCATTTGGGCGAGAAACCTCAAATGCGAGGCCAAATCAAGCATTTCTCCATACAAATTCACATTTCCAGAATGACGCATTTCGACGCATTTACACAAAATCACGAAACAAATGCGTTCCAATTGCCGTACTATTTTATTGAACGCACTCAGAAACAAAAGTTCCACAAAAGCTTTGGTTTGTCTTCGACATTTGGAATTTTTCAAACACAAAACAAACACAACGAAATAAATAGATCTTTGAAATTTGTGTGTAAAAATTGTTAATTTATACAAGAGCTTTACACATTTTTAGTTTAATCAAAGAATAATTGCCTTTTTGTGTCCAAAAAGCGTTAACAATATAATAAATGTAGTGTTTGTTTACATACATTTTGTTTTTTGTCTTCCCTTTTCATTTGATGAGAAGTCAAAGCAAATGCGGATCAAGCAGTGTAAACACCTTCAAATGACTGATTTCAAATCACGCATTTTGGTCCAATGTAAATGTAATATAACTGATTTTAGACCCATTGTTTCTTCGGCAAAGTTGCTTAGTATTACAAGTAGAGTCCTCTTATGCTATACGCGCATAGTCAAAAGAATTGACCCACCCTCATGTATATAAATCGTATGTATGCTGCATATCTATGTACATGTGTTTTTCATACGAAAGCATTTTATGTATGATCACAGCGTACTGCAGTGCGCGCGAGTGGCGAAAGCAGCCACCGTAGCATGCTGAAATGACTCGCTTATACAGGGTGTCCCAGAAGTAACCTGCCAAACTTTAGGGGAAGGTAGGTGGGGGGTGAACTCTCTGATAAACAAAAAATTTTCAGGTAAAAGTGTTACCGCTTTTGAAATATTTACATTTTTTTAGTTTTAATATATTTTTTTCAATGTCAAATTTATTAAAAACATAACTAACATAAGATTTTGTAAACCTAAAACACAGCTAGTACAATAAAAACAAATTAGCTGCGTATAACGATTCATTTTACTGTACATACATATATATCGTCATTAGATACGAATAAAGACGCGAGTCAAAAGCTGACAGCGAAAAAAGATGCGTCGAAAAAATTTCGGCGAAGAAGAACTCTTAACATAGGCGAGGGCAAGGAAAGACGCGTTAACCTTTTTGACGGGGAAGAAAGACGAAGAAGACTTATTTTCGCGGTCAACTATTTTTGCGAGTATACGAATTCCCCAAAGAGTTTTTCGGGAATGATGTTGAATCCATGTTTACGCGTCTTTTTTCGCAAATTTTTTTCACGCATCCTTTTTCGCCGTCAAAACACCCAGCGTCTTTATTCGTGTCAAGTGACTATATTATTATTATTACTTCGGAGATACCCGCGTTGCGACCTAAGAAGATATATTGTGCTAAATCCTAATTGTAATCGCTTCAATATTAGGCTATTTAAAAAGCTCAGCACTTTGGATGATGCCATGTCTCAAATTTTAGATGGAGAAGACAATCCTTCCCCAAGGTGCATCAGTCTACTATTCATGCTTCGTGGACATGCACATAGAATATACTCTGGGGTTTCCTTCATCGGCCCACAAAACCTACAGTCAGTCTCTACAGAAAGACCCTTTAATTCAATCGGTACGTTAACTTGCAGTGTGCTGTCAGGTAGCCAGTAAGAGTTTTAAGTTCAAGGTATCTTTCGTAGGTCCTCCTGAAAAGTTATGAATCCCTTTGATTGTCTTATTCGCTTCGACTTCCGCCAGTGTGCAGCAATTCCCAGCTAGCTCCTAAGTAGGTCTGCAGTGTATCCTTTAGATGTACCGCAAAAAGGCTCGGAACTATGCAAACGTATTTGGGCTCCACTCTTTGCAAGACAGTCAGCCCTTTCGTTGCCTTCAAACCCTTCATTTCCCTGAACCCTCCACAGCGGTACGCTATTGTGGACTCCCAGGTGGTTCAAGAGTTTACAAGCCTTGATGCCGTTTTAAAAGACTCTAAGGATTCTAACGCTGCCTGAATATCTGACATAATATTTATTCTGGCCTCATTTGCTTACTGCGATAAAATTCGATTGCGAAGACCTCCGCCCAGAATATGGTTGGGTACAAGCCAATTGGCCGACTTTCCTGGAATCTTGGTCCAAGTACCCCATAAGGTATATATGGATGTTCGTATTGTATATTGGCAATAATAAGGGTATACGTTTGTACTGAGGAATCATGTTTGCGGCCGCCGCCGTTATACGAATGCACCGGTGAAATATTCATGTAAAAAAGAATTGCTAAAATGTTTAGAGATACATATTTTCTATTTTTCTCAAATAATTATTACTAGTAGTCACGAAACCTACCAAAATCCAATCAAGCCTATCAACCTACCAAATGGAAAAAAACCTACCAATTTTGGTAGGAAAAGCCCATGTTTGGCAACACTGTTTACAAACCAGGCTATACTTAGTAAATTTTTTATGTAAAATACTTCCAGATAGTTGCTTCTCCATACTCAAATGCAATGTAGTTAAAATATATTAAGGAACCATCATAAAATTAGGACTATTTTGGGATTTTAAACTTTTTGATATTTTCTTCCCCAACTTTGACTATCTCTGGTGAAAAAAAATGTACTGAGCTATAACTTTACATTACATAAAAAAATTGCTCATTTAATAGATATTTCAGAAAGGTGCCACTCTTAATGTTTCAAAAAGAAAAAAAAAAGTGCCGCTTTTGTGCGCAAAGGAATGGGCTAGAATGTATTTAATATATTTAAATTTAAGTTGCTCTTGTTACCGACCAATGACATGCTAAATAGTATTTACAAAGGTACATTATTACCTGCTCCTGACATTATTTTATGTTACTTACCGGAATTAGTGAAAGTGGATTTTCAAACATTGTGTTATTAATACTATGACAGAGAACACGCAGTATGAATATGCGGATATTCACCTAATTTACGGTGAAGCTTTCTGTAATGCCAGAGCTGCTCAAAGACTCTATGCAGAGCGATACCCCAATCGTCGGCATCCGGGTCGTGAAGTATTCACCCGGACCCATAGAGAAATACATGAAGGTAAGTGATTTTTACACCTTTCTTGTTTGCTTGCTTGTTAACTATCATTTTTTACCTTTTTAAGGTCGCATACCTGGAGGGCGTTGCAGCGAAACAGGACGTGCTGAAACGGTAGATGTTGAAGTTGTGTTAGAGGAAGTGGAACTAGGTCCATCGGCTTCAGTGAGGATGATGGAAAGACGGACGAGAATACCAAAAACTACAGTTAACAAAGCTAGGGACACGATATCGAACAGAAAGTATCGATAAGGTACTCATTTAAAGTATCGCTTTAAAAATATCGGGTACACATTAATATCGGAATTAAAAGACTCGATACTCCAAATATCGATACCAAAATCCAAAAAAATTATATGAATATAGGTCTCGTATATAGGCTGCTGCTGTGTAATGTTTAGAAGCGCTCAAAACTTGAAAATGAAAAACAGCTTCCCATTAAAACAAAATCGCCGTTCAAAGTCGACATAAAACTGTAAGGACCCCTTTTGTGCCACAACATTAATAGCCCGAACACAATGAAAACGACGAGCTATAGACCATAGCTGTTAAATTATTTTAACATGTACTCATATGTAGATAATTATTTTGGCGCCGACCGGGCTACGCGACAACTGTGGTTGTGGCCAGATTAGATCTATTTATATTTTTTCAGCGACAGATAAGGTTCTTCCTCTTCTTTTATGTCAAACTCGTACAAATTCATGATGTCGCCGACGCATTCAAAAAA
>NW_023458555.1:74279365-74281404 GCF_013731165.1 Rhagoletis pomonella | reverse complement strand
TCGCCGACGCATTCAAAAAAATCATGTCGCCATCGACAAAGCGTTTAGACAATGAAGATAACAATTTGGAAGCTGTGGCCCGTAGCTCGTCGTTTTTAATGTGTTCAGAACTTAAGGCGCACTTGACAAATCGGAGAAGAATCTCGGTCAAACACTAACATATTGTGTAACAACACGTAGATATTGAGGTGTTGTCTTAAAACACCGTTGTCGCGGGTTCAAATTCCACCACATGCAATCCTAACTATATTACTCATTTCTGCTGTTAAAAGCCGTGAATAATTGTTAATGACATTATCCTTGTAACGTGAGTTTATGACATTCGATACGATACTAGGGTTCTGGCACTCGATACCAAAAAATATCGTTTTAAAACTATCGAGTAAAAAATATCGGTATCGAATGCCAAAAGTATCGATATGGTATCGTATCGTATCGAAATTCGTGTCCCTACACAAAGCTTTAAAAGACCATCGATTTCATCCCTACCACATTCAACGTGTTCAGGCTCTACAGGAAAGAAATTACCTGTCGAGGGTTAGATTTTGCCGTGAAATGTTGCGAATGCATGAATCATACCCCAACTTTTTTAATAAAATAATTTGGAGCGATGAATCATCATGCAAACGTGATGGTTATTTTAATTTACATAACCTTCACAGTTGGTAGATAGACAATCTTCACGAAATGAGAGAAGATAGTTCGCAGTACCGGTACAAAATAAATTTATGGTGCGGTATTTTTAATTGTCAGATATTGGGACCTGGGGAACTGCCGCCAACGCTCACCTCTCACAGTTATTTAGAGTTCCTTCAGGAACGGCTTCCAACTCGTTTAGAAGATGTACCCTTAAACCTGCGGCGAAGACTATGGCTGCAAAATGACGGGTGCCCTGCTCACTACGGGCGTGAAGTAAGAGCTCATTTAGACGAAACTTATCCTCGCCGATGGATTGGGCGATACGGGCCAATCACGTGGCCCGCTCGATCGCCAGACCTGAATCCATTAGATTTTTTCTACTGGGGCTGTCTTAAGGAAAAAATGCATTCAAAAACAATTCAAAACGAAGAGCATTTGCGGGAATAAATAAATGGAGCTGATGCTGAGATAGCCCAATTGAGTTTAAGATCTCTAAAAGCGTCTTTTTTTTGAAAGGTGCCGAGCTTTTATTGGAGTAGAAGGTCGCAATTTGAGCATATTTTATCAATAAATGAATAAATTTTTCATCCTTCACAAAAATATATTGATAGATATAGCCCTTGTTATAGACTATAACAATAATATAACATAAAACAATGTCAGGAGCAGGTAATAATGTACCTTTGTACTATTTAGCATGTCACTGGTCGGTAAAAAGAGCAACTTAAATTTAAATCTATTACATACATTCTAGCGTGTCTCAGTCCTTTGCCCACAAAAGCGGATATAAGTTTTTCTTTTATATTCAAAACAGTAAGAGTGGCACCTTTCTGAAATCTTTATTAAATGAACAATTTTTTATAGCTCAGTACATTTTTTTTACCAGAGATAGTCAAAGTTGGGGAAGAAAATATCAAAAAGTTAAAAATCCAAATCCTAATTTTATGATGGTTCCTTAATATATTTTAACTACATTGCACTTGAGTATTTGAGTATGGAGAAGCAACTATCTGGAAGTAATTTACATAAAAAGTTTACTAAGTATGGCCTGGTTTGTAGATGCAGTTAAAGAAAATACATGAAAAGGCACGTTTTTTTTAATTAAAAAAAATGTAAATATTTCAAAAACGTTAACTCCTGTACCTGAAGATTTTTTGTTTATCAGAGAGCTCACCCCCCACCTACCGTTCGCTAAAGTTTGGCAGGTTACTTCTGGGACACCCTGTATATACACGAGATTTCGAAGTTTTTATCCAGACGTCCAATCAACATGTTTGAGGTATCGTTGGAAAGGTCTTGCAGAGTGTGTCCAGAAAATGCATTCAAGCTTCATAAACGATTAACCGGATTCTTAAAAATTTGGCTAAAGTGTTGCGAAACAAAAAAACATTTTTTTGCTT
>NW_023458555.1:74276573-74279265 GCF_013731165.1 Rhagoletis pomonella | reverse complement strand
TTTGTACAAAAACATCCTGTAGGGGTTTTTTGGTATGAGGAATCCATTTCTGCGATGCAAGGATACAATGTAACGTTAATTTTAGCGTTTCTGTTGAAACGATTCAGTTTTTTTATCGTTTAGGTTAGGGATGCCCAAATCAGCACATATGTGTCGTGGGCGACTGCGCGTGTACGGATGGCAAAGTCGACTTCGACTTTGGACCAATATCGACTTTTTACTCCTGAAAGTCGAATTTTAGTGATAGACTTTCAGTTTATGGAAGTCGACTGAAGTCGTCTTTTCACTTTCGACTCTCGACTTTTTTTTAATTTATTTGCATATAAAAACTGATCTTCTAACAAGGGCGCGGAGTGCTGTTTGGTCGTATTTAAAAAAAAATTGCCAATAAAACTGAAGTGAAATTTGAAAAGTGTGGTAGAGAAATGAATTTTAATGACAGTACAACAACATTATCAAATCATTTAAGAGCAGCGCATAAAATTACTATACGAAAACAAATTCTTCAAATTTGTTAATCGTTTGTCTCCACAATGTTCAGTTAATAATGACGTAAGATAAACATAGGTATTTATTTTAAAAATTGCATGCAAGAAAGTTTTTCAGCAGGAGTTTATGTAAGTTTCTACAGACAGTTTTTGGTTCGAATTTGACCAATCCGTAAGGTACAACATTTTAAACACCGCTAAAAACGTTGCTGGTAGGATTCCAGTTAATAAATATGCGACATTAGTCGTGTGGATAGTCCCAATCCACTAGCTGTCTGGGCCCTCCAATTCTGGTCCATCGGAAAGGCTACATTTTTCAAAAAGTTGTCCGTAATTACCAAATATCGATAATAATAATATAATTTTTAAAAACCCTCACAACCAACATTTTCATGCTGTATAACTGGAACAATTTTCAAAATTTTTAAAAATCCTTTAGTGTTTGTTTTTTTTTTACCTAGCATTGAATTTCACTAAATTAAAGATTATTCTAAAGACCACTAGTAAATCATGATATTTTTGGCGTATTCTGACTCTTAGATTTATAGCTAATATATGAGTTAAATGCAGAGTATACTTAATACATTTTCTTTTTATTTAAAAAGTCGAACAAAGTAGACTTTTCTTCGTGGATCGGTCGACTTTTAAAGTCGACTGTACAGAGTCGATCGAAAAGTCGAAAGCCGACTTTCTAGTGAAGTCGAACAACCCTATGCGCGTGTAAAGCTTTGCACAGCGGTGCTGGCAAGCGCGAAAGCAAAAAGTTATCCGAAGGGGAAAACGAAGTCAACAGAATAGTGAGATTGCATGTGTGACAGTGATGGAAAATGAGTGTGCATTGTGCCATTTCGGCCCTTTCGGAAGCAGCCGGCACCTTCAGCACAATCGATTGATTTTCGGCACTAATTTTGCGTAACTCAATGCAACTAATAGCTATTTGTTTCGGATCCGCAATTAAAAATATTTTTTTTTTACATTTAATCGTATGTGCTTCAACTGATAAATGATATAAACATAGAAGCGCAAGCAGAAGAATCTCGCTTCCACATTCTGTATATGCCCTTAACATTTTTGTTTAAACAAATTTGTCGAAATTTCATCTCTAAAGCAAATATTAAATATCGTTTAATATATACTTAAGATTTAAAAAATCATTTTAGTGGTGGGCAAGTCCGAGATGTTTAAATGATCGAGATAGTATATTCAATTCGCGTAAATTTTTGAGAACTTTTTTCGTTGAAGGTGTTGCACTTTTTTTCCATACTGAAATTTGTGTACATCATTTATCATTGTCTAAGAAAAACTATAAAATAAAGCTTAATTTAAAATATTGGAATAAAAAACAACAACGCTACACGCGCATTCATCCATATAACATAAAATACGAACGTTCGTTATATGGAAGAAAGTGCGCAACACCGCAAACAGAAAAATTCAAAATATCAAAGGTATTTTCTAGACACTTCAAACTTGCACCTTATTATAGATACTAGAATGAATAGGCTACAAAATTGTTAACCCAAAACATGTCTACAAATTCTGAACAAAAGCTGTGAAAATTTGATGAAACTTTGTTGATTTTTTTCATTCTTTCAAGTTTCGATTTATTTGCAAGGTTTTTGTTTGATAATGAGCTACAATTTTATAAAAAAAAATAATTAAAATTATTTAAAAAAATAAAATAAATACCGGGTGACCGTGTCAAAGATGAAGACAATGATGATAAAACATTAATACACTATATAGGTCAGTTCATATTAATGAACATAAAATGAGATCACTATCGATAAAGTGGAAATCCTCAAGGGAAATTTATAATTTCAACGCATGGAATTTACATACATTTTTTTACTTTCAACCCCCGAATTGCTCAATTACTTCTATTTCTGCAGGATCGCCATTAGGTAAATTGCATTTCCAAAGATTTTTTCAAAATAAATAGCGACGAGGGATATTTCACCCGCCGGTGATAAGAAATCGCAATCACCATAACGCACATCGCTAATATTCACAATCACGTTTACATTCAAAATTACAATTCATAATTTCGTTTTGTAGCAAATATGAAATATAGGTATATCCATTTACTTAAATGTAAACGGATTAAGAATCAAAGTGCTAGAAGAGATTTGAGCGTTTGGTACAACAAGTATTTTTGATCTTGAAATTGTACTTAAAATCGGCAAATTGTACTTTTGTACATT
>NW_023458555.1:74275404-74276473 GCF_013731165.1 Rhagoletis pomonella | reverse complement strand
GATCTTGAAATTGTACTTAAAATCGGCAAATTGTACTTTTGTACATTCTAAAATTAAATGTACTGAAAAAAGTACAATTGTACTTAAAATATCAACACTGTTTCACTGGCGCTGTACTTGCTGCAGCGATGCCAGATCTGAGCCTATCCAATTTTTTACCGATAATAACTCATGCGAGGGATTTGGGTATTGGGCATTTTACAAGCCTATTAGGAGGTATACATATCTGTGTTCGTATAGAATAGTAGCTTATGTCGGAAGACTGGCTTTAGTATAATGAACCATTCGCAGCATACGATTGCGAAAGACTCACTGACGCCGAGTCGTTGAAGAACTCTTGGAAAATAAACGTAAAAGACGGTAATGTTAATGGCGATGCTAGCAAGTCAATATTCGTATAAAGTTTCATAAAAAAATTCCTTGTGGTTTAAAGAATATAGGAAATGGTACATTTTACTAAAGCCAGCCTCCCGACATAAGCTACTATTTCATACGAACACAAATATATTCGTCTACAAATAATGTTGATTATTTTAATTAAGTCCTAAGATAAGTTTGTGAATCTTATCAGTGTTCTATGTAAGAACCAAAAATCAATACCCTCGCCAATTAGAACTTTTGCTTTAAAAGAAAAATATACATAGCGCATTTACTCAATACTTGGTCTGGTATCACTGTTTGAGCATTGATGTGCTCAGCTCACTGTTGCCAAGGTCGTGCATTTTGCACTAAATTTAGTACTTTTGGGAAACCAAAAAGCCAAAATAATAGGAATTCAATGCTTGGTGCGGTATTTAATGATGCTTGTTTTAATTTAAGCACACCAAATGCATAGGTACATATGTATGTATGTATACACTATACACTAATATTCTACATTAAGATGGAATTCATTTACTGAATAAAATGTAAGAAATAGGTAAATTAAATATGTTTTGCGTTGTTATAAATGTATTGAAATCAATTTCTTAATAAAATCGTGAGGAAATGGATATGGATATCGTCGTTTAAAGTACAAAACTGCGTATCGTAATTCTGCAAAACCGCGTAACTGACATTGGCTGCCAAA
>NW_023458555.1:74274836-74275304 GCF_013731165.1 Rhagoletis pomonella | reverse complement strand
TCTTAATAAAATCGTGAGGAAATGGATATGGATATCGTCGTTTAAAGCACAAAACCGCGTATCGTAATTCTGCAAAACCGCGTAACTGACATTGGCTGCCAAAAATTGGATTTGCTCACACAAGCTCTTGACTCAATCCTTATCAATTCGTCCTGAAATATACTACCCAGAAATGCGGTTGCTTTATAAAAACGAAAACCATTTAGAAATATGAGTGGTTTTACGCTCTAGAAAATAATTTCTAAAACTTCACATACGCGGTTTTGCATTTTGCTGATACGCGGTTTTGCACTTTAAACGACGATATACACTTTTTAGTGAATCAAAAATATTATTAAACATGATAATAAAAACTTGGCGCTTTTGTTTTGGAAAAATTGGCTTTTTCTGATGGCCTGATGCCACACTGGCTCAGTTGTCGCAAAAAAAGCCAATTTTTCCAAAACAAAAGCGCCAAGTTTTTATTAT
>NW_023458555.1:74266210-74274736 GCF_013731165.1 Rhagoletis pomonella | reverse complement strand
TCTTAACATTCCTCATCGTACCAGTTGTTCTTTCGGGCTCGCTGAAAAACTAATCAAAAATCAAAAACATTAGATATGTAGTTCTATAATTTTTTCAATCCTATCCCACTAATTTATTCAATCCCATCCCACTAATCCTACTAATATTATAAATGTGAAAGTTTGTCAGTGAGTGAGTGAGTGTTTCCGTATTATATCGACTGCTGAGTGGCAGATCGACCTCTCTCGGCAGCCAGTTCGAAAACGCCCTATCTTAAAAAACTTTTCAAGAACGCCCTATTTCAGAATTTCATTGAAAATCACCCTATCTCAGAATTCGGTTCAAAAATGCCCTATCTTAAATATACATAAATTTGTATGAATGAAATATTGCAAAATTTAAGTTTAATATTTTATTGCACATGCAAACTATTTATTATCATTATATTGACAAGCATATTCATAAAGCAGCAAAACATCGCAAAGAGCGAACTAATATTAGTGTTCTCATCAGTTCTTTCTTACGCTGTCCTTCTTAACGGCACTTTATGCATTTGCTATATCGCTTATGTTTGACTATTTCACTTGGATTATGACGGCGAACAAATAAACACGTTTACTCTAACTAGAGTAACTTTTCCTAATATTTTGAATCCTTTTCATTTACCTGCGGTAATTAGGGTATTCATATCGCAGCATTTAAATTAAGTATAACTATTTTCAAGAAGTTAGTTGTAATCACAACAGTGAGTGTGTATGTTGTATGACCTGGATTAACATATAGCATATTTTTTTTAAAGAGGGTTGCCACTTTTTTCAAAAGTTAAAATCCACCATTTATTAAGTTGCAACTATGAGAAAAGTATAAAACCGCTTTTTTAAGACATCGCTCACAGGTTTCAAGAAACAGCACAGTATATTTCAACGAATGGTAAGAAACGGATTTGCGGTTTCGTCATGCCCACTCCGCAGCCAACGGGAGAACTGTTCAAAGAGTTATTCAGGGGGTGAATTAGAGCACCACGAGCTTGGCACCCCATTCCGCAACCAATGAGAAAACTAACCAATGAGTTGATCAGCGAGTTGAATTATAGTACCACGAACTTGGCAGCTCAAAGCACCGAAACTGAACTTAAAATATTACCTGACCAAAGGCAAATTTTCCATAAAATTTTGAGCCGCGTGGAGGGCGGAGGAAGAGCCTTTATTTCTTGCACGAACCGGAAAACTGGCAAGTCATTTCTGCTGAATTTGATACTGGCATAACTGCACAAGGCGGAAGAACTGCATACTCGATGTTTAGACTCCCTCCGAACCTTGCGAGTCAGGATTAGGGATGTTAATCCCGGGATCCTGGCCTTTTTATACCCGAGCGCACTTATGCACAAGGGTATTATAACTTTGTTCACATAACGGTTGTTTGTAACAGGCAAAACGAATGGAGATAGATATAGACAAATGTATACATAAATGATCAGAATGAAAAGAGAAATCGATTAAGCGGTGACTGTCTGTCCGTCCGTCCGTCCGTCCGTCCGTCTGTGCACACGATAACTCGAGTAAAAATTGAGATATCTTAACGAAACTTGGTACGTGGACTTCTTTTAGGCGTAGGACGGACGGTATTGAAAATGGGCGAAATCCGGCAATAACCACGCCTACCTCCCATATAACGGTAATTTTCAGAAATACGAAAACTGGGATATTTTAGTAACTACTAAAGATAATTCACTCAAAATTGATATTTACAATGAGATTTAGACGAAAAATAAGAATATTATAGATTTTTGGAAAATGGGCGTAGCCACGCCCACTTATGGTTACATGTGTATATCTTGGTAACCGCTGCACCAATTTCTTCCAAACTTGGCACAGTTGTTGGTCCTGGTACAAAATACCAAATGGCCGAAAATTTTTAAAATCGGACAATAACCACGCCCACATCTCATATAACGGTAATTTAGAAAAATACGAAATCCTCGATAAATCAGTAATTATTAAAGCTAATTTTTTCAAAATTGATGGGTGCAACAATTCTTAACAAAGAAATATGTTTGTGATAAAATTTTGGAAAATGGGCGTGGCACCGCCCACTTATGATCACATATATGTGTCTCGGTAACCGTTCTACCAATTTGTACCAAACTCGGTACGGTTATTGTGCTTGCCACACAAAAGCAAACCGTTGAAAATTCTTGAAATCTGACTAAAATTACGGCCGTTTTTCATATAACCGGTAAATTTCAGAAATGCTTGAAATTTCAATATTTCGAAATTTAAGGACGCTAATTTACTTAAAATTTATATACCCCGGCTTATCAGTAGCGGCAGCTTTCGGATAGGTGGAAAACATATAATTAATACTTGCGCGGGGTATTTAATGTTCGGCTCCGCCCGAACTTAGACTTTCTTACTTGTTTAATTGTAATTTGCAATGGTGGCAATAATAGAAACTCCTTATGTTAAGAAGTTTTTGCTATATCCCTTTTGTTCATTTAATATTTTTTTATAAATATCTAGCCAATTATAAATGCACATAACACCGTGCGACAGGTAATTTTACACAAAAAATCAATATATTCGCGAAGCCATGGGCCAAATACATATATGCAGTAAAAGTGCGTTTTTAGTTTCTCTCTCTTACGTCAGGATTTTTTAAAAGGACTCAGAAAATGGTTTAATGCAACGTACTACAGTATGGGTATAAAATTAAAGAGAAAAATCTGTAGAGAAGAACAGATTAAATTTGTTGGTGCATAAGGTATTGAAAATGTCCTTAAAAATTTTATCCTTGAATATCCTTGAAATTTTGCAATATTTATTTTGAAAATATTTTGAACAATAAAAACTCGACAACGTCCTCGAATATCGTCCTTCTAACTTTATTAGCTTAAAAAACAAAATTGATAGAAAGGGCAATTTCTATAACTATTCGTCCTTGTGAACCAAAAAAATTTTAATTTTCTTAAATCCTATAGAATTTTCTCTTTCCTTTGGTACCCATCTTTATTCTACATTGCACGGAATTTTTTAAATAATTTTTAGAATTTACCATATCCTTGGAATTAAAGAAGTTATAATAAAAAATTATAAAACTAAAAACGCAGTTTTTCTATATCTGACCCATAGTGTCGTGAGTTTATTGATTGCTTGGTGTATTTTATATTTTTTTGTTTCAAACTGTTTCAACATTTTTACTCCGAATTTTTAGAAAAATTCTAGGTACGCAATTTTATAAGCATAGCCTATTAAATTGCAGGAGGATAATGTGCAAGTTTCAAGTGACTAAAAGTAACGTAGATTTTTTTTATTTTTTTTTTCGCTGGCGGTGTCACGCATTTTCTTCCATACAAAGAATGTTCGACAATTAGCTTATATGGAAGAAAATGCCCAGCGTCGTTTAAAATATTCCCAAAAATCCTACTTTAATTTAATGGGCTATAAAACTGCCTGCCCAAAATTTTTCCAAAAATGCTGAGTAAAAAGTTTGAAATTTTGGCAAATTTTTTTACATTTTTATAATTTTTGCAAAAAATTTTAAATGCGCGTTTATATGTAAAATTAGGTAGACTTTTATAAAAAAAATTTAGATATTAAATAAACAAAAGAAATATAGACTAAACTGGTTGAAATAAGGCGTTTCTTCTATTCCCGCCACTAGTATTATGAACTTCTTTCAGCCACACAATACATATCGCACAGCTAGATCTAAAGTGAGCTACCTCAAAATTCATAGATGAACATTTAACTGCTTGTGGATCGTATAGATTCAACGCAATTAATACAAAAACGGGTATAACAGTAGTTTTTTAGTTAATGTATATAATCATGAAGAAAAAAAATATTTACATTAATTGGATGTAAGTGCTATGAATTCATTTATGCAAAAAAATTGCCCAAAATCTTTTTGAGTTGATCGCGATATGTTGACTTAAGTTTTTTTTTGCGTCGATATTTTTTAGACGTACTAAAGTATTGTTAAATGCGTATAAATTTAATACTGCCTTTTGTTTTGTTACTAATTAAATATTTTTAAATTTAAATGAAAAAGTAGGTTTCAAACCCATTTATTTTTTTTATTATTTATATTTATGGTAGGACAGCTTTTCAAACTATATTGATGCAATTTTTTCATGTTAAGTTGTTAGAAAATAATGAATATCTAAATCCCAGGATCCCGGGCTTGTGTAAGCGATACCCTAAAAATCCCTGGATCACAAAAATCGAAAAAATTAACATCCCTAGTCAGGATACACCAACATGCAACATTAGCAAAAACAGTGGTGGCGGGACTATGTTGCAATAATGCAATTAATTAAAAATTGGGACGAATGTACGATGTCACACAAGCATGTCACACATGTTTTTTGTGGGGAACTTCAGCTCGTTCAATTCTAGTATAATAAAGTTTCAAATGGCTAAAAATTTCTGTTGATTTTTTAGAATTGTATTTGTCGCGTGCGCTTTCATTCCAGGTCTGCAGACATGTATAAAGGAAATTGAAATTTTTCAATTTGTTTGCTCGTTGTTGCGACAGGTATGAACGTTTATAGTACACAATGCAGATAGAACTTCATATGTGTATAGAAAAATACAAACCCAGGAAACATTTGGAGTAACAAATAAGTCAATTTTATTTCTTAAACTGATTCGCATTATATCTTTACAGAAAACTATAAGGATTAATCATTAACATTATAAATTTTAATAGTTTAAATTTTTTATTTATATCTTTATGTAACTACATATATTATATACCGTCACCTGAAATGCAATACGACGGAAAAAACATCGTTCCTGAAATGCAAAAAGTCGTACCTGATAAAAAATTCAAAATTCACTTTTGATTAATATGATGGATTTCATGGAATTACAACTCCTCACATCGTTTTATCAAAAAAAAAATATTAGTCACGAATTTTTCTACTTTATTGAAGTTGCTTTTTACGACTTTTTCCATTTCAGGTGACGATATGTATAACAAAGATACTAACACATACTTTCATATACATATGTATGGCAGAAACTTTCGGAAACTTTCCTTTACGTTGTGTGCGCGGTAGGCGGAGCGGGAGACAGAAATGCAACTCCTTTTTGCCCGTACGGGCAAGCGAGCCCATTTCGCGGGCTAGATCAGGGGAAAACTAATGGGAAGAACTAAAGAGAATGACACCTTTTTTGGCACTTTTAATTTTCTATTTGGCACGTTTTAGCACTTTTTATCCTCAATATGGCACTTCATAGCTATGTATGTTTGGCAGCCCTTTTGGCAAATTTGATCACTAGCTGACCTTCACCGAGCGCTCTTTGCTGGGTTCGGACTACAAAAATGGAAGTAAATATCAAGCATTCGTAGTAGATTTCTTGTATTGCGTGCATTTCTTATCTTTATAAAAAACAATTCATTTCTCCTCGTATCCTTGTACAAATAAGGAGCTAAAGCGGCCTTATAAGGGTCGATATCTGTAGACTGGAAAATCGACCAGCTAGTGGTTGAGATGTCATTTACACGGGTCGATTTTGGTTGAACGACAAAAATCTACTAGAAAATCGACCAATGTAACAATCGTGTCGATAAAAAGGTAAAATATAACTTTTAGTTTGCTATTAAAAACCCCACCTCCTTTCTATTTGAAGAGTAAATTTGTTGATGCAACAAAACGGAGCAGATTTTCAGTTGAGCGAAGTAGGTTTCAAATTTTTTCGACAGAACGGAACAAATATACTCCTATAGGAGCGAAGTCCGAACGATGGCTTATTGTGTGTATGAGGAACATGTATGCTCTTTGTTTGGTACACAAAGTCAGTATTACCGCAGCCGTACTGCGATGAACATGATGTCGGTGGGATATAAATAATTTTTTCGCAACTTTTCATACCCTTCCTCCCGTAAACTGTTTTTCCCTTTCTCCAGCCCGCGCTCGCACTTTCGCTACTGCGCGGGCAAAAAAGTGCCCATGTCTGGTATACACCATTTCTAGGGCATAAAGGTAAAGGCGTCAGGCTCCGGTGGCTTTTTTTATTTCCTTTTGCGTAAGCGGTCTTCGGCCGCGCTTATGGATTAAACCCTTACTAAGTAGAATTCTCCTTTCTGTGTTGCCGGAGGAGAGGGGCGGTGGCCGTAAAGAAAAGCCACCCGAAACTTTTGCAAATTATTTATTGAAAAAAAAAACGGTATTAGTATAGTAATCAAAAAACATACAAATTTTACTCAATAACGAGCCGCATGTGAGGGCAATAAGAGTCCAGTATGAATAATGTGTGCCTATAAATACTTGCTGGGAAGACGTAGATCCGTATGCCGTTATGTTCGTTCACTTCAACGATTACAACGAAATGAAGTTTGAACAACGTGTCGCATAGGTGTATACTGAACTGACAAGCGACCAAGTATGCATACAAGTCTGATTGTGTATATTCTGCTTAACGAATAAAAATAATTTACTTTTATATGGAAGAAAACCGCAACACCTTCAGCAAAAAAATCCTAAATCGAAAATTTTTAGCCATTTGAAACTTGCACTTTATTGTTCTAGAATTGAGTGGGCTACAAAACTGCATCCTCAAAATTTTTCTCGAAAATCCAATTAAAAAGCTCGAAATTTTTACGAAAGTTTGTTGATTTTTTTTTTTAAATATTGAAACTTGGATTTATAGGGTTTTTGTTAAAGTAGGAACTATATTTTTATAAAAAAATAACTCAAATTAAATAACAAGAAAAAAACAGTAATAATTGGTGCGAATGAAAGTTTTCCGATCACTACATGTATGTAAATATTTCATAAATATTTTTTATTCTTTATTTGTTAACTAACATTTTAAAAGTTTGGTTTGATTTATCAATACATACATAGATGAATTACGTTTAAAAATAAAACAAACAGAAATACTAGTAATATACCAAATACATATTTTTTTGTTTAAGTAAGGAGATGTCTATGGGTGGGGAATTTTACGAAATTTCGGGCAAAATCAGGGAATTTCATTGTCGAATTCGGGGAGTTCTCAAAAATTAGTTGGCTACCCTCTTTGCTGATAGGAATAGTCGTATTTCTAGCAGAAAGTTTTCGGCAGACAGTTCCTGTAGTCATGGGAGGCGCTGCGGCAGACGTGATAAGTACATGCATCAAGGCTGTGAGAAAAAGTGGAAATATTGAACCTCATAACCAGGGTCACTGAAAAACTTTCTTTCCTACCATGAGCTGGTTCAAAATCCTACCAAAATGGCTTCTTTCCTACCATTTAAGAAAACCCCGTTTGACGGCAGTAAGTAATTTTCTTTTGCTAGATCTTATACTTAAAAGAAGATTTCCAGGTAAACAAAATGACCGGAATAATAGCTGGTATATACATATTTAAGTACATATTATAAATAGCACACAAAGAAGTAATTCGATCCGCTGAACACGAATCTGAGGTCTGTTTGACTTCTACTCCCTCAAAATTTCGACTAAATTGCGAAAAACCGAAAAAAATGGCAAAAAAAATCGCATAGTTTATACTTTTAGTAAAGCCTTCGGAGTATATTACGTGAAAAATCGGAGCAGAAAAGGAAATTCCGACGAAGAATTTTTATACATCACTCTTTTGCATACACATTTATTATGAAGTATACATATATATAAACGTCACGGTTAGGCTTGCCAAATGTGTGGGTCTAGGAGCCGCTGCGGGTTTGCCATTAATTTCTTCGAGTTGCAGTTAAAAACTTTGAGATCCTCCGATTTAGTGGAAATATGTATGACTAACAATAAGTTTTGTTTTCAATTTTCGTGTATAATAAAATATAACATATACCGTAAACACGTACATTTGTTATGTAGTATGCATTTGAATTTTTCTTCTGTGCCATTTGAAATATTTTAACAACATTGTCATTGTTGAAACTATTATCGATTCGAAGCAAAATATCTGATTCATAAACCTGCCATGTCCATTACGTCCATCAATTCAATCACTTGATATCCCTTTAGATACCCAGTGGATACACATTTTTATAATGTATACGGAGTTCAGAGAATCGCCGAAGGTAATTGGTGAAATTCTGCCTATGCCAGTAAGCCACGAGTTTTTTAAAGTATTTGGCAAACAGTTGGACCCATCCAAGAAACAGAATGAGGGTAAAACTGATATTGTCCCAATTTGACAAGCCTTCCCACTGTGCTGACAAGGTGACACACTATCAAAAACCAGAGATGTTTTATGAGCAAAGAAACTTACCAAATTGTTAAGCGTCCTACCATCGTACCAACGAGAAAAAAACCTACCAATTTTGATAGTAAAACCCCAAAACGGCAACCCTGCTCACACCCAACATGATAATTCAGTTGTACAATGATCGAGAGTCCGGACTCTTTGCTCAAGACTTCCTTGAGGCCGCAAGGCTATGAATGCGGAACGCCTTACTATATTCGAAAGTCGCTTTTTCAATGCTATGAGGTTGGAATATTATCTAATAGGTAGGTAAAGTTTTTGCTAATTTACAACGAAACTTGAGCAACGAGGGAAAGTTATGGGAACTAGTAACCATGGCACCTAAAAACAATC
>NW_023458555.1:74262958-74266200 GCF_013731165.1 Rhagoletis pomonella | reverse complement strand
ACAATCAGTGGGGCACATCAATAAGAAAATTATTGATAAAGTGCCTGGTAAGGGGACCAAATAAATTCATGTCTGTTGATACTTTTTCTTCTTCGTTATTGGCGCTGTAACCGCCTAAGCAATTTTGACCGTGTCCAAAACAGCACGCCAGTCCTTTCTCTTCTGTGCTAACTGACGCCAATTGGAAATGCCAAGTGAAGCCACGTCCTTCTCCACCTGGTTTTTCCAACGCAGAGGAAGCCTTCCTCTTCCTCTGTTACCAGCATCGCAGCTCGCGTTGAATACTTTCAGAGCAGGAGCTTTTCTGTCCATTCGAACGACATGGCCAAGCCAGCGGAGCCGCTGAATTTTAATGTCTATATCGTTGTAAAGCTCATACAGCTCATCATTCAATCGTCTGCGGTATTCGCCACCGCCAACGCGTAAAGGTCCGTATATATTTCGCAGAATTTTTCTCTCGAAAACTCCAAGAGCCGCTTCATCAGATGTTTTCATTTTCCATGCCTCCGCGCCATACACCAGCACAGGCATGATGAGTGACTTATAGAGTGTGATCTTTGTACGACGAGAGAGGACTTTACTTCTCAATTGCCTACTCTCTGACCATACTCTTTATAAAAGTTGATGCATGCACCTTAGAGGTCGGAAACTATCGATAGTCGTCACTATCGATAGTGTGCGATAGTTTTTTACAAACCATCGATAGTTACGATAGTTTTCTTTGGAATTGTTTCTTGTGAGTCCCTATTTATTTTTAATAATTATATGTACATAAGTGCATATTATTTTAATCCAGTTTTATTTCTATGAGTCTAACAACCATTTATTTTTGTTTAAAAATACCAGAACGTCCACTTGCTTTGGCTTTAAGCGAGAACGCCGTTCGCTGATTATCATCCCGGTCTTGCTGAATATTCTTTCCGATTCTACCGAACTTGCAGGAATACAAAAATATTTCAGCGCGCATTCTTTGAGTGGTCGCAGATTTTCGGTTATGAGCTAAAAAATGAAAATTTAAGTCGTTACACTTATGAAGCAATTTATAATACTCTAATTTAACAATTACATTCCAGTACAGCAGTGGATCAGCATCTCTTGCAATATTGTTGCTTTCAAAATATTGGCGCATGGAAATTATGGCGTCTACTCTTGACGATTTTTTCTTTTCATCAAGCCGCTTGTCAACAAAATCGAAAAAGGACGTGCTTTGGCCACTGCTAGTTGAAGGCGTTTCCGAAATATCTTTATTTTTAGCGTTGTATGTAGCGCATATATGTTGCACCTCATCCTCAAGTTTTTTCGTAGCAGCTTGTCCATTGGCAGCCAGGTGGAAGCCTTCCTTTTTGAATCTAGGATCCAAAATGGTTGCGATCCCTGTGGCTGAACGGTTTTCATAAGGTGCCAACCTCTTTTTTATTCCATCAATTAAGAGTCCACAAAAGTCTTTGCCCTCGATCGTTGTCAATGTAGTTTGGGAATCTAGTAATTTTTGGTGCATGCCAAAAATGAGTGGTATTACCAATGAAATGGTCACATAACTGGAACCAGAAATCTAAACGAACACACTATTGAGAAAACTTAAAAAATTATAAGCATATTTTGTTCAATATCTTCCGTCGCTTCAGAAAATAATTTCAAAAGACCATTCAAATCGTTCAATATCAGTAGCTCATATGCAGTTAAAGGAGATGGGGCTTTAACCGTAGAGAGAAGCACTCTAGAAATAGCTTCGTTTGTGGAAATAATGCTTTCAAACATTAGGTAAACACTGTTCCACCTAGTGGGCACCTCTTGCAGCAGACTATACGGTTTGTCCAATCGCTGCTCAATTTTAAATTTTTCATTTGCAATCGTACTGCTTTTGAAGAAAGTGACGATGATCTTACATTTTTTTTTCAATTTAGAAATTGGCTCCGAACCGTTGAGGGCATCTTGCACAAGTAGGTTCAGTGTGTGAGCAACACACGGCATGTGGCGTTTTTCTAGTAGGTTTTTCGAAAATAGACCAGCTTCTTAAAACCAATTTCAATGAGTTCGAAATGTTGCTTGCGGAATGATTGGTCAGCTCATTAAGCTTGTTTGTAGATAAAACCGCTGACCTCAGCACAAATTTATTATCAACAAAATGACAAGTGACGGTTATATAATTTTCATTGGCCAAAGAAGTCCAGCCATCGCAAGTTATGCTAACGTGGCGCACATCCCTCAGAACGCCTTTCAATTTTTGCTCAGCCAAATCATACCGGTTTTTTAACAAAACGTTTTTCAAAGTTTTTGCGCTTGGCATTATATACCTTGGGTCTAAAACGCGAACCAAGTGTTTAAAGCCTTTATTTTCAACATCATTTAAAGGCTGATAATCCTCTGCAACCATTTTAGCTAAAGCGCAATTGATGTCTTGCTTTCTTTTCGAGGTTTTGTCATATTCCACTGCTCGTGTGAAATATGATGCAACAGATCTCATACTAGACTGCCGGCTACTAGACGCGCAACTAGAATTGTTGAACTCATCCTCAACAGCTTCATCCACGTCCGAATCACCGCTCCTCACATTTGGATGAACCCTTTTTAAATGGTCCCTTAAATTGCTAGTATATCCGCTCGTTTTGTACTCCTTCCCGCATGTTAAGCACTTCGCGTATTTTTTGTCGTTTGACTTAGTGAAGTAGTTCCAAACCTGCGCGTAAAAATATATTGAAAATGACCATTTATAAATGCATGTCATAAATTTTTAGCTAAATTAATATTTTCAGCAAAAAACCTTGGAAATTCTTATTTTTCGTTTGGTTTGCGAGCTACTGCTTTTCGTGGCACTCTCCCCAGAATCGCATGAACAGTTGCTGCTGTTAACAACATCTTCAGCATCTGGAACAAATTAATAGATATATTAAACATTATTTTAATATTTTTTTATTTGATTACACATACTTACCTTTTTTGTTTCGCTTTATATATTTATCCATTTTCAATTTCATTCGTACACATACATATGTATCAACCACACAGAACGTACGCGTTTTAAACAATTTCTAAATTGAGGACAGTTCCTTGAATTATTTCTGACACTTTCAAATTAAAGAGTTCCAAAATGTCGATAGTATAAACGATAGTCTACACCATCGATAGTCATGATAGTCAGAAACCATCGATAGTGTCGATAGTGCTATCGATAGTTTCCGACCTCTAATGCACCTTATCAACTCCTCGCCGCCGTACTTGAATAGCTCGGCTGGCAGGCCGTC
>NW_023458555.1:74251818-74262858 GCF_013731165.1 Rhagoletis pomonella | reverse complement strand
TGCTTTTGCTGGTTTAGGGGGGCATATGGATACACCCAACATATATTAAGTTCCGGCTACTAGTTGGAAAGATATAGAGCTAAATGTGTTTTGGTTCGTGTCTCCACTACGAGATGCATTGCGATGTGTGTAGCATCTGTACGTACTATCATTTAATTTTTTTCAAACTTTCAGGAATTAAAGTACCAAAAAAACTAGGAATTTTTTGTTCCAGGATGTTTCGATTCGTAGGCCTTTGGGGGGGTGGCTGGTGCCTGAAATTCGAAAAAGGCAATTGTTGAAGTCGCACTACTCATTCCATACGATTGAAGTGGATATCAGCAGGAGGGTCTTAAAACAAGCTATATAACGCTATCTTTTGCGTTTATAAAATAGAAATATGTCATAACATTATCGCCTGAAAACTAAATATCAGGCTGCTGAAAATAGAGATTTCGGGCATTTTCTCAAAATCTGGTAAGTCGATTTTATTCTAAGTTTCCACAGGTCTAGCCCGAAACCTTAGATTTCGTCTGGTATATAGCTTATTTCTGGGAAAACCCTTGTTATGCACGACTCAAATTGAAAAACTTTGTTCCAAAAAGGGTCCAATGGTTAAAAATTAACATATTCGTCTAATTTGGTTACATTAAGATATAAAAATAACATACCCAGTTCCCCGAAAAAAGTGCCCATTCCCCGATTGCCACTTAAATCGAAATTCCCTGCAAATCGGGAATTTCCCGCGAGTTGACAAGTTGAAGGATGCGCTGTGCTAATCACTTAGTACATGTCTTGGAAACCACAATTTGTGTGTATTTTAAAGCATAGACAGACGGCAACGTTGATCCAGATTAACGCCACAATTGATCTGATCAAAACTGTGCCTTGACAGATGGCAGTAATGCGGATTTACGAGGCGCGAGGTCGTAGGTTGGAGTCCCACGGCCCACAGTGTATCATTTCCATATTCTAGAAAAGATTAATTCCATTATTTTGTGTCGCCAAATTTGAAAACAACGTCAAGAATGTTTTTAGAAATGCCTGATAAATACGAAACAATAACAACTAAACAATTTTAATCAAAAGTGTATGGCGGGACGGGGTTTGATTTGGAAAATTACCGAGCACAATAATATTTAAACTTTTATATTTGAAACTGAATCTCAATGCTTATTTTCTCGGTGTTATGTGATTTATGCAACAATTACTAAAATACCATTTTGGTCTTATTTGCTTGGGTATGTTCTTTTTAATTTATAAGCATTTTTGGGATTTTAGTAAACTAGGACTGAGTATTCCATGTTAAAGTAAAACGATGTTAACTTAAATTTATTTTTAGCAATTTATTAATTTCATTAGACCCGCAAAATCGTTATCCGCCACTATTCGATAAAGTTTGTATCTCAGTTTATTTGCCACTCCTCTTAGACTTTAAACAACATAATTTTAGCTGCTGGAAAGTGCAGGTTCTGGTGAAATTTTTTTTTCTGGCCTACTGGGAATTTCATTTTCTTCGAGTTATTTATTTGCATTTTATCTCGACCGAGACAAATTCTTATATTTTCGTTTTGAATAGAGAAAGCCTGATTCATTAACTTTCCAATGGTATCCCATTTTTGTAAATAGAGTAAGAAATATTAAACTTATAACGGAATTTTGTTGACCAACTTGACTTTTTTATCGATATTTTCCACGCCCATAATTAAAAAAAAATATATATTTATTTTTAAGCCCATTTCTGTCGGTTTATAATTTCTTGTCATAGGGAAATTCTAAATATCAATTTTGGGCATTTTAGCCTTTGCAGTTAGTTAAATATTTCAGTTTTTGCATTTTTAAAAATTGCAGTTATATAATAGGGTGGCATGACAGTAACTATAAATTACCAATTTTTTGTAAAAAGCTTCGCCTATCTTATAACGTACCTTGGGCAAAATTTCATTGATCTATCTTCAATAGATTTCGAATTACAGAATTAAAAGCAGCTAGATGAGTAAAATCTTACACTGTGCGGCCAGTAGAATATTCATTTAATTTTTTTTTATTCATTCAATTATAACTTCTATATTTTTTAAAGTTGTTTTTAATTAGTCGTTTTTGACCTTGTTTTTAATTAAACTCTAAATATTTAATTTAACTAATAATAAAAAAACATGAAATAAAATAAAACAAACGAAAATAAAATAAAGTAAAATTAAATATATATACCAAATAAAATGAAAAAAAAATGAAAAATTTAAAGTAACAATAAAAGCAAAATTTGTTTCGCAATCGCTCCAACCGAGGATCGAACCTGCGACCTGCAGGCTTGTAGTACGCAGCCATCACCACTCGGCTACCGCGGATGAAGTAGTTGCGTATGTGTTGCTCAGGGAGCGTAGAACAAAAAGGAAATAACAAACTTACTTAGCGTGGACATTCACCCTGTCGTCGGTAATGCAGTCACCGCATTAATTCAAATAAGTTCTTATTCAATTTTAGTTGGATTCCTATCTGAATTAGTATGGTGACTGCATTACCGATGAAAAGGTATATGTCCATGCTAGTTTTTTACTTTCGCTGTATTCTACGCTCTCTGAGTATCCGTCAGTTTTGTCATCGAATATTCGATCCGAGCTAAGTTTGGGAATTAACTCTAAGACTTAATCCGGATCAACACTGCCGTCTGTTTAAGCTTTTAGAGTTTTTTCCAGTCACATGCCGAAATTGTAATATTTTTCACCATTTTAATTGTAGGTATGTACACAGTATTTAACTATGCTACATGGGTTCATCACACGCACTTAACCTACCTGGGAAGACGCATACAATATTACCTACAGTTGTACATAAATATGTATGTATGAATGCATTTAGTTCACCCAATGTGCCGCAACTAATTACATAAAATGTATAAATTGCCACTGAGCAAAACTACTTGAGAAAAAACCATTAGTTTAATAGCACGAGTGCAACACCGTACACGTGATAGAAGTAAAACTTCTTAAAAAAGCACATGTGTGTGCCCCACACTCGGTAGAAATCTTAACAACAATTAAACTACGAGGCAATCAGACGAATACAGTTGTTTATTGTATCCAAAGATGGTACCAAGTTGATAAGTTTTTATCATTTCTCATAATTTTTTATTTTTTCGAATTCAAAGGATATGATCATTCTTTTTCGCTTTATGCCGTATACGAAAAATTATATGTTTCAATGGACACATCATTTGAATGCATAATTTAGATTTAGATAACATTTTTAGCAATTTATTTGAGAAAAATAAAACATTTAGATTATTGTTTGTATTTTCGTCGATTTTAAATTTGCTACTCCAAATTAATTGATATCAAATAAAACACCTCTTTAAGGTAAAATTTTCGAGTGACGAAAGCTGAACTAGAAACACAAAATTTATGATATCAATTTCGTGTCGAAAATTATACGCATTTTTTAACTGCCTTGGAAACGTACGGAAAATCTTTATTTATTTATTCGGAACGTTACGAAATTCCGTCTACTGCTAGAAACACAAAATAAAAAACAGAACTTTTTGATAGATACATACAGCGCGGGATTTATGTTATAACTCTAGTATAAAACAGGATGTAGGTTGTATTTAGACGGGATTTTATTAACCCAGTTACTGCAACACTGCTCCCACGTTAACACCTCGAATACATGTTTTCGGAGCGCTTCAAATATGGAGCGAGAAGGGAGTCAAAGTGTTTTTCTGTTATCTTTTTTTTTTATCTAGTCTGTGAATTGAAAAAGAAATTTTCAATCAAGAAGAAACCGATCGTCGTTTCCGAATATAGGCAAGTATGTAGTTCTTAAGGAAACGGTAAAGAAAAAAGTTGTCACTAATTCGTGTGTTTGTCCAAGAAATTTTGTCATCTGATACTATTTCCGCACACTTTCCTCAAGAAATAATGGAATAATGTTGCAAATATGGGTTGCCTTGTTCTCTTTTTCACAAAAACCTTTAGAAAACCGTAGTAGAAAGCGTAGAAAATTTCTTAAGAACAGCGTACTGCCTCAAGGAGATTTAGCACAAGAACATTCCTTAGCCATTTATGGTACGTCATTTTATATGGAGTTTTTGCTTTTCTTAAGAGCTGCATACTGGCCTTATTCCTGAAAAGGGACACCGTATAAAAAGCTGTTGACGTCATGGCAGTTAGAGATAAATAATAATGCATAAAAACTTACTTTTGTCTAACTTTAGCACTTTTCAGATGTATTTAATTAAAAATATGCTGGACATGGCAAAGAATTCCATAGAGCGGGCTCAAAGTGGTTCCAAACCTAAAAGGAACGTACAGTGAAACCCGCTTAAGTACCCCCCCGCTTAAGTACCTAATCCGCTTAAGTAACCAACATTTTTGGGCCATGTGAATTTTTGAATATAATCTGAAGAAAATCCCTCTCTTAAGTACCTCCCCGCTTATTTACCTAACCCGCCTAAGTACCACAATTTTTGTACCCCATTTACCATTTTACCTATAATTTTCCCCTTTTAAGTCCTCTTTCAAAATTCCTTAAAATATTTACATATATTGAATCTCAGTGGCAGCGTTTTATTCAAGAATTTTCATATTTATGAAGTTAACAAAAGATGTAACTACATCAATAATTATGTTCGCTTAAGTACCCGCATCGAAGCTGACATTTTTCGTGAGGTACTTAAGCGGGTTTTACTGTATTTTAAATAAGATAAAAAATTTGATTTACGTCAGGATTTTTACCTTTTTTATCTGCTCAATTGGCGCAGTAGCAGTAGCATGCTAAAATGACTCGCTTATATATACACGAGATTTTCCAGTTTTTTTTCGTTTTTATCTGTTTTTTACTGAATACTATGTAAATAATTTTTTAATTTAGCGTTTTTTCAATACAAAAAATTTATGAAAACACTTTAATACTTATTAACTATAAACAAAATGAAAAACATTTTGAAAACCATAAAGCCCCTTTTCGGACTATTATCGGACTCCGCTGGTACGAGCGCACTTGTCGACAAGGGTATTATAACTTTGTTCACATAACGGTTGTTTGCAACAGGCATAATGAATCGAGATAGATATAGATAAATGTATACATAAATGATCAGAATGAAAAGAGAAATCTATTAGCAGTGACGTCTGTCTGTGCACACTATAACTCGAGTAAAAATTCAGATAAATTAACGAAACTTTGTACGTGCACTTCTTTCCGCCGTAGGACGGATTGTATTGGAAATGGACAAAATCGGACAATAACCACGTCTACCTCCCATATAACGGTAATTTTCAGAAATACGAAAACTGCGATATTTTAGTAACTATAATAATAATAATAATAATATCCCAACGGTTTTTACCCTCCATTCCCGCCCATCCGCACGAGGGGCGCGGTCCGCATGACGTACGGAACCAGTATTTTCAATTTTTGCGCCGAGTCACGATAGGCAGGAGTTTGTTAAGTGTCGAGATCTAAAACTGTTCAGCTACAGAACTAAATTCATCAGCCGATTTTATGTCTTTATTTTAATGATTCATTTATTGAGAGAGGACAGTATCGATTTCTTAATACTGAAAAGCGGATCTGATATATCAAACGTGCTGGAATGAGAGTTAAAATCCTGGCATAAGCAATGGAGTGGGTCGTGCAATTCAAAATTAGTTTTACAAGCTTTCAGAAATAGGGGGCAAAAGTGCAAGTACACCTTTAGCCTTGTTGACTGTCACATTAATATGAAGATTAAAATTAAGCTTAGGATCCATTGTGATACCAAGGTCCACAAAATTGTATACCTGTTCCAGGTTATGGTTACCTATTGTATAAGAAGTGGGATGAACAGCTCTTCGCGAGAAGCTCATTACTTTACATTTCTTAAGATTTAGAGGCATAAGATTTACTTCGCACCAGTAAGCCATGCTGTCTAAGTCTGATTGTAGCAAAGACCTTTCTTTAATTGAAACGTACGATTTATAAAGCTTTACATCATCTGCATACATTAAAATTTTGGAAAATTGTATATCTGTAGAAATATCGTTTATAAAAAGCAAGAACAGAACCGGGCCTAGGTGGCTACCTTGAGGGACTCCTGAAGTAACATCAATGACGTCAGAGATAGTATTTTTAAACATTACCCTTTGTGATCTATCACAGAGGTATGAAGAGATCTAACGTAGAAAATTAGGTGGAAGACCAAGAAGATCAAGTTTGTAGATGAGCAACGAGTGGCACACTTTGTCAAATGCTTTACTGAAGTCAGTATATATAACATCAACAGTTTTGCTTTCACTAAATGCTTTTGAGATGTAGGATGTTAATTCGAGTAAATTTGTAGAAGTTGATTTGCCCTTGCAAAATCCATGTTGACTATATGAAATGCTAGAAGAGATAGAATGCGTCAACTGATTTGTTATAATTGCTTAAAATAATTTAGGAATTGCAGAAAGCTTAGCTATTCCCCGGTAGTTCTCCACTGAAGATCTGCTACCGCTTTTATGTAACGGGGTTATGAACGATTCCTTCCATATAGTTGGAAAAACGCCCTCTTTAAGAGATAAATTAAATAACGCTTTTAACGGCTCATAGAGATAATCAGAACAATTTATAAGAATACAAGTAGGGATCTGGTCAGGACCATAACTGAAGGACCGCTTTAAGGATTTCAGATAAACTACTACATCATCGGGAGATATTACTGGGATATTTATTGAGTTCATTGGACATAGTTTAAAAGGATAGTCAATGTTAGCATGTGAGTTAATGGAATAATTGGATTTAAAAAACTGAGCGAACATGTTAGAAATTGTTTGATTATCACTAGAGACGGTATTTTGATACTTCATGGCGGAAGGAAACCCACGTACATTTCGCTTGGAGTTTACGAAGTCATAAAATGATTTGGGGTTATATATTATACGCCGGTTGATCTTACACAAGTAAGCTTTATAACACTTTTTGTTTAATTCAAAAAACTTATGACGCAAAAGTGAGTATTTTACATAGTATGAGTGTAAACCGTTTTTTTTGTGTAATCTAAAATAACGCGATTTTCTGTTTTTCAAATTTCTCAGTTCTTTAGTGAACCATAACTGTGTTTGCTCTTCAGGAACATACATACGTTTAGGCACATGCTTTTCAAATAATTTATGTAAAGTAAAGTTAAAAAGTGCAACGCTTTGTTCAATATTGAACAGAAGATTATTCACTCAAAATTGATATTTACAATTGCTTTTAGACCAAAAATAAGGATATTGTAAATTTTTGGTAACCAAACTTGGTATGGTTATTGTGCTTGCCACATAAAAGCAAAACGTTGAAAATTATTGAAATCGGTCTAAAATTGAGGCCGCTTTTCATATAACGGTAAATTTCAGAAATGCTTAAAACTTCAATATTTCGAAATTTAAGGACGCTAATTTACTCAAAATTGATACACCCCGGCTTACCATGTAGCGGTAGCTTTCGGAAAGGTGAAAATCATATATTCAATACTTGCGCCGGGTATTTAATGTTCGGCTCCGCCCGAACTTAGACATTCTTACTTGTTTTATTTTCAATTTTACATATGTATATGATTTTAAAATGCTGGAAGACTTGAAACAAAATCATTGCCGACGAACAAATGTGAGATTAATTCAAATTTCTTTTGCAGAGACGGCCGAGAACTCTCCCCAGACTCAAAAATTAAGATAAGTGAAATAAGAGGCTATTTTTCGAGATGTAAGTTTAACCATAACCAGTGTTGCCACAAAATGTTTTTATTTCTTACCAAAATCACCGGAAAAAGTTACCAAATTCAACAAAAAATTACCAAACTTATTTTATGTGCAGAACTGTACAAACATATCGAGCCCTAACCGCCAAAATAACGTAAGCGTCATTTTTTTTTAATTTTCTTTTTGATGCAAAAATATTCCTTGAGCATCTAGATGCCCTTATGCATCAAAAAGAAAATTTTGAAAAAAATTTCGCTTACGTTATTTTGGCAATTATGTCTGTACACATTTATATTCGAAAACACCGAAACAACGAAAGTTTGTTGAATTTTTTTAAGTATTGAACAATGTTTGAAGTTTGAATTTGTTCGAGTTCTGTTAAAGAGATAACAATATTTTTATAGAACATAACCAAAATTAAATTACAAAAAAAAAATATGTTAAAACTTGTCAAAATATGTTGCGGCTATAATTTCTTCGACCACTGTATGCAAACAAGTGACAAGAAAATATATAAAAAATTCAACGCTTAAAAATGTTTCGAAAAAGTTTTTGAACGAGAACATACGTATTTACGTAGAATTCTATTCATATATATGGTTGCCGGGTACACTGGAAAATTTATGGTAATTGACAAGCTGACACGGAAAGGTAGGACTACCCAAAACCTTCCAGGAAAGGACACGGGCGATATACTTAGCAATAGTCACTTTCAAGCAGTTTGTTAAAGAACACACCATTCTTGTAGCCAAGGAACGCTGGAACAACTTTCGCCTTGCGAAATTTTCAGGATTACCTGGTATTTCGACAGACGGCTCATTTTCACCAGCATGGGGCAGGATAACTCTGTCTTTCAGGCCGAGGTTCACGCCATTGAAGTTTTTCTGAGGCAGTATGTGGAAAGTGGGGCAACCGAAAAACACATCTACATACACTCGGACAGCAGAGCGGTACTCCGCGCTCTTAAAGCACACGAGGTTCCCTCAAAGCTGATGTGGGATTGTCAACTTTTAATACTGATCGCCTCCAGGAACCGGGTATACCTCATATGGGTACCGGGATACGGTGAAGTCATGGGCAATGAAGGTGTAGATATTCTCGCCAGAAAAGGGACTGCACATGGATTCATAGGCCCAGGAGCCTTTACCGGTCTGCCATGGAGCTCCGTTAGGCGGAACTACTATATCTGGATGAAGAACGAAGCATAACATTACTGGACAAATACGGAAGGTAACAGACAGGCCAAGTCCTTCATTCCGGTTATATCAGCAAGGAGAACCGAAAAACTCCTTCACCTCAAAAGGCATGAAGTAAAAATTGTTACAGGTAGGGTAATGAAACACCTTTCAAATATAGGAGCTGTCAACTCTGACCAGTGCAGATTGTGTAAAGAAGAACAGGAAATAGCAGAGCACATTATGTGACACTGTGAAGCCCTTACCAGGACCAGACTTCGCTTCCTAAGATCACAGTACCTAGAAGCACACGACCTAAACGGCATTCAACCAAAGGACCTCGCGAGGTTTCTTAACAGTACGTGGATCAAAGATGACCTGTAGTTGAATAGAGGTTTGTTAAAAAGATCGTTTCGATCGCGGTAACTAGGTGGCCTGCTCCCGCCTAATCTAATCTAATCTAATGTGGAATCAGGACCAATATTGACCTACTTGACATATAAGACCGAATCGAAAAAGTTACCAAATTGAAAAATAAATTACCAAATTACCAACCTTGATAAATAAAGAAAAAAATTACCAATTTTGGTTAAAAATTACCAAAGCGGCAACGCTGATCATAACCACTTGAAGGATTAAGCAATTTCGTGTCCAAAAAATAAGCACAGTACGATAGTTGATAAGGAAATGGTCAATATGTTTCCCGGATAAGAAAATGTTTACTGTGGCATCGTTACTGTCGTTTCTGAATATCCACAGGAGAAAGTAAGATTAGCCACAGAATTTTTAAACTCTCTAACTTCTTTTAATTTTTCTTGATTGAGTAGCCATTTGTAATGAAATTTGTCAGCTAGAGAAGTGAAGTGATTGAAAGTCGTGATTTATGTGTTGATCTATGAGTATCTGTTTTAACTGAGATGACTAACCTTTTAAAATTTTTCGAAACAGTTAAAGACATTTCAACTTAAAAGGTAGTACCAAGGCATATCATGCAGGTATTAGAGTTAGTTGAACGTTCCAAACGTTGTTTTTCAATCGTTTGTCTTGTATGGGCAAAGGTTTCACAATTTATATTTTTTATGAGAAGAAATTAAAAATACTTGACATTTTAGGCTGCATTTCTCCAAACTCATTTAAGTGGAAATTAACATTAATTTAATTTTTTATTTAATTCTCATTTAAATTATTTTCAGTTTCAATAAATTATTTATTGAAGTGAGTAAAGATATGGCAGCACCGTGCTAAAAAAGGTTTTAAAAGCGCGGCTGTTATACAGCTCATACACAAAATTGTGGTTTGTGTATATTGATCAGCTGACTAAACGTGTAACATCTCATAGTGTGGTTATTCTGTCCCTCGATGTAGCGAATAGAAGGTGGCGCATTCCACAAAGCGCAGATTTTAATAGTTCTTGATGTTCATAAACAACGCCTCAAAAACTTTAAATGCACTGAAATTCCTATACGTTCACTAAAATCACCGTTTTTTCACATTTTATTTATTAACTTTTATTACAAATCATATATTTTTACAATTTAAAGCAATTAGAACACGTTTTCTATCGAAAAATGGAATATTTAGATAATTGACTAATCTCACATTCTCTTTTATCCTCCTATTCGGCTTTGCTACTTTTAGCGACAAATGTCATCGCCGTCGGGAATGCGCAATCTTGTATTCTATCACTCTTGATTCTGAATTAACTTTTATTTAAGTTAAGAGCATAGGTCACTTAAATCAAAATTAAAAACAAATTAAAATTGATTGGTGAAACCAAAAACTCGAAAATTAAAGTAATTTTCACTTAAATACATCTGGTGAAACGCAGCCTTACAGGTCTATTCTGCGCTGGTAATAAAAAGTTTGTAACCGGTGCATAAAGTTCCTGTCAATTTTTAAACCCTTTTCGCATTCTGTGCACTATTGTAACCGGTAAGTTTTGTTACCATCTCATAAGCTGGTAACAAAGTATTGCCCCGTGAAATATGCAATGCCAGAATTTGCACAACTCTTCATAGCTGAATTGCTGAATATTTTAACTGCATTACCAACGTACCTAGAATCGCGGTGACAAGAACTGGTAACATTTTTTGGTAATAAAATGTTTCGGTTACAAAACCTTCGGTAACGTGCAGAATAGACCTGTTAGAGGCCGAATAATTTGAAAATAAATAATATAAAAAAAA
>NW_023458555.1:74246202-74251718 GCF_013731165.1 Rhagoletis pomonella | reverse complement strand
CATATGTATGTACATACAAACGAGCACCAATTAATTTTATTTAAAGAAAGAAACCCTCCTCAAAGTCTAGCCAAAAAGCCAGCAACTCACACAACAGGTTCCCCCGAGCAATTCGCTCGAGAAAGTGGTACCCGGTACACGTAATACGCGGCACACAGCACAACAATCCGCCAAAACAGGCAACCCGGCCCAAAATTACCACCGTAGAAGGCAGAAACCCCGAGCGGCAGTGCAGGAGCCCAAGAATTACCCTTAAAACGGCCACAGGAGCTTAAAAAGACCAACTGGTCCGAAGGTAAGTAGTTTCGGACTAGTCCCAAACTGGTTCCCGGACTGCTCCCTGACTGGTTACCAACTGGGCCTACGAACTGGTCCCAAAGTTGTTACCAACTAGTCCACCTATACCTCAAGTGGTCCACAAGTCACTTCACTTACAAAGCATTCGACTTAGTTGACAATAGTCAAACTAATTTTATTTAAAGAAATGGCGTGTCGTCTATTTCCGGTGTAGCAAACGTAGTACATAGGGCGACATCTAGATGTCATCTACCTCGCCCTATTCACTATGCTTTTTTATAGGAGCTTTTCAAAGCTTTGCTTTGGTGTCGGAACACAACATTGAAAGTTTCTGGATCCACAACATTGAAAGTTTCTGGAACACAACATTGCAAGTTGATAAAAGCGTTGTAAAAATCAAGTCAGCTGCTCTACTGATTCTCTATCATAAGTGTGACATGAGATAATAATTTTCAGAAAACTTGTGACTCTGAAAAAAGGGCTGAAATTTGCAGTGACAAAATCAGTACAGTTGGGATTAAAAATCAGTACACAGGTATAAAAGTCAACCAATTTTTAAGCGTCGTTTTCGCTTAATAACAATGTACCAACCAAATAACAGCGCATTAATTTAACGAAAAATAACTACCTAATAGACGTTTAAATTCATACAGTATTATCAATATAAGTTCATTCGTTTAAAAGAAAACAAAGGTATTACGTATGAATGTACAGTTGTGTTCACAAAAATAGTAGTAAAATGTATTGACAAGTTTTGAACATTTTCTCTTTCCTTACTTAATGTAAATTTTTTATAAAAATATGGTTAATTCTGTTGGAGTGCAATGAGGTATAGTCGTTGCGCTGGGTATGCAGTTACAGTTGCATGGCTGTACTCAATCGCCACTCTTGCGTCTTCGTTCACGCACTCTGGGCAACGTGAGCAACCCATGTGCAAGATTCGGTAACCAATCCGAGTGGAGCCTTGGGTCACAGCAGAAAGAGAGGGATCTTCGGTGCGGCCACTCCGACTTATTCAGTTTAAGGGCTCACTGAAGTTTGCAGCGTCTGTTTTCCAGAAGGTGCGGCTGCAATCGGGTGTCTGTCTTGGAGCAAGCAGCTCGCTATATAAGCGTGTATTTGGTTGCGTTCCAGCAGTGGGTTGTGCGCTGGGTTTGGGACCCGCCACGTAAAAAAAACACTTCCAGTGAAGAAGAAAGGTAAAGCCTCGGATGAGACCCCACTTATGATCACGACCACGGCAATCGTTTAAAGGACTACGATTTGAGGGCATGCACCTGGAATGTTCAGACCCTTAATCGGGAAGGTGCCTCTACCCGGCAGGTTGATGTTCTCGTAAGGACAAAAGCTGGCATCACCACCACCCAAGAAATGCGTTGACGGGGCAAAGCAAGCAATGTCAGGGACCTTGAGACGTCTACTACAGCTGCCATGTAAAGGAGCGCAAATTCGGAGTTGGATTTGTGAGATTCCGTCGCCGAGTACTGTCGTTCACCCGGTGGAAGAGTTTGAAATGCTGACCGACTGGAAGACTGCCCGAAAATTTCACCAGAGAGTTTGGCGATTTAAGGAAGGATTTCAAGACCACGGCGTACTCCTACAAGAATAAAAATGGCGACCAAGTAACCGATGTTTAGAGCGTACTTAAATCATGGACGGAACACTTTTCCGTCCTACAGAATGGTAGCCTCACGGAAAGTTGATGATGACGGAGTACAAATAGCAATACAATAGCAGTACAAATAGAAAAACAACAAGGCTGCTGGAGCTGACAGCCTGCCAGCGGAGCTATTCAAGTACGGTGGCGAGGAGTTGATAAGGTGCATGCATCAACTGTTGTGCAGAATGTTGTCAGGTGAACGCATTCCCGACGACTGGAATTTAAGTGTGCTCTGTCAAATCCACAAGGAAGGCGACCCCGTCATTCGCGCCAACTACCGCGGGGTCAGCCTTCTAAGCATAGGTTACAAGGTCTTATCGAGCGAATTGTGTGAAAGACAGACGCCCACCGTCAATGAACTGATTGGACCTTATCAGTGTGGTTTTAGACCTGGAAAATCCACCTTGGACCAGGTATTCACAATACGCCAAATCTTCCAAAAGATCCGCAAGAAAGGGGTCGACGCTCACCACCCACTTGTCGACTTTAAACCTGCTTTCGGCATCACTAAAACGAGTTGCTTATATGCCACTATATCTGAATTTGGCATCCCCTAAAAGCTCATGCAGTTGTGTAAAATGACGTTGAGCAATACCACCAGCTCCGTCAGAATTGGGAAAGACCTCTCCGAGCAGTTCGGCGCCAAACGGGGTTTCAGACAGGGCGACTCCCTTTCATGTGACTTCTTTAATCTGATGTTGGAGAAGATACTAAGAGCTGCAGAATTGAACTGCTCAGGAACAATTTACTACAAGAGCGCGCAATTGCTGGCTTATGCCGATGACATCGACACCATCGGTAACAAAAACCACGAAGTTTGTTCTGCCTTTTCCAAAATGGGTAAGGAAGCAAAGCGGACCCATTCGGTGGTAAACGAGGACAGGACAAAGTATCTCCTGTCATCAAACAAACAGTCAGCACATTCGCGCCTGGCACCCACGTCACTGTTGACAGCTATAATTTCGATAAAGCATTAACACCGATAATAATGTCAGCATGGAAATCCAACGCAGAATCACTCCTGCCAACAAGTGCTACTTTGGACTGAGTAGGCAATTCAGGAGTAAAGTCCTCTCTCGACGTACGAAAACTAAACTCTATAAGTCACTCATCATGCATGTGCTGGTATTTGGCGCAGAAGCATGGACAATGACAACATCCGATGAGGCGGCTCTTGAAGTATTCGAGAAAAAGATTTATGGGCCTTTACGCGTTGGCGACGGCGAGTACCGCAGAGGATGAAACGATGAGCTGTACGAGCTTTACAACGACATGGACATAATGCAGCGAATTAAAATACATCGGCTCCTCTGGCTTTGCCATGTCGTTCGAAGGGGCACCGACGCTGCAGCTCTGAAAGTACATACCCGATGGTGGTAGCAGAGGAAGAGGGAGGCCCCCACTGCGATGGAAAGATCAGGTGGAGAAGGAATTGGCTTCACTTTGCGTTTCCAATTGGCGTCAGTTGGCACAGAAGAGAAACGACTAGCGTGCTTTGCTGAACTCTGACAAAATCGCTTGGGCGGTTACAGCGCCAAATAAGAAGAAGAAGAATAGTTAATTCTATAACAAAAACCATTTAAGTTGAACTCTCATACTTTCTAAAAAGTTTATAAAAACTTAAAGAAGTTTTATCAAAATTACTTGATTTTTTATCCGAATTTTTTAAAAATTTTGAAGTACGCAGTTGTAGCCCATTCAGTTTCAGTAGAAGATGAGCTCGAGTCAGAATTTGTTTTCATATTTTAAGCTACACATTTAAAACATATTTAGTTGGTGTGCTTATTAAACACAACATTCACAATTAAATGTTAACTAGAAGGTATAATACCGAATTTTCGAATACGAATGCAATTTAATAATGTTAAATGTGTTTGTGCAAATAAAATTACGGGTGGTCGAACTTCAAAAATCAAAGTAAAGCTACATATATCATATCCGAAAGACGGTAGTTTTCACCTTTTCCAAATATTTAGAACTTACATTGCACAAGAAGCACAAAAGCAGCACTAGTCGTCTTCAGTTTGAAATACTAAGTCTGTTCCAGGTGCTTCAAGATTTGCAGGTTTTTACAGGAAGTCGTTCTTGGTCGCCAGCTTCCATAAGGTTTATTAATGGCGAAAACAGCTTTTCCTGTGGAACCTGCAAAACGTAAGGTACCTGGATCAGGGCTATTATGTTGTGCTGAATTCAAGCAGTTATTTTGCGAAATGCTAGGAATCGAAACAGTTGCAAAGTGACAGCCTGTGAAAATGATTTAAATTTTATTAACGCTGCATTTACACGTTCAATAAATTGCTTTCAATTTGCTCATAGGAATGAGTTGTAAAAAACTTTTTTTTTTAACATGTTAACCTCATAAATGTAAATTATACCAATTCACAAAAATAGTTATTAAATGAAGATATCAGTACAAAATCAGTTCAAGCTCTGAAATTCAGTAGGTTTTGCGTATTGATTTCGGGTTCTTAAAAATCAGTGCAATAAAGAAAATCAGCACATGTAGTGATTAAATCAGCGCATCTGGCCGCCCACCCATACATAAGTATATATTTTTCATATACATAAGTATTTATATACATATGTATGTACGTATTCAGTGTAAATGCTGTGATATCGTGGGCGGAATATTTGGTGAACCGAGCCAGCGTTATTGTGATTAAGTACAAGTTGAAGAATGCAACTGTGCTATTCACTTCGTACATATTTTGGGACTTTTATTTATTTATTTTATTTTAGAGAATTTTCGTATCACATGCCGAAATTGTCAAATTTTAGGTTAAGTGCGGGTATAGTTGCATACTGTGTAGGGGTACTACGGGTATTGTGGTATATGAGAGTACCCGTAATGTGGTATAGCCGCTATCTTCGATTCTGGCAAGTCTACAACATCCGTTATTACCTTCTCATATGATGACTTAAAAAAAAAAACGGGGTTATAATACAGATATGAAGTAAAACCAATCGGTTGTCTTCAAGTCGCACAAAACATGTGATCCAAAATTTAAAAGTTTTTTTAACTCCAAGAAATCAACTTTATTTGTTAAAAAAAAAAATGATTTAGAAAGAAGGTACAGTATACCACATTATTAGAACCATACTTCCGATTTTTGAAGTAGGTATTTTTTGGGATCTTTTAAACTTTTTTCAATAACTTTGTTATTTTTGAATATCGTATTTTATTAAAAATGTTTTATAGCTAAAGTTTCACTGTTGTCGAATAATAAATAATAGCTACAATAAAGCTCGTTTGCTACAGATCTCAAAAAAGAAATACCTATACCACAACACCCGAAGTTCCCCTACACAGTATGCAACTATACCCGCACTTAACCTACCTGGGAAAACCCATAAATTCTTACCTACATTTGTGCATACATGTTCATGAATGCATTTAATTCACTTTATGTGCCGCTACTAATTATGTATAAATTGCCACTGAGCAAAAAACGCATAAATAAAAAATGCGAGTGCTCGTGATAAAAGTGAAGCTTCTTAGAAATAAATAATATAAAAAAACTTTTTAATATACAACGCTTTTATAAATGGACTAAAAAGT
>NW_023458555.1:74242123-74246102 GCF_013731165.1 Rhagoletis pomonella | reverse complement strand
ATAAGTGGGCGGTGCCACGCCCATTTTCCAAAATTTTATCATAAGCGTATTTCCGGATAAAGAATTGTTGCAACCGTCAATTTTGAATAAATTAGCTTTAATATTTACTGATTTATCGAGGATTTCGTATTTCTCGAAATTACCGTTATATGGGATGTGGGCGTGGTTATTGTCCGATTTTAAAAATTTTCGGCCATTTGGTATGCTGTACCAGGGTCAACAACTGTGCCAAGTTTGGAAGAAATTGGTGCAGCGGTTTCCAAAATATACACATGTAACTATAAGTGGGCGTGGCTACGCCCATTTTTCAAAAATTTTTAATATTCTTATTTCTCGTCAAAAAGTTATTCTAAATGTCAATTTTGAGTGAATTATCTTCAGTAGTTACTAAACTATCGCAGTTTTCGTATTTCTGAAAATTACCGTTATATGGGAGGTAGGCGTGGTTATTGTCCGATTTTGCCCATTTTCAACACCATCCGTCCCACGCCCAATATAAGTGCATGTACGAAGTTTCGTTAAGATATCTCAATTTTTACTCGAGTTATCGTGTGCACAGACGGACGGACGGACGGACGGACGGACGGACGGACGGACAGACAGTCACCACTTAATCGATTTCTCTTTTCATTCTGATCATTTATGTATACATTTATCTATATCTATCTCGATTCGTTTTGCCTGTTACTAACAACCGTTATGTGAACAAAGTTATAATACCCTTGTGCACAAGTGCGCTCGGGTATAAAAACAAAAGTGCGTTCTGCTTAAAAGTAAAAATATTAGTTTACTTTGTCTTACTTGTCTAAATTTAAGCTTATTGATTTTTAAGTAAATTCAGTTCTTTTTAAGCTTATATATATATGAAGTACTTCGAAAGTTTTTGTCGTACTTAACTTAAATAAGATATACAGTCAGTCAATAAAGTTTAGGTACAGCGAAGTTTTTACAATACCGGCAAATATGTTATTTTTCCGTAATTTTTTATAAAAATATGGTTAATTCTACACCAAAAAACCCCAAAAATCAGAGCTCCAAACCTTATGCAAAATTAAAGAAAGCTCTGCAAATTTCCATCCAAATATTTCAATTTACACTCTTTAGAAAAAAAGTGAGGTACGCAGTTTTTTATCCCATTCAGTTTTAATATAACAAAGTGCAAGTTTGAGGTAGCTAGGACTTACCATTGATGTTTAGCAATTTTTTTTTGTTGTTCGGTAAGTCTTAGCTTCCTCATACTTGCACTTCATTATACTAAAATGAAATGGGCTAAAAAACTGCAAACTCAACTTTTTTCTAGAGAGCGTAAATAGAAACTGAACTATTTTAATGAAATTTTGCAGAATTTTTTAAATTTTGCACAAGGTTTGGAACTCTGATTTTTGGGGATTTTGTTGTAGAATTGATCATACTTTTATAAAAAATGACCGAAAACTAAAATATTTAAAAAACAGTTGTCCGTATTGTAAAAAATTCGTTGTACCTAAATTTTATTGACTGACTGTATTAAGGTAGCTGTGCTGGATTACATAAAAAAAATTAATTTGTCTTTTCTTAGCAAAAGGTAGCTCTGATGGCTTGCAATTTTAAATAAATTTAGTGAGAAATTGGTAATTATTTAGACACCTTTTTTTAAATACCTCTTTTTCTGCAACTGCATTGCCTTTCTCAATTCTCCTTCAGGATTTTGGCCTTTGTTATGGAATAACTAAGTACAATGATTATTAAGCAACTCAAAGCTATACCAGCCTGATTACCGACGTATACTTTTGAGAGGTAGCCGCACCCTTATAAAAGGAATAAGACCCAAACTTTTCAGGTCAAAATTTCAGTAGGTTGCGTCTGTATGGCCTTTTCAATTTTATAAATTATCATTGTTTTTAAGTGGAAAAATAAAACTCAAAATTAATGATAATTTCTGCGCGAAAAAATAAAAATCTTAAAATAATCATTATTTGTAATCCCAAAAATAAAAATCAAATAATAATTATTTCCGTTTGAGCGAAAAAATAAAACTCAATAATTATTCATAAAATAATGATTAAATGCTGATTTAAATTATTTTACTCATAATGATTACCTTCCCTGCTTTTAAAATTAATTAGTTTAGTTTTTGGACTGGTGCGTAACTAGTTACTATCGGCCTGATTCGTTTTTGGCGAAAAAGAACTAGTACTGAACTAGAAATTTGGTTCACTAGTTCGTGTTTTCCCTACAGGGTAATGAAACCATTCCGCTACAATTTTCAAGATTGCATACATGGACTTAAAATTGGCGTTTCTCACCCGAATTGTATTTTGTTAATGTATGTACTTATCGTGATTCAATAATACAAGGTTCCACTCTTAACGAATTTGACAGAATCGTTGTTTGCATGACGTCACACTTGTGCAACTTGTTTACGTTTTCCTGGCAACATATTTTCTTCCATTCTTGCTCACGTTTTGGCATTTCTCTCTCGCAATTGCACCAGTGTGATCTTGTATTCTATCATTCTTGACAAGGTTCGATAAACTGACAGTTGTCTCTCTCGCACCGCTCCCTTAGCAGCGGCACCGTGTTGTTTCTTTGCAAATTCACTTGGGAAAAGTGTAGCTTTGGTGTGAATTAGAAGAATAAGCTTTTGTGCAATATGTTTGTTTGTATATGCATATGAAGCACATTTAACTGATTAAAACATAGATTGTTTTTAAATTGGATGTTTACTTAAATCTCATAGTAGTTTTGTTTTAATTCTGAGTCCTTTTGCAGTTTTTATACAGCTAAATAGCACATAAATTACGTAATTCACGTAGTTATATTAATATATCGTTCAATATTTAAAATGCCAGATTTCCTGCAAATACATTGGAATTTACAAAAGGAATTTCACTACTAATTGCCTACTTTGCGGACTTTTCTACTACCATTTTCGCACCAAGGGATTTCATTCTTCTCCTTTCTCCGTCCTTCGTAAATGCAACCTTTTGTAAGGGAGTATCAAACCGCGGCTGTCATTAATTATCTAACCTTGTATTATTGAATCATGTATACCACGGTGCAGCGAACAAAGGTGGCGCCGTCAGTGGTACCGCTACTTTGGTTTTGGCGATTTTGACAGTTGTGGTAACTTGTAAATAACATTTGTTTACAAATCAGCGACAAGGATAATTTTAATTATAAGTGAAAAATCAGTTTAAATTGTGTTAATTTGCAATTTCTGAGTGATTTTTGATTGAAGACTGCGTAAAAACTAATAAAATGAAGTTCCGTGTGTTAAATTTCGACAGCCGTGAAGATGCGAGATGCGTAGATGATGCAAGTGTAGCGCTGTGACGAATCGCTGCATTTTGTGTACATAGGGCACGGTAAAGCCGTTCTCGAAATGTATCTTTATTATTATATTGACAGAATTGCTTCACAATGACTTCGCTTCTGCTCCAAACATCCTCCTTTAGCAAGTTAACTAATCAATCCCGCTGAGATGCTGCCGCAGTTTGCTGCGTCAGCCCTAATTGCAAAGCAATGGAGAGCACCAAAACGTTTGCTGCAGCAGCTTGTATTCTATCATTCTTGCATGTGTACTTATGTGCTTGAAACTACTGTTAACTTATCAAACGATTCCTAAACTTGGAAATTACATATTTGACTTCATTCACCACGATTTTGAAAACTGACAAAATCGGCGTGACCAAGTCCATGGTCCTTTTAAGATTATATAAATACCCGGAAACATTAAAACGTTTGAAATTAATCTCGTCTCATTTTTTTGCATTTTCACTTGCTTGCTGAAGTAATGAAGAATTGAAAATTCATAAGGGAAAATTATCGTGTTTGTAAGATTTATCTTAATATCTTGAAAACTTGATTTTTAACACCAACGTAGTTTTGAAACTCGGCAAATTCATCCAACTTTATCTTTATCTTTATCTTTATCTTTATCTTTATCTTTCTCTTTATCTTTATCTTTATCTTTATCTTTATCTTTATCTTTATCTTT
>NW_023458555.1:74233743-74239123 GCF_013731165.1 Rhagoletis pomonella | reverse complement strand
AGCACCAATTAATTTTATTTAAAGAAATGGCGTGTCGTCTATTTCCGGTGTAGCAAACGTAGTACATGGGGCGACATCTAGATGTCATCTACCTCGCCCTATTCACTATGCTTTTTTATAGGAGCTTTTCAAAGCTTTGCTTTATGGTGTCGGACACACAACATTGAAAGTTTGGCTGACTTCCAAAACGTCAATTGCTTTGCATACGTACAAAGTATAACGTTCAATAACGCCGAACTACAAAATGTTGACGATGTATACTCTTCCAAAACGCATCCGAAAATTTATCGAAATGCATCGCTAGCGCAATCAGCGCATCAGAAACAAAGTTGATGCTTCGTTTGTTATTGGTTACCATTGGTGTTTTAAAAATGGAAAATTCATAAAAATTGTTCATTGGTATATAGAGTATTTAAAATATACAATGTATATGGTTGCAATGTGTCGCAACCCTGCATATACAAACAGTTTTGAATACCGCAGTATAACAGTTTCCAAATATTGTATTGATACGTTTTGGAAGCCAGCCTTTCTGGAACACAACATTGAAAGTTTCTGGATCACAACATTGCAAGTTGATAAAAGCGTTGTAAAAAAATAATACAAGTGTGCAGCGAAGATAATGAGACAAACACAGTTGCTTATTGTATCCAACAGGCACCAAGTTGCTACATACGTTTTTATTGCTTATCACATTAAATTTTTGAAGTGAAACTTCGTAGGCGGCGGTATCGCAAAAATGGAGAGTGAAATTTTTAAAACTGAAAATATTACATGAATAAGAAGGAAGATATTGTATAGAGAAGGGGAAAAAGAAATAAAGCGACGTATGACGGCTATAAAAAGCGATAGCACAAGCATCTTCAACGTGCATGCGTACCATGGTGAAACGAATACACAAGGTGGTGCTGATTGTGATCAGTAGAGTTGCAAATATATCGATGTCAGTATCGATATATCGAGTAATTGTTTTTTTTTGCAGACATCGATATTTTTTTCGATATCGAGTACGGCTTAGCCATTTTCTCATTACTTATTTTTGCGACATAAGCGGTGACTGATTTAATAGACTACAAATCTGCATATACATTTTTTTAATAGAAATTCTTATTAAAAGGTTCGCAATTTTTAAGAAAATTTTGATTTTTTTCTAATATTTGCACAAATTTTGCTATTTAGGTTTATATAGCTTTTGTTAGAGATTGAGCTATACTTTTATAAAAAAGTTATGAAAAAAATATAGAATGAAAAATCATTGCGAATACTGTGATAATATCACTGTGTGATTTTGAGTGTGGGTCACTGTTCATACATACATATCTGTGTTCGTATGGAAAAGTAGCTTAATATTGACTTGCTAGTATCGGAACTATTTCTGGTACGTTTTTTTGCCCAACGTTGTTAAACGGCTCAGTGCCTGTGAGTCATTCGCAATCGTATGCTGCGAATGCCGATTTATACATAATACATATACATAAGCTACTTTTCTATACGAACACAGATATGTACTTCATATATATAATAAAATTTTCTGTTGGTAAATGGTTCTATTCATTTTTTGAATGAGTAGATGTTTTCAGTGTAGAATTAAAAATTAACGATATATATCGATATAGCGAGTTTTTGTCTCTTAAATATCGAAAATATCGAGTACGGCGAATATCGATACTTTTGCAGCTCTAGTGATCAGTGATCGGACTTAAAAAAAAAGAATTTGTGTGGTAGAATTTGGAAAAAAATGTGGAGATTTCAAAAAAATGTGGTTGAATCAAAGTTAGTACAAAAATGAAAAATATTCTGCAAGGTTTAACCTAAATTGCAAACATTTTAATTAGAATCTAAAAAAAATTTATTTTAGTATTATAAAGTGCAAGATTTAAGTTGCTAAAAATTCAGTTCAATTTTGGTAATTTTTTTCCTTGACAGTGTAAAGCAGTTCCTTCCATATCAAGATATTTTTCGACCATATTTTGAAAGCTTTCTGCAAGCTTGCGGAGTGCTGCCAGCTTTTCTTTCTATCACATCACGATGTAGCCTTATGGTCTGATTATGCATAATTCGCATAACTTCGCACAACTTCGCATAAACTTCAAACTGTAATTTCGTATGTACTTTGTATGTATTTTGTATGTATTCCATTACCCCGAAATTAGCAGAACTTTTAAAAACTTAGCGATCTGTTGAGTTAAGATTTTGCTTCACATTTTCTTAAGTTACACTTTTAGTGCTCTAGTACAAATGGTTGTGCGAAGTTATGCGAAGTATGCATAATCAGACCCTTAGGAACTTTAGATGCACTGAAATTTTCTAATACTTTCACAAAAATCGCCGTTTTTTAACATTTTCGCTATTAATTCTTTTTTATAAATCATATATTTTGCGATTCAACACAATAAAACCATGTTTCCTGTCGAAAAATTGAATATTGAGAAAATTTACTATTTTACGGTTTATTTTATCCTCCCATTCTGCCTGTTGTTAGTGTTTAGTGTTGGACAATTTTTGCTCTTAAAATTAAGAAAATTATATCGAGCAAACATAAAACTACTCAAAAACGCGAGTATGTGGTAGATTTCAGACCTTGTGTGGTAGATGCTCAAAAAAGTGACAGATCTACCACAATGTGGTAGAAGTCCGATCACTGATTGTGATACCGCTAAATCTCTCTTGAAAATTTTGACAGAGATATGAAGTCATAGGGGATTTTGTGTATCGCCTGTGTAATATATGTACATATACATACATATGCAAAACATATAGGTACTAATAGACAGTGTTGCCAAGTTTTGAATTTGAAAAAGCACTAAAATCCAGAAAAATCGCGTTTTTCTCGAAAAAATCTCAAAATTTTTATTGGAGTATTTAATGGACTTTGTATGCATACAAAATTGTATTGTAAGGATGCCGATTCAAATTAATAAAAATCAATGTTTGTTGCTCGACGGTGTAATTTATTCTTTTTTCTATAAATTCAAATATTTCCGTTCAAGCGACGTTAGGATTCTTGTTCTTATTTTCTAATTTGCAGCTGTGTCCAGCGTTGCCGTTTCGCTTAGATGTAAGCAAAAATTGACTAATTTTTCCTCACTGTTTACATAAATGTTAAAATCTTCTTCGTTTGAATCTACTCTTATGGTCTCGTGAACTAATGGAACATAACAAATTCAGCTCAAACTAAAGGTCTAAAGTGTGATTCCTGCTCCCAGAAATGGGGAATTACCGAATGTAATTTTGACATGATTGAAAGTGCTGCCACATAACTCCGGTGGTACTGCAAAACGGTCAATGTCTATTAGTACGCATGACACTTAGATGGTCTCTTCCGTGCACCGGAATGCATCTGTAAATCGTTACACCCTAATAAACGAATGACGAAACTGTCTACCTTTGGCTGATGAAGATGAACGGTTGCCAGAAGTGATCAGATACAGATAACACAACAATTAAGCACCAGAGGTAATAAGTGACATAGAACGTTTTGCAGTAAAAACGACGATATATTGTTGGTACAAAAATGCTCCCTCGCTTATGATTGTCATTGTGACATGATTTTGTTTCGATTTTTGTAAAGTTTCTTACAACACTTACGATTGCTATAAAATTTGCCCCCTTTTTGTTAAGATTTACAGATTTGGTGCCTTCGAACTAAAAACAAAAGCACCAAAAAACGCATCAAGCACTAATTTCTAAAATTTTCGCATTTTGAATAAGGAAATGCACTAAATTTAGTGCGAAAATCACCAAGTTGGCAACAGTACTAATATATCTCTCACAGCTTTCTTCACCGGCAAATCTGCGATGACGTCATATTCACGTTACTCTCCCGAATTTCGCATCGCTCAGCGTAATCTTGTATTCTATCGGTCTTGCATTGAACTGACCAAAGTTCTTAGGGATAACGTTCAAATGAGAGTGAAGTAAGTGAATTTTGATTGACATTCTACATACCATAGCTGAATATGCAGTGTTGCCAACTTTTGAGTTTCAAAAAGCACCAAAACTTGGAAAAAAGCGTTTTACCCAACTAAAAGCACTAATTTTTTTATCACATGATACTTTTTTTCATAACAGTTTGTATTTAACAAAAGTAAAAAAAATAAACAATATTTACAAGTATAAATCAATACACAAAACTTTTTTGCTCATAAAGCCTCTGCGCATGCTATTATGATTCATGATTACGAAGTAATACCGAAGTACTGCACGTTGAAACTGGTATATCTCGATAAAGAAAAATCGAATCGCAAAAGCGAAAATGAATTTTAAAGGGGAAGAGTAATACTAAATGAAACGTTAAGTAGGGATGAGAAAAAAAAAATGTTTTGTTTTCATAATATAACCTCAAATAGCGCGAAAACCGTGACGTGCTAGAGCAATTCGGCAGCCAGATTTGGATTTAGCACCAAAAAATCTACAAGAACCGATGCATTTTACTCAGGTGGCGAAAAAAGTCAAAATTTATCGAACTGTGTAATCAATCAAAATATGTACTAGAAATAACTAGAAAATAAAAAAAGAAATACTTAACTTACCTGCGTGCTAGCATTTTCAACTCGAATACAATTTAACAAGAACGTGGGTTTGCAACTTCAGATTTTTATCAATCATGGTTGCATTTTAGTGAATTTAAATTTGTAGATTCTTGTAAACTCAACAAACACTAAAAAAGGTACTAGGCACTAAACCATTTCTTTTGGCGTTTTGATTTTCAAAAAGCACTAGAACTAGTGCTTAAAGCACCAAGTTGGCAATTATATGAATATGCATTCAGAAACTCATTAACGATCTCTTTGTAATTCTCACGCCTTTTGTTGCCTAGAAAATTAGTGCACAAAGACTGGAAGCTATTCCAGGCTCTTGGTTCAACCGGACTTAGTTTACATGAAAATTCAGTATCTTTTATTAGCTATCGAATCCGAGGCCTAATAAAAACGCCTTTAAATTACCAATAATCAATTAATAAAGCATGAGCAATAACGCCCAAAAATAATATCAGAATTACCTTCTTTTATTTTAGCCTCGCTCAATCTCGGGAAAGAAGATTTTATATGATTAGACATTGAAATTTTTAAGAAATTGCTTCATGTAACCAAGTTTCAAGTGCAGTGGTGGCAAAATTATATTCTCAGGAGCCACGAGTGGAATTCTCAACACATTTTTTTCGCCAATTCGAAAGGGATTTCGCTGTGGCCACTCATCTCTTTCATACTTAAGGGGTGCACGGCTATCCCACTCACAAAAATAACAGGGGTATTTTGAGTAGTCTCCAGCATACCCATCAGTATTGTTAAAATTTTAAGGTCACTGACAATTTGCTATTTGTGCATTGCATAGTTTATCAATTGAAGAATTTTTTCAATTGAATCGTATGCTTCTTTCA
>NW_023458555.1:74221609-74233643 GCF_013731165.1 Rhagoletis pomonella | reverse complement strand
CTTCTTTCATACCAGTAGCGCACGCTAATGGGACCGAAGGCATCTCATTCTGGTTATGCAGTAATACAGCTTTTAAGCCTAAAGAGCATTCAAATATTAAACAAATTTTAACTGTTAGTTACTTTTCATACTTTTACACGATCCATCGATGAAAAGACGCCAATCTTTTGGTTCGTAGTTGCAATCAAAGAGGACAAATCGTTCAGCCACATCAGCCAAGTTGTTTGTTTTTTTGTCAATTTTGAAAACTTGCCGAAACTTCAAGCGATGATTACTTCGACACCGTGTAATTTTTAAATCCTATTCCACTACATTCCACTTTTTTAATCTAGAAGCGAGCACTTCCCTTTGCCGAAGTGTTATCCCTAGATCTCGGATGAACGCGACCCTGATGGTAGAAACTCTTCACCGCCATCCTCTGTCGAAAAGTCTTCAGCTTCGTTCCACTTTTGCTCGACGGTACTTGTGCACTTTATTTGATCTTGATGAAAGCTCGAAACACTGGATACATTGACATATGTGATATTTTTACGGGTTTTACAACTATGTCCCAAAACATCTGTTTTACAGAAGTAGCAATCATTTATGTTGTGGTACAACTGAAGATGCCATATCATTAGGGCTGCCATACGTCCCGGTTTTCCCGGACATATCCCGGTTTTAGACTATTTGCCCCGGTGTCCCGGTCCAACCTTAAAATGTCCCGGGTTTCGTTTAACAGGCCTATTCTGTGTTGGTAACAAAAATTTTGTTACCGGTTAGTAAAGTTACTGCCAATTTTTAAACCCTTTCCGTATTCTCCACACCCTTGTATCCAGTAAATTTTATACCATCTCATGAGCAGGTAACAAAATATTGCCCCGTGAAATATGCAACACCAGAATTTACACAGAACTTCATAGCTGAATTGCTGAATAAATTAAAACGTTACCAAGGTAAATAGAATTGCGGTTACAAGAAGTGGTGACATATGTTGGTAAAAAAATTAGCTTGTTACAAAATGTTCGGTTACAAGCAGAATAGGCCTGTAAGTGTCCCGATTTTCGATTTGATTGCACAAATTTTGCATAAAAATGACTACACTGAGATAAAACGCGTTGTAATAACGCATTGGGGGAAATAACGCATAGTAAACACGAATATTTTTTATTTGATTATCGTTTTAAAATGTTCGTATTTAAAAACAATACTCTCATACCACGCACACGTGGTGTTGGATCAAACTGAACATTTGAATGCACATTTACATGTCTGGCTGTAGCTGAGTGCACGACGATGCTTGTCACAATTTGCTAATTTCCAGAGCGTCAGGGTTCAAATCCCAATACAGGCAGGGTGACAGGTAACAAGATCAACGGCAATAAGGTCAATTGACTTTATTTCCCACCCCGGTGCGAAATAAAGTCAACAAAGTCAATTCATAGAAAAAAATGTTGTTCTTACAATAAACATTGCCCCGTAAGTGTTGTTTTTTAATAGATGAAAAAGGTTATTGCCAAATCCTCAGTGTTGTGATATTAATCCACACACAATCATGAAGTACCACCAATTGATTTTATTAAAAAATTTTAAATTACGAATATGTAAAAACACGATGCGAAAAACTAAACGCCTACGCACAGCTGGAATACGAGAAATATTTGAAGAAAGAGTGTAGTAATAATCCATAACTTGCAAAACATGTTTCGTTTCCACAAAAATAAAGCGAACACTATTAAATTGAAGAAACAGTCCATGTCCAAAAACCCCGGAGAAACACTGAAAGAATTCTGTGTTTTAAATTAGCATATTTTGAACGAATTCGGAACGTCTAAGGTGGAAAAGAAGCCAACCTGTCTATAAGGAAACAATTATAGAAAAAGAATTTTCTTACACTGTATTCATGTCTCCGGCAGCAATTTGTGACGACATCATTAGTAGAACGACGACACTATTTATTAGATGGCACATTCAACGAGCCAATGTGCTAAAATGCGGGTATAAACAATTATTTATTATTTAATATCGGAACTAAATTCTGCCACTAATGCCACTAAATTTTTATGGGCTGCAAAACTTCATTTTCAAAATTTTTATAAAAAAGTCTGAATAGAAAGTTACAAATTTGTATGCAAATTTACTGCATTTTCCCGAGTTTTGCACAAAGATTAGAATTTAGTTTTTATGTTTTCTGATGTATTTTTATAAGGAACAAAAAGGTACATGCATTCTGAAAAATTCTCTGTGCTTTAGTTGTGATAAATTGTTTTATTTGGCTGGTGTACGTTGTAATGATCTCTTGATCTCATGTTTTTATGTTTTTGTTTTTGTTTGTCAAAATAAAATTTTACTACATCCTTTCGTACGTAATTTTTGTCGAAACGAAAGGGAAGGGAGCGAGAGGCCTCTCCCTCCCTTAAGTGTCCCGGTTTTGCAGTAGAGATATCTGGCAGCCCTACATATCATGGGAACTGAACATGGCAAACTCAAAGTTTTATCGGCTTTGGTTTTAGCTAACTTTAGATTTATTGAACAATACAAACAAGCATACTCTGGCTCAGACCACTGGCTCTTTACATATGATTCATTGAAAAAAATGTTGTAATTTTTCTAATTATTCGCGATTTATTTTTGTCTACGAACAAGCCGCAGATATAGCAAAATTTATCGCGATTTTCACACATTTTTTATCATTGAGTTACACAGCTTTTAACACGAGTAGCACTTTAATATACTCGAATTTTCGCAATTTTTGCAAAAAGTAATATATACTTTGAACGAATTTTGGGTCGTCGCATACATAACTAAGCAATTGTAGTACGCATATTTCACAGTAGAAAGGAAAAAGATATATGTCGTGGAAGACAGAATTAATAGGGGATTGTTTCGAAATAATTTTACATACACACTGGTTAACCAATTATTTGAGAAAAAAGAAATTTCGATATTATTTTTACAGTTTCTGTGGCATTTATCAAGATACATTAAGAATTCGTATAATGTAAAAAGCGGTAAAACGTTGTCTTTTCAACGATCGTGTTGATAGGATAAACAGAGAAAAAGTATATATGCCTTAATTTATGAAAAATAGGTTGTGGCCCCTAACTCCATATTTTGAGGGTGTATTGGAAATTTTGAGTATGCAGTCCATTATTGCCACTACCTTAGCCTTTAAAGTATCCATACAAAATTTAAAACTGTATCCAAATGTATCCACCGAAAAGAGCGAGCATTTTTACACAGTACATCTATAGAAGAGAAACTGGGCTCCTTAACAAACTTATTAACATGTAGTCAGTATTTTCCCATTCTTAGACACAAATTTGGGAAACAAAGGCCCGTAGTTGTAGTCAAAGTTAAGTCGACTCTAAAGTTAATTGCAGCTTTTTGACATACTTTTCAATGGGATACCTGCCAAAAAAGCTGCAACTGACTTTACTGTCGACTTCATTTTGACTATAACTACGGGCCTTTGTTTCTCAAATCCGTGTCTAAGGATGGGAAATACTGACTTCAACTACGGGCCAAAGTTTCCGCATGTTCGATGTTTATTACTAGGATTAGATTCCCACAAATAATACATGCAAAAAATGTTTCCTAGCCTATCAAAATAATAATAATTTTGACCTGTTACATTTAGTTGAGTAAATTGTTATTTCCCGCTATTATGGTTACAATGTTTTTCAATCAAACTGGTGGATTGGGAGCTATCTATGAAATTAAAAGCTTTCTCAAAAACTTGTATTTGTCTGTAAATTCCGCCTTCAAGAAAAGTGTCTTATTTCCAGCTTGTTTGAATTCTCGCTTAACGACATATGTATAACTGAAAATTTAGAATTTATAAGTTATTTTTGGTTCAGTCAAGTTGTTGTTGAAAATTAGTTATCGGCATGGTTGTAAATTTCCTTTGAATGCTAAGAGAAGGGTTGCTCGTGATGTAGAAGTTGATTTTTTCGCATTACAGTTAACTACTACAGGTCGGCAAACTTTTTAAAATTTGCAAACTACTTGGTGTAATTAAATGTACGTTTATGTAGCTAAAAAACTAATTTTTCAAAGTGACAAGAATAAAGGAAAATTTCTTGCTTGGAGGATAAGCAGCCAACTTTTAAAAATGTTATAATAGCTCGTACATAAATAAAAATAATTTCCTTCAACTTACGAATACTTATGGGAAAAGGTATCCGAATTTACACTGAGGAAGAAAACGAAGTATCCCTCAAAATTTAAGGTGAAAATGTATTCAATTTGATATATATGTATCAAAACGGCAGCACTGATGCAGTCCATGGTAAGGCTTACAACATATATGAACCTCAAAAAAGTGTTTTAATTTTTTTTTTGTCACATAGTGGAATCTTCAGATTTTGGAAAATTATATGATCTGCATCAGAACGTATGATTAAGGACAATTAAACATTTAAAATCATAATCGGCCTTAGAATCAGTGGTAGTATTTGTGGTTTTTGATTTGGGGTGGTTTTTAAGGGGATAAAAACGCATAGACATCATCTTAAAAAATGTGCATGAGTTCGTAATGTTCTTATAAAAGCAATAACTGAATAAATATGTTACATATGTACATGCATACATATTAAATACATACATATACTGTAAATAAATGGACATTGGCAGAGTCGTTACCAATGTTATTGTCACGCTCCCTCTCATTCTCTGCATGTAAAAAAAAGAGTGATGGACAAAATAGAAAAATCAGTAACGAAAACATCTGCCTCTCATGGCATTTTAGCAACCCAATAATGCGCCGCCAACAACTGTGAGTTTCTTTCTATAAAAACCCAAAAAAAGGAAATAAAATAGCAAAACGAGTGCACAATTCTACAAAACAATTCTGAACTCATAGCCGGTTTTTTATAGCGTTGGCTATGTCCAGCCGTTTGGTGGCGGTTAGAACGCATCTGTTGAGGGTCGCATTGGTAGTGCTTTAAAACTAAGTAGCAGGGGTGTTCAATACATTGCTTAATATATAGCAATGTCCATCGATGACAAATAAATACGTACACATTACTAACTATGGATATAAGTATTTACTTAGTTATGTAGGCATGTTCATTCGTATGAAATATTTTCTTGCCTATAAGTGTGCATGTGCGCGTGTATAGGTATGTACGTATGTATGTATGTTTATATGTGCATATGCATTTAAATAACGGAAGTGAACTGTCTGATGGAGATGAGTGTGCACAGCTGATTGCATTGGAATACTATAGAGATGAAATGTCAAAAATAATTCTCATACCTTAAGTTCACACATATCAGCCGTTTATTTTGAATGTGACATTAGTCCTTTCGAGCTCTTGTGCTTAAATGGTTGGTTACATCTAACTGAATGCACCTGTAAATCGTTCTACCGTCATAATAATGGCAAAACTTGCTACCTTTGGCTGATGAAGTTGAACGAATAACAACCGCGTTCAGATATACATTGGTAAACGATCAATGAAGTCAATGGCGATGTGAACAGTATCGAGCGTCGAATAGTATGTATTTGATACTGTTGAGCAATTTGAGTATTCGATGAGTATTGAAAAAATTATGTCGATACTTCGATACTCAAACATCATCGTTAAAATATATTTTCATAACAAGCGTCGCCAAAGCAAAGTAACGGGTTGCAAAATTTACAATGGTTGAATGGAGCAGTGTATAATCAGGTTTCAAAATGCTAATTTACCGGAACACAACGTGGATCAAACAAACGTCAATTCTATTTGGAGTGATTTTAATCAAAAATCTAAGTAAGCTCACAAAAGTTTTTTAGCGTCTGCCATAGTCGAGGGTAATCAATATATTCAAGAAGATTTATTGGAGAGCAATAGAGATCCGCTCGCGTGGTGGAAAGAATGGGAAAAATATATCCCCAAATAGCTGAAATAGTTAAAAATTATTTATGGTAAGTATAAGTGTAACAATATGCTTCAACAGCAGTTCAGTAGTTTTGATGCAATGTTTTCGATTGAAAACATTTTTAGTATCGTTTCCAAAGTATCGAGTATTGATCGATACTGGAAAGTATCGAAAATTTACATCACTAGAAGTCAAACGGCATTAAATGACTTTCCACTTTCAAAATGAACGGCTTATATATACTTACTATGTATGTATGTACATACTTACATATGCAAGTATCAGTCTAATACGGCAGAAATAGGCCGAAAGCTTTCGGCTAAAAATCGTCAAATTTTTATTTTTGTACTTTTTTTAACAATAAAAAATACAAGCAAAATTACAATAAATATAACCACGCGTTATAAAACCAAAGGAAACTCACATTGCGTATGGGTTAATACAAGTAATTTTTAAGCAAAAACAAAACCGACTTTAATTCTCATAAAAAAATTTAAAATAGCCGTCAATTTCTTTATGATCCAACGATCTCATTTAAACCGAATTAGTATGGGACACCTTTCCTTTAAAAAATTATAGAAATCGCTTAACGTGGTCCAAAGGTATGCGATAACATAAAAAACAACAATTATATCCCGACGAATTGCTAACCTGCTCCTCCTGTTTTTGAAGTCGGTTATATCGTTAATTTGTAGATGTTAACAACAATTTAAAATTACAATTTAAAACACAACTGCTTTTAAATTGTTTAATTCCACTTGCTTAAAAATTTTGATCCAGTTTCAAAGTGTAACGGGAGCATTTGTTAACTGATAGATTATCTTGATTGAAAAAATTGTCCCTCCTATTTTTCTTTCTCTTTCAAAATGAGTGTCAGCAGTGAAATTTTATGATTTGGTTGTAGAGCAAAACTAGATAAATGCATGGTTTTATTCTGAATTACGTTTTCCTTTAACAAATTTTGTTCGTACATACATTTTTTGCTGCACAGAGGCGGGTGCGTATCTTGGCTGCAACAAGATAGTGGTCCGAGTCGATGTTTGGCCCTCGGAGTGTACGTACGTCTAAAACACTGGAAGCGTGCCTTCCGTCTATCACCACATGATCGATTTGGTTTCTCGTTTTTCGATCCGGAGACAGCCACGTAGCTTGATGGATCTTTTTATGCTTGAACCTAGTACTGCATACTACCATGTTTCGGGCCCCGGCGAAGTCGATCAGCCTCAATCCGTTGTCAGACGTTTCGTCGTGGAGGCTGAATTTTCCGACGGTGGTTCCAAAGATCCCTTCCTTGCCCACCCTGGCATTGAAGTCGCCAAGCACGATTTTGATATCATGACGGGGGCAGCGCTCGTGCGTGCGCTCCAAGCGCTCATAAAAGAGATCCTTGGATGCCTCATCCTTGCCGTCTCTGCCGTCGGGGCATGGGCGCAGATGAGCGAGATGTTGAAGAATCTCGCTTTGATGCGGATTGTGGCTAGACGCTCGTCCAGCGGGGTTAACGACAGTACTCGGCGACGGAGTCTCTCTCCCACCACAAATCCAACACCGAATTTGCGCTCCTTTACATGGCAGCTGTAGTAGACGTCGCAAGGCCCCAAACATTGTTTGCCTTGCCCCGCCCAACGCATTTCTTGGATGGCGGTGATGTCAGCTTTTGTCCTTACGAGGACATCAACCAGCCGGGAAGAGGCACCTTCCCCATTAAGGGTCCGGACATTCCAGGTGCATGCCCTCAAATCGTAGTCCTTTAAACGTTTGCCGTGGTCGTCATCATAAGGGGGGTCTCATCCGAGGCTTTGCCTTGCTTCTTCACTGGAAGTGGTTTTTACGTGGCGGGTCCCAAGCCCAGCGCACAACCCATTGCTGGGACGGGGGTGGTTTCGCAACCAAATACACGTTTATATAGCGAGCCGCTTGCTCCAAGCAGACACCCGCTTGCAGCCGCACCTACTGGTGAACAAACGCTGCAGACTTCAGTGAGCCCTTAAACCGAATAAGTCAGAGTGGCCCCACCGAAGCTCCCTCTCTTTCTGCCGTGACCCAAGGCTCCACTCGGATTGGTTACCGCATCTCGCACATGGGTTGCTCACGTTGCCCAGAGTGCGCGAACGAGGACGCAAGAGTCGGGATTGAGTATAGCCATGCAACTGTAACTGCATACCCAGCGCAACGACTATACCCCATTGCACTCCTATATTTATATTTACCTCTATATTATTTAATTTTTAAATATATGCATTCACGTATTTAAGAAATCAATTAGACGTTATTATACACTTAAGTTCTTTGTTTGTAATAATTATTGTTTGTTCTATTGAGTCAAGTTTTCTCAAGTGGGCCAACCAAAGTTGACTTTTAGTTTTTATACCCGAGCGCACTTGTGCACAAGGGTATTATAACTTTGTTCACATAACGGTTGTTTATAAAAGGCCAAACGAATCGAGATAGATATAGACCAATGTATACATAAATGATCAGAATGAAAAGAGAAATCGATTAAGCGGTGACTTTCTGTCCGTCCGTCCGTCTGTCCGTCCATCTGTGCACACGATAACTCGAGTAAAAATTAAGATATCTTAACAAAACTTGGTACGTGTACTTCTTTCGGGCGTAGGACGGATGGTATTGAAAATGGGCAAAATCGGACAATAACCACGCCTACCTTCCATATAACGGTAATTTTCAGAATTACGAAAACTGCGATATTTTGGTAACTACTGAAGATTATTCACTCAAAATTGATATTTATAATAATTTTGAGACGAAAAATAAGAAAATTATAAATTTTGGAAAAATGGGCGTAGCCACGCCCACTTATGGTTACATGTGTATATCTTGGCAACCGCTGCACCGATTTCTTCCAAACTTGGCACAATTGTTGACTTTGGTACAGCATACCAAATGGCCGAAAATTTTAAAAATCGGACAATAACCACGCCCACATTCCATATAAGGGTAATTTAGAGAAATACGAAATCTTCGATAAATCAGTAAATATTAAAGCTAATTTATTCAAAATTGACGCTTGCAACCATCATTTACCAAGAAATACGTTTATGATAAAATTTTGGAAAATGGGCGTGATCACATATATGTATCTCGGTAACCGTTCTACCAATTTGTACCAAACTCGCTGTGGTTATTGTGCTTGCCACATAAAAGCAAAGCGTTGAAATTGTTGAAATCGGCCTAAAATTACGGCCGCTTTTCATATAACAATACATTTCAGAAATGCTTGAAATTTCAATAGTTCGAAATTTAAGGACGCTAACTTACTCAAAATTGATACACCCCGGCTTACCATGTAGCGGTAGTTTGCGCAAAGGTGAAAAACATATATTTAATACTTGCGCCGGGTAGTTAATGTTCGTCTCCGCCCGAACTTAGACTTTCTTACTTGTTATATATTTAATTGACCGATTTTGAAAGGTAACATGGTGTGCAATATTAACACCAAAGAGTTTGCGCCGATTTTATTTTTTTGACGCAATGCTAATTGTAAAAAGATAAACAGTTTTAGCCATATTTGTTAGAGCAGGGGTTCCCAAACTTTTTTCACGCACCCTTGTTGTGCTATAAAAATTTCGCGGCACCCCTACTCTTCAAATATCTACGAAAACAAGAAAACACAATGCAATCTTAATGCTCCTTTAGCTTTAATGTGAGGACTGAAATTGTTTTGATGATTTCATTATTCCCTTTAAGTTTATTGGGAGCTTTGACAATTTTACCCAGAAATCATTTGACGCTGAAAGCTTGCTGGTATATTTGTTATTAGCCGACTTCACAAAAAGGAGAAGGTTATCAATTCGTCACAATATCTTTTTATTTTTTTTTATGTATGTTACCGCATAATTTTTTACCACGTTAACCGATTATTATAATGCTTTTTTTTAAAGGAAAGGTGGAGAGATTAACGACAATCTTACATTTCTTTATGGGAATTGAAGTCGGATTTGTTTTTTGCTTAAAAATTACTTGTTTATGTAAGCATTTGTTGAAAATGCAGTCTCACATAGAAATGTAAAAGTAAAAGTCACTAGTATTTTTAATGCAATCTTGCTAACAGCAGTGTTTTCTGAATACACTTGCATCCAGAACTCTCTTGGCTCCCTTCGTAACTTTTAATATTCAAAGTGCTGCTTTCACTGATGTCCAGAAGAGTATCAAGACCTTAATTTGTCATCTCAGTAGTGTCCAGGTGTATATATACTCAGAGTCAATGTTGGGAAAATATTCGACAATGGTTTTTTCTAAACCTTCCAAGTTAACGCTGGTAACAATGTCACCAACCTCTCAGAAAGGTTCCCTCCAATTTTTTTTAAACCCCTAAAATTAGCCTAAAATCAAGAAAAATCCCCTAAAAAACACATTTGATTACCGCATAGAAAAAATCCATTTATTAAACAATATAGTATAATTTTATATACATAAGTACATATACGCATATTCTGCAATTGAACGACTTCGGTTATCTTACTAATAATATTATAAATGTGAAAGTTTGTATGTTTGGATGTTTGAGAAACCATCACGCGGAAACGACTGAACGGATTTGCGTGAAATTTAGTACGCAGATAGCTTATGGCCCAGATTGGTTAATAGGCTATTTTTTAAGAATTGCCACCCGTTAAAAAAGTTTAATTATATTAATACGCGGAAACGACTAAATGGATTTGCATGAAATTTCGCAAGCAGATAGCTTATGACCTACAGTGAGAAACAGGCTAATTTTTTGGAAGAGTTGCCACCTGTTGAAAAGTTTAATTAAATTAATACGCGGAAACGACTAAACGGATTTGCATGAAACTTTGCACACAGATAGCTTATGACCTATGTTGGAAAATTGGCTACTATTTTAAGAGTTATCACGTATTAGGAAAGTTTAATTAAACTAATACGCGTAAATGACTGAACTGATTTGCATGAAAGTTTGCACACAGATAGGTTATGACCTAGACTGGAAAATAGGCTACTTTTTTAAGAATTTCCACCTGTTTGAAAATGAAAATTTGCTCAAAGATGGTGTATGACCTGGATTGAAAAAATAGGCTACTTCCTTAACCGATGTTCCGATCAGATCGAAATTTAGTACACTTACTACGGATTTCGGAAGGATGGTCTTAGACTGAAAGTAAGTCCGGTAACTCAAGGCCCCTCCCATACAAATTTCAATTTTCATATTACATATATATCTCTGGAAGTATTTGTGGGGGAGAACGGAAACTTGGTATAATGATATGTATGTGAAATCAATGTTGGCATTAATCGATTGATGTTTTAATCAGTAAGTTAATTCGATTAAGTTCAATCTGATTACAGTTAATCATGATTAATTTTAATCTGACTAAACAGTTAATCGTAACCGCGATTAAAAAATTAATTTTTAATCATTAACTCTTAATTTGATGATTAACATTTTAATCGTTAATCAGATTAACAGTTTGCCAACACTGTGTGAAATCATGCTCATATTCACGGAGATAAATGGACGTTTTTGGAAAAGAGGCGTAATTCGAAAAGGGGACATGGTTCCTCCCGTACAAATTTACTGTTTTATACTGCTTATCTCTAGAGGTGTTCATGGTAGAGTACTGGGACTTGGTACTGGGGTATGTAAAATCAATTCTAAATTCATGGAAGAAGATTAGGGTTATAAGAAAGAGGGGCGTGGCACTTCCAGTACAAATTTACTTTTTCTTGCCACATATCCCTGGAAGTGTTTGTGGGAGAATACTGGAACTTGGTATGGAGTTGTATATACAAAATGTATCAATTTCTCATGGAAAAAATGTGAGTTATTAAAAAAGAAGGCATGTCGCCTCCCATACATACTAAAAACTTCTTAATACAAACCTCTGGAAGGATGGAAAATCTCTCGAAGTATTTTAAATTTTTTATGGAGATTTATTTTATAAGTGCCGTACTGACAGAATAAATTTCATTAAATCGAAAAGGGAGAGCCGGGTTCAGCATTATAATCTAAAGCTCTCTTGAAGCATTTGCTACAGTAATGAGAAGTGGTATTTTATCAAGGCCAGGTTACTAAATTTAAGTTGGAAATATTAGAACCCGCCGTGGCACCTCCAAGAAGGTTACACGTTCACGCGTCGTATACCTGGAACCATTTTAAGGTAAACTTAGAGAGATTGATATCTTTCGTATGCCTAGCGCGCAGACGAGA
>NW_023458555.1:74215216-74221599 GCF_013731165.1 Rhagoletis pomonella | reverse complement strand
TTTATAATTTCATAGTTTTAAACGGCCTAAATACCTTAACTCGCTTAAAAAATAACGAGCTATAACGAAATGGGCACAGAAATAAAATCTAACATCATTAAATTACTTTTCATATTTGTATAAAAGCGCGGGGTGAAACCCGCGGGTATAAGCTAGTTTTCTATAATTTTGTATGTATGTGGGGTGTTCCATACCAAAATGGACGGTGTTCATACTTCTTGTGTTTGATTTGTTTAAAATTTTAGGGTTGATGGATAAACATAAATATTAAATGAATATGAAATTTGTGCTTGATTAATACATTTTTAAAAACTTTACAGCACAAAACCAAATCGATTTAATAGTTTTCCAAATATCTCGAGAACGGGCGAGGAAACAATTTGAAAAATATTCTCTACGAAAAGAAATACTTAAAAAAATTTTTTCCTTGAAAAATTTTTCACATACAAATTTTTTGATAAACAAATTTATCTTTTGAAAATAAGCCACCTCAATAAAAATTAAAATAAAATCATAATGGTAGCTCTGAGCACTGCGCAATATTTAAGTATAGATAGTATTACGAGGTGCACTCTACAATAATTTGAGTTATGAATTTTTTTACACGGAAGTTGAGTAAAATGAGTACGTTATAAATTTAAAAATTTTTTGAATTTTTTTTAGAACTTTTTTGAGTATGCAGTTTTGTAGCCCGTTAAATTTAAGTATAACGAAGTGCAAGTTTTAAACTGCTGCAAAATTGCGTTGATTTTTAATATTTTATGCAGACGGCTTTTTTCACTTTTTTCTTATTGAAGAAAATGCGCAAAACCGTTTTCAAAGAAAATTAAAAAAACAACGCCAGTTTTGCAACCGCTTAAAACTTGCACTTTATTATACTAAAATTTAAAAATTTGGATGTGAAAAATTTTTCAAGAAAGAAAACATTTTAAAATGATTTTTTTTAATTTTTTCCTCGCCCCGTTCTCGAGATATTTGGAAAACTATTAGATCGATTTGTTTTTGTTTTTGTGCTGTAAAGTTTTTAAAAATGTATTATTATTATTATCCATCAACCCAAAAAATTTGAATCAAATCAAACACATGAAGTGTGAACCCCGTCCATTTTGGTACGGAGCGTCCCATTTATATATTTAAAGCATATTAATTTCTAATTCTTTTAAAATTTCAAACAAGTCGCCAGCTTTTCGTTGATCAACTGCGTTATTATTTTTGAAATCATAAATTTTTACGGGGAATAACTTCGGCATTTTAGAAGACGGATTAAATTTTACACATGAACCGCATTCTCTATGTAAGCTGAACCTTACCATCAGTAATAATAATAATCAATTTATTTTTAAATATACCATAAGTCGAAAAAGCACGTTCTACACTTGCATTTGAAATTGGGGCAGTTAGTTCTGCATAGAAATGAATTGAATTATCAAGATTATACCATGTTTTAATATGTAATTTATTCCACTCTGATTCAATATAGTTCTTATCGCTATACAAATTAGTTCTATGGAATTAGGTTAGAATATACAAAATTAAGACTGAGTTTAATTTGTGATGTAGTAATTTTAGGATGAAGCTTGAAGCTTGAGTTTTGAGCGTCATTAAGTTATCAGGCAATCGGCTTTTTATATTTTCAGCTAAAGAGATAAAAAAGTTTTTGCATCTCTCTCGTACATCTCCTTAGTCTTTTAAACTAATATTTTTAGGAATACCCCCGAATTCATAATCAAAGTATATGGATCCCGTATGCATTTTATGAGATTCAAAATGAAAATCTATTAAATTGGCGTCCTTGACTTTCTGCTACTACGATTTTTTAAGCAAATCTTTATACAACAAGAACAAATCTTCGAAGAATTTCATGGGCTGAACTTTATCACTCTGAAACAACATATTTAATTGAATCACATTCTTTAGTTCATATTTTAAAAACATCAAAAACGCTTCGTATGGAGTTCGTGACAATGTATCATGCAACAGATTAGCTGCGTAACCGTTATTTCTGTGAGTAGAAAAATAACTTTCTAAAGCTTTTCATTGATCTAGAATTTAGTCTGTTCCAATAGTAGTCCGGATTACAGGATTTAGTCAGAACTTACAGGAAGTCGTTCCTATTGACTTAAAACCTGTAAGAGAGTAACTAAGCAACTGTTCCTAGTCAGAAGTTACAGGATTTAGTCCGGAGTTTTTTTCCTGTAAGTTCATGAAAAGTGTCAAACGATCAGCTGCTTTGCAAAGAACCTTATATTTGTAAAAAATGGAAGTAAACAACGAAATATTTGAATACGTTTTTACAGGAAATTTTTGCGTTCCCATGCACTTCTGCATCTGTTCTCCTTTTACTTTCACTTGAGAGAGTAAAATTGTAGTTTGACAGTTCTACGGCTTTTATTTAGTCCGAAGTTCAAAGGAACAGACTAAAGGTTTCAATAGCATCAAAGCGCGCCAGGCAACGATTGCCACAGAGACCTTGAATGTTCTTACAGTTTCGACCATAATAATATTCGAAAAAAAGTTATGTGCTTCTCTAACAAAATGATCAAAGCGACTGCACATTCTGCACACAGATAGAGATAATGACAAACACATCATATACAATTAGATTGCTCAATTCCAGTTTAAAAATAAAAGTTACAGAGTTAAAGGGGCGCACCCAGGAATATATTTTAGGGGGGGTCTTATATTTCTGAAGATATATCACCGGAAAATACTGAAAATTTGCTTCAGATAATACCCTCCTTAAAATACATTTATGCAAGTTTTATGTACAGTATGTAATAAATAAATAAATGTTTTAAAATTCATAAACTGCACTTTATTTACAGATTAACAGAACTCAAACGCTTTTAACCGACTTCAAAAAAAGGGAGGTTATCATCTCGCCGGAATACATAACTTTGGACCATGTGAACCGTTTTCAATAATCCTTTTTTTATTAGAAAGATAGTACCTCAAGGTTCGTCCTGTAATTTGTTTTAGAGATCCGATGATTGGATCATGAAGAAATTAACGGTACCCCTAAATTTGAATATGAGAATTGAAGTCGGTTGTGTTCTTTCCTTAAAAACTACTTGTTTAATAAAAAGTTCTATAAACTCAAGATGCACTCAACTTTCAAAAGTACCTAATATAAAATTAAAAAAAAAAAGTCAGTAAAAATAAACTTATTGATTCCATGAATTTTTGCACTTCTATGTTCATTTTTTCGATTTCTGGTTTTCGATAGAGATGGTGATTTTTCACGATTGTTAAATTTTTTAATATTTCAAATACCGAAAAAGTTAACTGAACTCTCAAGAAAAACGAAAAATTCATATAAAACGACGGACGAGAAATGGAAAAGAAATTTTGTTTTTTTTGTTTGAACCCCAAAACCCACCCCTTGTGTGCGCTAATGCAGAGTTATGCTTTCCCACCATGACCCTTGCACCATCGACCCCAATTCCAACCATATTCTGAATTTTTAAATTTTCGTCCCTCAACTGAGACTTTATCGCTTTGGGTAGAGTTTTTGCATCGCAGTTAATTAATTTAATTAGCTTATAAAAAGCAGTTACCACTTCTCGCTTTCTTACAGAGAAAAAATCGTATCATGATACACATCATTACTTTTATCCACTATTATTTAATACGGAGAATCCCCTATTTCTTCAATAAGTGCATTAAGCATGCACGGTCCTAGTATATTCTTTCTTATTTATTATTAGTCCGGTGTAGTTTCAATTTTACTAATGTATCCGATAATGGATCCAGTTGAGGCAAAAAACGAACCATATAATCTACTGTTTTTAACGAACATTGTTCGGCAATGAATGCAACTATTTTTAATTCAGAAACTTTTATATTGCACCGTGCGACAAAAACCAAAAATTTTTAAAACACACGAATATATCAATATACTCACAAAACTAGGAGCCAAGTATAGTATAACTGCATTTTAAATTTTTCGCTCTGACGTCAAGATTTTTTTTATAGAACTTTGAAATCCCCCGGGATATGATTGCATACAAAATTATTTAAAAGATTTGGTGCATTGTAGAGTAACAACATGGATATCAGTTGAAAGAAAACATTCTGTAGAATTAAAAAAATTATAATTTTTTGTAGCACCAAACTTTATCCTTGAATATCCTTGAATATTTCCAATATATATATATATATATATTTGAAGGACTAATTCGGCCTTCGAACTTTATTAGTTTTAGATAAAAAAAATTTTACACTTCTCTATAAGATATTGATAGTTACAATATATGTACGTAAGTGAAGATACTAGAATCATTACACTGTACAGCACTCCGCTGGGTATTGGACCAAACCAACTTTTTTTTAAGAGATTGAGTCATAGGCAAAAAAGTTATTTCTCCGTTTTTCGAAGTTAGCCTCCGAAATCGAGATATGGGCCTTCGAAGTTCGAAATGGGATCTTTGCTAAAAAATTATTTGTTTTTATTATATCGTCGTTTAAATTACAAAACCACGTATCGTCATTCTGCAAAACTGCGTATCTGACATTTTCTGCCAAAACTTGGATTTGCTCACACAAGCTCTTGGCTCAATCCTTATCCATTCGTCCGGAAATGTGATTGCTTTATAAAAAATATCTTGATACGCGGTTTTGCATATTGTTGATACGCGGTTTTGTACTTTAAACGACGATATGTAAATAACTAAACAATTAAAAGTACAGTCGTAGACCGCATTTTGCTCTTATTTAAATGGTTTATAACCTTTTTTTCCAAACTAATATTACAGGTGCTATAAAGGGGCAAAGGTCGGGTCTTCGAAAAATTAAAAACCTTACATTTCAAATAATTTTGAGCTGATTTTTAATCGGTATCGTTGTAAACATGATTAGACCTCCTTCTTCTTTTCCGATATGCATATTTGTATACTTTGTATGAAAAAATTTTAGAAAAAAATATTTAAAGGAAAAAATACCTTTTTTTATAAAAAAAATATTTTAATCAAAAAAATTACTAATCGATTTTTAGAAGTTGATATCGTTGTGAACGCAATCAAACCTTCTTTCTTCTGAAATACCTATTTGTATACTTCGTATAAAAAAAAATTTAGAAAAAACACTTGAAATGAAAATTTTTTTAAAAAATTAAATATTGGAAATTTCCCAGGATATTCACTTACTTGTTCGTCCTGGTGCACCCAAACATTATTTTTTTTCTATTCTACAGAATTTTCCCTTTTTATGAGCTGATAGTCTTGTGCGACAGTATTTACAGAACGCCGAATCCGATTGTTCAGTGGGATCAGGTGCGATCCAAGCCAGGGACGTGAACCGTGTGAAAAATTTGGTCGGTTCGGTTCAGTGGTTCGAACCGTTTTTGCACTTTTGGATTGGTTTTTTTGGTCTTTGAACCGGGGTTTCGGTTCGGTTCAACGGTTCGAAAAACAAAAAAATAACACGCAAGTTTAAGTGTCAAGTGCAACAACGCGCAAGGTTAAGGGTCAAGTGTCTGTCAAATGAGATGGGTTGCCTTTGCATTTATATAGATATTACCATGTTTAACAAAAAGAAAAAAGTGGGTACATTTATCTACTGAAAATTGGTTGAAACGAACCTTTAAACCTTTATAGAAAGTGGTTCGGTTTACGGTTCGGATCAAACCTTTGTGGAAAATTTCCGGTCCAAAACCGGTTCACGTCCCTGATCCAAGCTGTTGATAATAATAATAATTTTATATAAATGAATAGGTAAACATGTATATATTAAAAACCTTTAAGTTCATCTTCACTTTCCCACTTTCCCACATTTTTGTATAATTTTGGCAATAGCTGGTAGAAACTTTATCTGCTTTCGACATTTTCTGCCGTTACCACTAGAAGAACACTAGAAAGACATATCGTAATCGATTAATTGGATGATAAACGTTGCCATATCGAATATCCATATACTTTATGACCTGTAAGCAGCTCGATAAATCGATAAACAATCATTTCTTTATACAATCACGCATAGAAGATGGGGTTTCATTTGCCGTAACAAAAAATCTCACCACTTAGGAAATTAAATTCAACGAACCAATAGTAGCATAAAATTTTTCTCCCTAAAGAATACCCTAAAAAAATGTCCTCCCAAAATTTCCCCCTTTTTTTGGGGGGAAATCACCTAAGTTTGTAATATTGGCTGGTAATGGGCGTTAGCGCTAAGAAAATAACTTTTACAGCCAATTTCACGACAGGAATTTAAGAGAAAAATGATTTTAATTTTTTGAATGTTATATGGAAGTTGACAGAAAATAAACAATAATTTTCCATTTAAATTGCTGGTGAAACAGGCTTTTATCAACTTTCTTAGCGTTAACTTCGAAGTTACATACCGAGGGCTTATATTCAATACCCTCTATCTGCAAAAACTCAATTTTT
>NW_023458555.1:74165835-74205216 GCF_013731165.1 Rhagoletis pomonella | reverse complement strand
CTATTTGAGTGAATTATTGGGAAGTGTTCAGAAAATCCTTAACATTTGTCGATAGCTTTAAAAATTTCGTCGCTAGTGGTGTAATTCTCAAGTACTTCGCTTATCAAAACTTCTTCATCGATTTGCATTGCGAATGGGTACCTCACTAACACGAGAAGAACATTAAGTCCCACTATTTACGTCGGTACTTTCGTCAAGTTGCAAACTACAAAATTCATAAGTTTTCAAACGTTTTATAAGTTCGTTCTCGACTGCCTTTAAAATCGTGTTGATTCGCCCTTTCACAGTTTTATTGTGAAGTTCCAAAGTGACACATATACGCGCACGAAGTTGCTGCGCTTGTTACGATAACAGCCCAGTCAGTAGAGGTGTCAAACTATCTGACTATGATTTTGATAATTTTCAGAAAAACTATCAATATTCACGATAGTCTCGAAAAAAACAAAACGATAGCGCTATCGATAGTGCTAAATCAATTAGGTTGCTTTCTTTTTACAGGATCATAGTGAAAAAAATATTATCTTATAAAAGTTATAATCATTCAACATTAAGTAAATGCTTAGCCAAAATACTTCTATTTTTAGAAAGTTCAAAAACAAACACAAGTTATACAAACAAAACAGGATTTACGATTAACATATGTTTGTATTTTGGCCTAAATGCGTGCATATTTGAATATGACGTCGGCATCACACTAAAAAAGAAAATTTTTAATTCAAATTAAAAAATTCAAATAATTTCAAGATAATTGGTTGTTGTTGTTGTTGTTGTAGCGGCTACAACAACCCCGCCCAGATCGGTTGGTATCTCAGTCGTTGTCGTCAAGTTCCACTAACGGCAACCCTAGGAAGCGTGCAGCTTCTGTGGGATTTGTCCACAGGGACAAGGCCGTTAGGGTTGTCGGGTTTTCCGGGCATGCGAAGAGATGTTTCGAGTCATGTGGGGTCTCTCCGCATGCCGGACACTCATTCGGCACATCCTCATTCAACCTACTCAAGTAGGAGTTCAACCTGCTGCAGTAGCCGGAGCGAAGTTGTGCGAGTGTAGTGCGTGTCTCCCGAGGCAGATGAAACTCTGTCTCGTCTATGTCCGGGGGTGGTATGCCTAGAACGGCATTCACAGGGCTAGAGTCTACATAACTCGAGACTGAGTCCCTGTGAATGCCGTTCAGGGCCTGTCTGTACGTTGTCGGGTCCAGAGGTTGCTTAATGAACCTCTGGACTTCGTCCGTCAGTTCATATAGATGCCTCCTGACGTGCCTAGGCGAGGGCTCCTCTGCAAGCAGCTGTCTGCTTGGGTGGCCACTTCTGTGGCTCCCGATCAGGAACTGCTTGCAGAGCATTATATTATGCTCCTTAACTGGGAGCATTTGCGCCTCGCCGTGCAAGTGGTGTTCAGGCGACATCAAGAGGAATCCCGTCGCTGTCCTAAGTGCCGTATTTTGTACCGTCTGTAGCTTCGTCCACTGCGTCCTACTAGTCCCTGCCGACCACACTGGCGCTGCGTAGTTCAAAACCGGCCGGCCTATTGCCTTGTATGTTGCCAGCAACGTTTCTTTGTCTTTGCCCCAAGTACTGCCGGCTAGCGACTTGAGGACCTTGTTGTGGCTCTGTACTTTATTGACAATAGCGGTTGAGTGCGCAGAGAAGGAGAGCAGGCTGTCGAATGTTACTCCGAATATTTTGGGGTTATTCACCGTCGGAATTGGTGTGTCATCGACGTGAATCCCCAGCGGTAGCCTGACCTCCTTCGTCCAGGTTGTGAACAGGGTCGCGGAGGATTTCGTAGGGGAGAGGGCTAGACACTTTGCAGTGAAGAAGCGAGAAAGTTCGGAGAGATACCCGTTTACTTTCGAACATAGGTCATCAATTCCATTCCCAGTCGCCATGATCGAGCAATCGTCGGCATAGGAGACAATCGAGACTCCCTCTGGTGGTTGAGGGAGCTTTGAAATATAATAGTTAAACAGTAGCGGGGAAAGGACACCACCCTGAGGAACCCCCTGTTTTATTTTTCGCTGCTTACTCGTTTTGTCTCTAAATATTACCGACGAATGTCGACCACTCAGATAATTTGCCGACCACCGTTTGAGCCTCTGTGGGAGAGAGGAGGCCTCTATATCTTCTAGTAGCGTGGAATGGCAGACGGTGTCAAACGCCTTTGACAAGTCCAACGCTACTAGAATCGTTCTCTCACAGGGACGGTTACGGTTTAGGCCACGAGTTATCTGAGTGTTTATGGCGTTAAGTGCTGTTGTTGTACTGTGCACTTTACGGAAACCATGCTGATGCTTCGCTGGGGTCAGGTGGTTTGTGAAGTACGGGAGTAGCAAGGCCTCGAGTGTCTTCGCTACCGGGGAAAGGAGTGTAATCGGACGATACGAATCTCCTTTGTTGGCGGGTTTCCCCGGTTTGAGCAGTAGGACCACTCTCCCCACCTTCAAGATGTCTGGGATGATGAGAGTGGCCATGGACAGGTTGAGGACCTCCGTTAGGTACGCTACCCCCGCAGGACCCAAATTTTTCAGCATCAGCATGCATATTCCGTCGGGCCCCATGGCTTTGGAGGCTTTCGCCTTCCCGATGGCCACCTGAACTTCACCGCAAGTGAAAGCAAGGGGGGCACAAGTTGTTGGCAGTTTGTGCAGCCTTCTGACAATGACCTCACGGTTGACCAAAGCTTGCTCACACCAGAGGTGAAATTACAAGTCTTCAGGCGCTCCTCCCACTTCTTCCGCTTATGTACGTTTACAAGTTGCCGAATCTCCGATCTGCCGATCGGCCTGACGAAGGCTATCACGCTCATCAGCTAGAACAGCCGCTTCGGCAGGGAAGTTTGGACGTGGGTCCGATATACATCCTGCCGGTATGAAGCGAGCTGCAGCAGCAGTGATAGCCCTGCGGAACTTACGTTCACCGAGATGGACGTCGGTTGGTGTGGGGAGCGCTGCAAAGGTGTTTTCGGTAAACTCCGCGTAACCTTTCCAATCAGCTTTAGAGAAGTTGATATAGGTCCGGTGTTTGGCGGAGGCAAAGTCGGTTGGTTTATCAATCGAGATGACTATGGGTAGATGGTCTGATGCTAGAGTCAGCATAGGTCGCCACGTTATGCTGTTTATCAGACCAGCGCTGACTATTGTGATGTCTGGCGAGCTACTGCAGTTACCCATAATCCTGGTGGGTGCGTCGTCGTTCATTGTGCAGAATGTCGAATCGTCTATCTGCTCAGCCAGGTCTGTTTCCCTACGATCGTTTGACAGGCTTGAGTGCCAAAGATCATGGTGCGCATTAAAGTCACCTACTACCATACGGTTTTCACCTCTGAGGAGCGCACCTATATCAGGGTGATATCCTGCCGGGCAGCAGGTGACAGGGGTATGTATATGTTTAATATTTCGAGATCGACATCGTCTGACCGGATAGCGATGCCCTGACATTCTAGGGTGATATCCCTGCGGTCGATGTCTGCTTCGATAAGACGATACTGCACGGTGTGGTGTGTGATGAACGCTAAGCCACCACCATTATCTCGCTCGCGATCTCGACGGTGCACGTTGTACCCGGCGCAATTCAACAAAGTTGAATTGCTGTGCAACTTCGTCTCTTGGACCGCAGCTATTAATATACCATGCCGACACATGAAGACGGTTGGTAGAGATGATCGATAGTCCTACTAAACTATCGATATTTTTGATAGTAAAAGAAAAAACTATCAATGAGTATTGATAGTCTAAAAAAATTGAAACTATCGATAGTGCCATCGATAGTTTGACAACTCTACCAGTCAGTAAAAAATCCGAAAACGGTAAGAAAAGTGGATGAAACGCGGATTAGGTCTACAAAAGTACCGAAAATGGTTTTTGAAAAGGGTACGTTTTCGGCTATTTTTCTGAAAATTTTCTGATAAAATTTTTCGTTGACAAAATGTACTGGAAAACTGCGCTTAAGTGCGAAATACACCACCCACGCGGCTTGACAAACCAAGCGAAATATCCCTTTGCTGCAACCCATTTGTGTTTTGTATGGGGTTTGACGAGCCGCTGAAGGTAATTTTAATAAAAATCAAAATTGTTTGATTTTCTGGCCGCCATGTTGAAGTTTGATCAAACCGCCTGCGTTGTGTGTGGAAAGTGTAAAGAATTTGCCCGCCCCACTTTGGGAAAGCCTTTGTTAGAGCATATTTCGGAATACTTCGCAATAAATGCATTTTTTGCATATTTTAGGATTAAATGCTAAATTTAGTGCATATTCAAAAAAAATTATTTTTTAGATTATAGGGCATGTGCAAATTGATAGAAAACTACTCTGGAAATTAAATTTTTGACAACTATGAGGTGAATAAAAATTTCCGAGCCCGTAGGGCTGTGTAAAATTTGACGGCAAGCATCACACTTACCTGGCAGTTTTGACATGTTTTTTTATAATAGTTGTGTTTTCGTATTCTCCAGAAAAAAAATATCCAACAACTTGCCAGTAGCCAAATTTCGGAGAGTAAGCCAATATTTACTCCCAATGAGAGAATATGCAAGAAATTACGAAAACGCAAGACCGGCAAGAAGTTGCAAGTTTTATGAGCAGCTGATTAATTTGTATATTTTGTGCTTCGCTACGCCTTAAATGTATTTTTGTGTTGTAACTCTTTCCAAAAAATCTTATGGCCTCATTTATAAAATATATATATGTTTAAAGAGCTTTATGAAGTAAGATTTTCAAAAAAAAAATTCGACCTATGAAGCAATGTTTATTATTTTGAGTGTGGGTGTTAGTTAATATATTTTCGAAGGTCATTAGAAAATAGGTAAAGTACCGACTTTCTCTTGGAAATTTAAGTTATAATCTTATAACTGAATTTACTGAAATCAGGGATGAGTTTTATAATTTTGTACCAAATGGCCATCAGAAATGTACTAAGTTAGCAGAAAGAGTACCAGCATTTAAAATACCACACATACATAGTTATATGTTTTCAAATAAGATAAAATTCTCTATATAAAAATTATTTGCTGAAATTTACAACACATAAGCAAAACATGATATAGAACGTGGCGTAACTTAGATAGAATACATATTTAAATATGTACATATGAATAGTTTAAAAATAAAATAAAAAACTTTTTAACGTACCACGCTTTTATAAAGGGACTAAAAAGTAGAAAATAATATTTCTCAGTCCCATAGATTTGTTTTGATAACTTTTGATTTTGAAATTTTAGCAAGTCATTATTAACAAATTATGGGATTGAAAACAATAAACGTGGAGCGCATGCAATACAAAGCATTAGATTTAATTGACAATAGTCAAACTAAATGACATAGACCTAAAATTTATATAGCGAAAGTACAAATTTGAGATCGATTTCAAGCGGTCGTAATTCATATACCCACATACATACAGTGAAACCCGCTTAAGTAACCAACACATTTGGGCAATATGAATTTTTGAATGTAATCTGAAGAAAATCCCTCTCTTAACTACCTCCCCGCTTATTTACCCAACCCGCCTAAGTACCTAAATTTTTCGAACCCCATTTACCATTTTACCTATAATTTTCCCCTTTTAAGTGCTCTTTTAAAATACCTTAAAATATTTACATATTTTGAAATTTCACATGTCTAAATCGGAATAGTTTAGGTTCAGTTATTAAATTTTTTCTTTTGCCAATCTTTGAAAAAGTTAAAAAACAGTATCAAAAATTGTATTATAACGATTCCTTTGAAATTAAAAATTTTTTTTTTAATATTTTTATGCCAATCTTTTAAGCTTAAACCGTTTGAGGGAATATTTTTTTTTTTAATCTTTAAGAATCTATTTTTATTCGTAAAAAATCCATTTTTGGAGGTATTTTCAAATCGGTCCAGCTCACGTAAATCTTAATATTTTTCCGAAATATTTTGGTGAACCTCTTAATATATAATAGATTTTACAATTCCAAAAACAAACAACAGTACCGGATTAGGAATGGGGATCCCGGGATCCCGGACATTTTAAGGTCTCGAAAATCCCGGGATTATTGGCAAGTAATCCCTGGATTTTCGGGATTTGTAATTTTCACTGATGGCAATAATAGAAACTCATTTTCTTGACCAGTATTGGCTATATTTCTTATTTATACCCGAACGCACTTGTGCACAAGGGTATATTAACTTTGTTCACATAACGGTTGTTTGTAACAGCCAAAATGAATCGAGATAGATATAGACAAATGTATACATAAATGCTTAGAATGAATAGAGAACTCGATTAAGCTATGTCTGTCTGTCCGTCCGTCCGTGTACACGATAACTCGAGCAAAAATTGAGATATCTCAACGAAATTTGGTATTTAGGTTTCCATTTATCCAAGGTAGGTTGGTATTGAAAATGGGTGAAATCGGACTGTAACCACGCCCACTTCCCATATAACGGTAATTTTCAGAAATGCGAGAACTGCGATATTTTAGTAACTACTGAAGATTATTCACTCAAAATTGATATTTACAATACATTTTAGACGAAAAATAAGAATATTATAAATTTTTGGAAACTTGGCACAGTTTTTGACTTTGGTACAGCATACCAAATGGCCGAAAATTTTTAAAATCTGACAATAACAACGCCCACATCCCATATAACGGTAATTACAAAATCTTCGATAAATCAGTAAATATTAAAGCTAATTTATTCAAAATTGATGCTTGCAACAATTCTATACCAAGAAATACGTTTATAATAAAATTTTGGAAGATGGGCGTGGCGCCGCCCACTTATGATCACATATAAGTATCTCGGTAACCGTTCTACCAATTTGTACCAAATTCGGTACGGTTATTGTGCTTGCTACATAAAAGCAAAACGTTGAAAATTATCGAAATCGGAATAAAATTACTTCCGCTTTTCATATAACGGTACATTTCAGAAATGCTTGAAACTTCAATATTTCGAAATTTAAGGACGCTAATTTTCTCAAAATTGATACACCCCGGCTTACCATGTAGCGGTAGCTTTCGGAAAGGTGAAAAATATATAAATAAGACTTGCGCCGGGTATTTAATGTTCCGCTCCGCCCGAACTTAGGCTTTCTACTTGTTTATTTAATAATTAATATTTTTTTATAAACGTCTAGCTCATTGTACATATAACACCGCCCCATAGTAAATTTTAAACACAAATATCAATATATTTGCGAAACCATGGGCCAAATATAGTAAAATTGCGTTTTTAGTTCAAAAAATTCTGAGAAATGTGCTTAGAGTAGTATGGGTATAAAATTAGTGAAGAAATCCTGTACAATTAAAAAGTATTCAAGCTTCTAGTGCAGAAGGACTGGTAAATATTGAAAATGCCATTTTAAAATTTTGTCCTTGAAATTTCGCAATATTTGTTCGAATTTCGTTCTTCTAAATTTGTCAGCTTAAAAATTACCTATTCGCCCTGGTGAATCCAAAAAATTTAAATTTTTTAAATTCTGAAGAAATTTCCTATTGCATTTGTTACCCATATTTTTATTCTACATTGCATTGCATTTTTTAATAAATTTTGGAATTAATCATATCTTTGAGAGTCCTTCAAAATAAATCCTGTGGTCAGAGAGAAAAAATAAAAACGCCACTTTAAATAACAAAGTGAGTTTCAAACCATTGTACAATAATTACAGGTATTGTCTTCCTAGAGTTTTGCTTCACATCGAAATTCGTGCTCCCTAATTTTCACTTTGACGCAGTTCAATGTTGTTTCTTTTAATTTTATTTGGCTTTGCTTTTTGTTTTCGCTCAATTTAATTTTTATACTTTTTCAAAACAAAAGAAAAAACGTTTGAAATTAAGTGAGCCGTATAAATTTTGAATTTATTTACAAGCGAATGTTTCTTTTCCAGCTTTTGCAAATTGAATAAGTTCTCTGTAAGATCGTTTGTGAAAAAAAGTACGTGAACATACACATATGGTATTAGGGGTATGGAAAAAGGGATATTTCCAGCAGTAAACGTTTTCGTGTGGGCAACAAACATATTTTTTAAATAAGGCAGATCGGAATATGCGCTCTCTGGGAAAACAATACCTGTAATTAGTGTACCATGGTTTCAAACCCATTTATTTATTATTTATTTCATGGTAGGAGAGCTTCTCAAACAATATAGAAGCAATTTTTTCGATTCAAGTTGTTGAAAAGTAATGAATATCTAAATTCCGGGACTAATCCCGGGATCCCGGGATTGTGACAACGCCATCCCGAAAATGCCGGGATCGGAAAAAGCCGAAAAATTAACATCCCTAGTAGTGATGGAGTCTAATGTACATATGTACATACATGTCGTCGTTTAAAGTACAAAACCGCGTATCGTCATTCTGCAAAACCGCGTAACTGACATTGGCTGCCAAAAATTGGATTTGCCCACACAAGCTCTTGGCTCAATCCTTATCGATTCGTCCTGAAATATACAAGCCAGAAATGCGATTGCTTTATAAAAAAGAGAACCATTTTGAAATATGAGTGTTTTTACGCTCTAGAAAATAATTGCTACAAGTTCACATACGCGGTTTTGCATTTTGCTGATACGCGGTTTTGCATTTTGTTGATACGTGGTTTTGCACTTTAAACGACGATGTGTACATTAGGGTTGTTCAAAAAGAGTAAAGTCGGAATTGTAATGCTCTCACCCCTAGGATTGTTCTATATGGTAAAAAGTATACCCATATTTTTTAATTAACTCCCTTTTATTAGCTCGGGATGTAACTATGTAATATTGATGCGCCTAAAAGATGCAGCGATTTCTATTCTCAAGTTACATACCTGATGACAGTACGAATGGAAATTATAATAACGAGGTTTTAGTTTTTTAAACTATAATTTTATTTATTTTGAAATCAAAAAATATTTAGAGGTCGCTCAAAGCGCGCAAAGATTTCCATGGATTTTTATATGGGAAAAATAAAATTTGTCGTAGAAGTTGTATTTTCAAGAATTAATTAATAGTTTTAGATCGGAAAACTGTGGTTCTCTTCAGGATACTTTCAATAATAATATCCAGTTGTTTATTTAACCATATTTTAAAACTAACGATCTTTTATTGGTCGCCCCATTTCATTTTTCGGTGTTTTTGTGTTTTTTTTTGGCGGACGTATAAATTATAGTTGCGATGAAAAAATGGTTAAATAAACAGTTGGGTATTATTATTGCGAATCTGCTGCGGATAAACAGAGTTTTTTGGTAGAAAAATATTGATTTTTAACTATTCTATACCATTTCTAGGAAAAGTTTTTTGTTCCCCATATAAAATATATAGACAACTTTGGGCGCTTAGAGCGGAAATATTTTTTGATTTCAAAATAAAACAATAGGGGTACATATATTTTTTCGGTATAGAACAATCCTAGGGGGTGAGAGCATAAAAATTCCGACTTTACTTTTTCTCATGCATTTTTGGGCCACCCTAGTTTACATACATACATACGAGCACTAATTAATTTCATTTGAAGAAATGGGTTGTCGTCCATTTCAGCTTTAGCGTATGTAGTGCATATTTTTAGGCGCAATATTTAACTACTTCCGGCAAAGCCTACCGTCGAGGTTGATGTCTAGACTTTTGTATTGGATTGTAATCTTTAATTATAGCTGAAAATGGAGTCTGGACACACAACATTGCAATTTGATAAAGCGTTGTAATAATAAAAAGGTTATCAAAACCCGACGTTTCCAATATAAATGACAAATGAATATATCCAGTTAGTCCAAAAATTTAAGAACAAAAAAAACAGTTGCATTTAATGGAAGCTAAGCCCCACAAAAACGTTAAAACAATGCTTTTTTAGAAATAAACAAGTTAATAGCAGTGTTCGCGTATTCAAACATATCTAAAACATAAGCAAATAGGGCCTTTTGAATTATTCATTGCAGGTTTTATAATTACTGCTAGTATACAATGAAAAAGAGAGTAAAGTTATTAAGCACAGGTTCAATATCAATAAATGTTTACGAATTTTTACCACTTTACTACCTAGCAAGTTTTAATTGGAAATGCGTTCAATAACCCCAAAAATTTGCAAGAGGGCGAATTCGAGAGCGTAACAACCCGATAGAGCTGCAAATTGTAGCAAGTAAAAATTTTACTAGCAGCAATTGGCAGGTGTTAACAATGCAGTCATGTGTCCATTTCGAATGTAAACAAAGTGTTTAAGAGGAAGATTTGATAAAAAAATGCTCAAAAAAAGGCGTGAGTTCTAGGTACTCATGAAATTTGATGTGTATACATATGCGAACGGCAAAGCATAAAAGTACGTTTACATATAAATATAATCTCAATCAAAGCTCGTTAGCTGTCAAATTGGTTGTGCTTGTTATTCACACAACTCGAGGAAAAGTTAAACTTCTTCTCTGTGCCACCGTGGTCACCTTTTTTTGCAACACATATTAGGCCATTTAAATATATTTTAACCGAATATTTTATTAAAAATACCTTTACAAACCTATTTTCCTTACTAGCGTCAATTTTTGTTTACTTTAACATTTGACATTCCTCCTCTTCTTCCCAAGTATAATCGATAAAACTGGGTTGGACACCAAAAAGTTATCGGTTTAATCTGAGATATTTTTAATTATAATTTTGCATGGCTAATCTCTTTTTCTAGTAACAGATTAGGGAGTCAAGCTCGAAAATTAGGATAATATTTTTATATATAAAGGCGATTCAGTTACACACATACGCTATGTTTGAGTTCCGGTCGCTTAACGAAAAATTTTGCATGTGAAAGCAACAACAAAGTTAGCTAGCACGGATAGACGATAGCAAGTTTGGTTGTACCTCATTGAGTTCGTTCGTTTCGCCACTTGCTAACTGATGGCGAATCGATGACGGCTAATAACACTGGTCTACAAATTTCAACTTTTTTTCTGCGAATAAGACGGGACCTGGTGTTTCTGAACGGATTTTTCGTGCTGAACACGAATCCGGGGTCAAAAATGTCCCATCACGTCACGTTTTCGAGAAAAAAGGGGTTGAAACCCCTAAAAACAGCGTTTTTGGCCATTTTCGAAAAATTATAGAGCTGAACCCTGACGTGGTACAAATTTTGCATATATCAGAAATTAAAGGCTAAACCGTGCCCTTTCGAATAAGCCCTATGCCGAATTGATCGCGTGCACCCTTAAAGCAGGGGGTGTATTTGTGTTTAGGGGTGCAGGAAAAATTGATCACAGAAAGAATTTAATCTTAAACGATCATAGAAAATTAATAATGCCAAGGTTTTAACTATATTAAAAGTCGCTGATTACGAATCTGCAGTTAGATTTTAAAAATTTAAGATGACGGGTCGAATATGGTGGATATAAAAATTGGACTCCTAGACACAAATACACCCCCTGATCTAAGGGTGCATGCGATTAATTCGGCATAGGGCTCATTCGAAAGGGCACGATTTAGCCTTTAATTTCTGACATATACAAAGTTTGTAGCACGTCAGGGTTCAGCTCTACAATTTTTCAAAAATGGCCAAAAACGCTGTTTTTAGGGGTTTCAACCCCTTTTTTCTCGAAAACGTGACGTGATGGGAAGTTTTGGACCCCAGATTCGTGTTCAGCACGAAAAATCCGTTCGGAAACACCAGGTCCCGTCTTATTCGCAAAACCCTTGTAGACCAGTGTAATCAATTGAAGCGCATTTCCTCTTACTATGCATATGCCTAAATGTATGCAACCATTTGGCAAGCGAACACAGGGTGCTTCTAAAGAAAATAAAAATTTTATGCTGAAATACACATGCTAAGCCCTTCGAAATTTTGTGCTGGGATATGCGTTACAGCTTCGCAAATTTTACCCCTACCGAAACCAAAGATGTATACACATCAAAAATTAGTGAAATGAAAGTGTGGATGAATAATTAAAATCTAAGGTTTTTATTGTTTTTATGATGATGGGAAATATTTCAAACCAAAGGGAAATTACGCGCCAGAACTTAACCATCAGAAAGTCAAAATGGAAATTGGAAATGAAAGTCAAATGAAAGTCAAAACTAAATAAATAACTAAAATAATTGTCTTTTCCTCTAAATTTTACTCTATATCACGGTGACCATATTTACGGCAGTCGAATACGGGACAAAAAAAATGTGCCGATTTTTTCCACAAAAGCCAGAGTATTTGGAAATCTTTTTTCAATGATCCTAGCCCTTATTAGCCCTGAAACAGTATCTTTATTCAGCACATATTTTTCGATCTTTTATGAAAGCAGCACACAAATATTCAGTTGCAACATTACACACTTGTAGAATATATTTCCATAAGTTTGTACTTTGTGCTCGGGATTTTACCCCGTAAAATTTATTACAAAAACATTCCTAGGCAGGGAATCATGATAAAAATAACCGACTACTTTTGAAGAATAAGTGGTATTAAACGGATTATTTACAGACTCGGATTTCGGCGAAGCGCAATGCAGTGAATAGCATCCAGAACGAGCTGAATTGCAAAACGTACCTTCGAAGGGTTCCACTTCCCTTCCATCTTTGAGAATTTCTTTACTTTTACAACATTCTCATAGTGGCCTTCTTATTTGGAGTTTCTCATGTTGCAGATAAAATCCCTCATACAATGAGCAAAAATTTTTTTGACGTAGTTTCGCCTAATGATCATATTCTCCCTTCTCAAAATTTGAAAATTGTCTCCACGCCACAGCACATTGGAGAGGTAATAGTACCTGAGAAAAAAGCAAGCTGCGTGCATTTTGTTGTTTTTTTTTTTTGGAATGCATATACGTAAACAAAATTTGAAATTTTAGAGTAAAATTTAAACAAAAGTGACAATTTAAAGACGAAATTAGCGACAAAAGTAAAATCAGCTGCTCTACTGCTGCTGCCTTTCCAATATGCTTTGCTCCACACAGAATATTCAACGTGAAATGCGTTGAAAAAAACATTTGAATAGCTAAATACTTGTGAAATTTCTTTTAGAAATTTCACCAACAGTCATTAACGTCTAATTTTAATTTATACCCACAAATACCCAGTTTTTCTACGCAAAATTATAACTTCAGAAACCATCTACATAGTATGTGCTCCTTGATTCGAATCGTAAGCGTCCAGATTTAAAAAAAAAAACTGCTTCATAGCCACGTCATTTTTATGAGCTGTGAAGGCGCCAAAATACCGAATATGGCACAAATACGGGACATTAAAAGAAATACTGAACATTTGGCGTCCCGTATGAAATTAATAAATTACCAGGACAATTGACGAAAATAGAGGACTGCCCCGTATAATACAGGATGGGTGGTCACCGTACTCTATATGTTTCTTTTACGCTCTAGTTGCAAGTACTTACTGGAAAAGACCTATTATGACAGAAACTGTTTGTTGATTATAGCAAGACTTTCGTTTTTAATAAATACCGTATATTTACTTATATGAGGTAGAAAATGTGACTATTTTTATCCACAAAAATTAAAATTTCCAAGTATGCAGAGTGTGGTATTTCGAAATAATTGTGATTCAGTGCCGTAATTTGACAAAATTGTACCAAAAATGTCGATGTAGTACCAATGTAATTTTGGGGTCCAAAATGTATCAAAAAATTACAATTGTACCATCAATTTCATCCCTGATTGAAATACCGTATATTTATCTAATTTAAAAAAAAAAACTCTTGCTACTATACAAATATGTACTGCAGCATTAACTAATATTTTCAAATGTTGTGAGAGGGAGTAACAAAACAAAAATACTTTTAAGGCGCAGTGAAACACGCCGAGTATTTTCTAGTATTTAATAATTAAATTAAATTAAAATTTTCAAACAGGTGACAAACCTTCCAAAAAATATTTTCGGCTGTAACAGCCATGCCTAAACAAAAGCGTCACTGTTGTCTGGCTGCCCAAAAATTCTCATGCCCATACAATTTGTATGAAGCATATCGAAATAACAGGGCGTTAGGAAGTGAAGTTGGCTGCAGAAAACGGCGAAACTGTAATTTTCGTAGTTCACACAGTGTTATTTCTTCATTTGACGTAGTATTGCACTTCGGCGTTAACGCTAGGCGTCAGAAAACGCTAAGCCCAACGCTTTTGTGTAGGTAGGCTTTCTTTAACCCCTTTCTTTTGACAGCCATACTTCCACATTTACTTTATCTTATCAATTTGATTTACCTCAAATTTACAAAAATTGCCTCATTTCATGACCTTTATATATTTTGATAGAAGTCCCGAGACTGCATTAAAATTAAATTTAGTCATTATTTGCAACAAAAAAAAAGTAAATGTTTCTGTTAAATCCAGAAAAAGGTCATGTGTTTGTTATAGAGTCGTGTTAATTTATATATATATCTGATGACCCTTAGCAGGCTTCACTCAAGTATTATATACGATATGTATATATATATATATATATATATATATACGAGCAGTACATTCACATTCGACTAAGTCGTGTAAATGCTAGAAATGAATGTCGCACGCAGGGTTCTAATAAGTACCACGCTACCAAAAAGATAATAAAAATTTCGCCACGAAAAATGAAATGAATGTCGCACGCAGGGTTCTAATAAGTACCACGCTACCAAAAAGATAATAAAAATTTCGCCACGAAAATTTTTCGAGAAAATTATTTTTATAATTTTTCTTACCATTGCCGTGTATTACTATCGTTAACTTCGAAATAACATAAGTCGTTCTGATTTACTTAGGCTCTTTATGAGTATTATTACTAATACTATTGGTTTTTAAGTAAAAATGCTATTCTAAATTAATTCACTTTTGGCTTTTCATGGAAATTGCTAAAAATTCTAACATGTAAGTACATGTCATCAATAAAAATAAATCTCGACGTGCTGGAAAAGAACCCAGGATGTATTTTAATTTAACATACCTAGATTACGGCTGCCATAATCCTGAACCCATCGACTAAGACACTTATCATCCAAATCAAAAACGAAGATACAAGTGAATATGGTGCCAATACATTCCCTATAAGTAAAGTTGCTTTGGTTCTGATAGTATAAGCAATTTAGTTTTGTGGCACAATCCGTAGAACTGAAAGATTGATGATGATGAAACGCTCATGTTCTGAATTTTTAATTATAAACGAACAAATTTATCTTGACGGTGACTAACTTGAAAAAAGCGGCGCCTTTAACGTGGTCTTGAATGTTTTCCTAAGCACCATTAGCGAATTTCCGCATATCATACAACGCACTTAATGATCATTTTTGCCCGTTTGTATATTCATAACCTGAAAATAATTTAGGGACGCTGTCTTCAGTGAAGCCGTTTTAAAAGTCTTACCCAACAAGGACTGAAAAAAGTGCTTATACTTACTTAGGTATACGCTTATATTACTAAACATTACAAATAAGATTCAATAGGCATTGCAAGTCTAAATAAAACTATTTGATATGAACATTAAATAAATTCCTTAAAGAAGTACGATTTTTATAAATTAAGAAAAACTTTAAAAGAACTTCTTCGAACGGCGTCCTACAAAACCCCTTCTGAAAGCGCTTTTTTGAGTAGCGAAAGCAAAAAGCCCTTTAATTTGTGCCGCTCCATACAAAAAATGAAGGAGAAAGGAATAACTTTCAGAAAGGCCTTTTGGATAGGATTTTAGCCCCTGATATTATCTACTCGGTAGTATTTATGTATGACCCCTTAGTCGTGTACCTGATCAGGAACTTGTACTTTTTCGGCATTCGCCTGAAAAAAAAGATTTAAAATATCAGGAGAATTTAAGTGTGGGCCAGGACTCCAGGACAATTTGTCTAAATCAGGACAAATCCTGTAAAACCAGGACGTCTGGCAGCCCCAACCTAGAGATTAAAAAAAAATAACATAATTATTGGAACGGGGAAAAAATTATATTTCGCAGGCCTGTTTAATCAAATACAAAACAGATATTTATTTTAATATTTTCATAGTTCATAATAGTTCATTCTATGACAAACACCATACAAATTCACATTTCAAACTTTGTGAAAATATAAAAATTCAGCGAATTTTCGCCAAAATTTTACACTTTTGTTTGAGAATTTTGGTTTGCGTATGCAGTTTTATAATAATATAATAATAGATTGGCGCTTACACATATGTTAGTGTTTGGCCGAGCATCTCCTCCGATTTGTGGCGTGCTCCTTGATGTTGTCACACAAAGCGGAGGGACCTACATATTTACGCCGACTCCAAACGGCGATTGTATTTTTATGAGAAGCTGTTTTTCATGGCAGAAATACACTCGGAGGTTTGCCATAGCCTGCGAGGGACGACCGCTGTTAAGAAAAAACCTATTTTCTATATTTTTTGCGATGTTTCTTTGAGCAGGGTTTGAACCCAGGCGTTGCGGAGTGGAAGCGCGCACTGCTTACCACTACACCACAGCGGCCGACAATGCAGTTTTATAGCCCATGCAATTTTAGTATAATAAAGTACGAGTTTCATATGTGTACAAAATATCGTTGATTTTTGCCATTTTTAACGGTGTCACTCATTTTCTTCCATACAAAATATGTACGACATTTTTTATATGGGAAAAAATTAACAACACTGTCAACAAAAAAAAAATCCCAAAAATCAAAGGAAATATGTTTTGGTCTTATAGTGATGTAACGCAGTGTACTATTAACTTGTTTGACTTGTATTTAGAGCAACTTTGAATTGGTTTTGTTTCATTTAACAATGTTAACTTATTCGTTATTTATGTGTTAAAATAAATATAAAACAAATTTTTATGTTTTCAATACGGAGAATTTGTCCGCCTGGAATGCTAAACAATTCTGGTCACCTTATACATGTATAAAGAAGAATATAACAGAAATTTATGAAACAGAAAAAAAACACAGAAACACATCGAGCCTTAACAGCCAAAAAAACGTAATGTCTGGTTTTCATTATGTCAAATTCAGTGTATAGTGGTATAGTGTATATAGTGGTGGAAAAATAAATAGGGGCGCGACATTTTAGCCAGTTTAGGCTACTCTTCTTTTGTTTATTTAATGTTTATTTGTGTTTTTAACTATATGATTCCAAGTTATATACCTTGTGTAAAAACTATGAAAATTCTGCAAAGTTTCATCTAAATTGCAAATTTTTAATAAACATTTTTAAGTTTTAGGTTGTGTTTAGCAATTTTTCAGGTATTTTCTTTCATAAAACGTACATATGTGGGATTTTTTTTTGTATGGAAGAAAATGCGTAATACCCTAAACAAAAAAAAAAATATATTTAAAATCAACACAATCAAGGCGAGATTAGAAAAATTTTCATAAACTCTTTTAATGTTTGGACAAGCCGTGAGTCTAGTCGAGTAGACACAAAGAGCATACTCAGAAATTTTAATTGACACTCAAAATGTTGTCTTAATATTGAAACCCTTATTTTCGCTAAGTTGGAGCTTAAACTAGGCCTTGACTTTATATGTACAACTATACCTATGGTCAAAATAATAGGAGTGCCACATTTGACTAATATTGTTTTTCTGGCTTAATGATCATTAATTTTTTAAAGTAAAGCTCGTTATATATTGAAAACCATATACATCGTGGAAATTGCGTTTGTTGATGACTGGCTTCAGAGGCCTGACTCGGAATATGAATTGGCTACCCTTGCAACTACTGTTTATTGGATTCATCAAGAAGGTGGTTTCCAAATGAGAAACTGGGTGTCGAATTCTAAAAGGGTACTGCCTTCATTACGCGCTGAGCATGCTGCTGATGCCAAATGTTTTGAGGAGCCGGAAGCCATTATTGAAAAGGTACTAGGCATGTGGTGGCGGTCTCAGATGAGCTAACGTTCTTTGAAAGGTTTCCAAAAGAAATTTTCGATAAAAATACTGTTTTGCCTAAGCGGCAAATGTTGCGCACAATAATGACGATTTTTGATCTATTGGGTTTGCTTGGCTTCGCTATTATCGAGGCAAAAATTATATTACAAAACGTTTGGCGCTCCGGTGTCAATTGGGATCAACCTATTAAAGAAGAGAAACGCAACAACTGGTTTAAATGGGTGCGACGAATACGTTCTATTAACGGTATACGAATCCCTCGTTGCCTCTCGCTAGCTTTCAAAAGCAAAATCAATGAACTGCATTTGTAGATGCCAGTATAAAAGCTCACGCAGCATTGGCTTAAGTGCGTTCAGAGGTAGATACGCAAATATGCTGTACGCTTCTAGCATCGAAAACTCGCGTTGCGCCGTTAAAACCTATCTCAGTGCCGCGGCTTGAGCTATTAGCTGCGGTGCTGGGGCTACGACTAGCTAATTTCATTGGTTCCGAACTGCCCATCAAAGTTAGCCGGAGAACTTTCTGGACAGGTTCTAAAAACGATTTGTTTTGGTTACGCTCAGACTCAAAAAAGTTTAAGCAGTTTGTAGCACTGAGAGTAGGACAAATTCTTGAAGGCTCTGGCATTAAAGAATGGAGGTGGGTACCGTCCCGTGAAAATATCGCCGATGAAGGAACAAATAGAGCGATAACCGTGGCTTTGACGACAACCAACGCTGGTTCGGCGGCCCGAAGTTTCTCTTACAGGAGGAATCTAGCTGGCCGGTTCTGCAAATTTTCAGATGCGGATGACGATACCGTGGATGACCTGCATCACACTGACTTCGATGACACCACGACCCTGAAAACTTCTGTTATAACGCCTGATGCAAATAGATTTAGCTTCTGGGAGAACCTACGCACTACTCGTCGATTCATACTTCGTTTCATACGATTGATAACAAAAGGTAAACAATGCTCAAAATCATCGGAAGCGTTACTTGGAACGGACGATTTGGATTCAGCGGAGCTCGCAATAATGATTAATTGTCAAGGCGATATGCTCCAGGAAGAAATTAGTTGGCTGCGTAATGGTGAGCAAATTAAGCGGAGATCCCCCTCCTCAAGTTTTCTCCATACCCAGATCAAAAGGGGGACGCGAGTAAAGGGAAGGATTGACGCTGCTGATGGTGTAATGATCCACGTTAAGCGTCCGATTATTCTTAAACGCAACCACACTGTAACACGACTAATCGTGGACCGAAAATTCCACCACCATCACAATGAAATCGTTGTTAATGAGATAAGGCAAAGGTTCTGCATAACTGCGCTGAGAAGGCTGGTGAAGGAATGTCCTGCCAAATGTCAAACGTGCCGTAATGGCAAGGCTTATCCACGACCACTTCGAACGAGTGATCTACCTACGGAACGTGTGTCAGACCTTTCACCTTCACAGGTGTGGATTATTTTGAGCCCATCGACGTGGCTGTCGGTCGAACATGCGGAAAGCGTTGGGCGCCTTATTTACATTCCTCACCACTCGCGCGGTTCATATTGACATCACGTCGCCTCTGTCTACTGAGTCATTTCTTCTGATTTTCAAATAATTCGTTAGACGCCGAGGTGTACCGAAGCGAATTATATCGGATAACGGCACTAACCTCCGTGGCGCTAGTAAGATGCTTTTAAATGAGAGCGAGAAGATATCGTCGAAAGACATAGAGAAAAGGCATCCTGAAGTTGAGTGGTCTTTTATACCGCCCGGGTCTTGGGAGGGTGACAGGTAATCAGGTCAATGGAAATAAGGTCAATTCACTTTATTTCCCACCCTGGTGCGAAATAAAGTCAATTGACATTATTACCTTTTCAAAAGCGAAATAAAGTCAACAAAAATTTGTAAATAAAGTCATTGACGCTATTTCCTCATTCAAATGGAAATAGCGTCAACAATGCTTAAAGTATGTCGATTCATAAAAACAAATGTTGTTCTTACAATAAACATTGCCCCGTAAGTGTTGTTTTTTAATAGATGAAAAAGGTTATTGCCAAATCCCCAGTGTTGTGATATTAATCCACACACAATCATGAACTACCACCAATTGATTTTATTAAAAAAATTTAAATTACGAATATGTAAAAAAACGATGCGAAAAACTAAACACCTGCGCATAGCTGGAATACGAGAAATATTTGAATAAAGAGTGTAGAAATGATCCATGACTTGCAAAACATGTTTCGCTTCCACAAAAATAAAGCGAACACTATTAAATTGGTGAAACAGTCCATGTCCAAAAGCCCCGGAGGAACACTGAAAGAATTCTGTGATTTAAATTAGCATATTTTGAACGAATTCGGAATGTCTAAGGTGGAAAAGAAACCAACCTTTCTATAAGGAAACAATTATAGAAAAATAATTTTTTTACACTGTATTCATGTCTCCGCCAGCATTGTGACGACATCATTTAAAATCAGCTAAGGAGATCGACGACACTATACATTCAACGAGCCAATGTGCCAAAATGCGGGTATAAACAGTTATTGATTATTTAATATCGGAACCGAGATCATATAAGTTAATTGATTGGTTTTCACACACTTTTGAAACACAAATTATATGCTTTTTTACTGCAGGGCTGCCTACTATCCTTAGCGTAGTTAGCGGCGTAGGGTGACGTGGTGTGGGCGCCGGTCGCGCGGGGTACGCGGGCCGCCGCGAAGCTAAGCAAATTTAATGTTTGAAAGAGAAATAATGTCAATGGACTTTATTTCGTTGTTAAAAAGGTAGTAATGTCAATTGACTTCATTTCGCACTAGGGTGGGAAATAAAGTCAATTGACCTTATTTCCGTTGATCTTGTTACCTGTCACCGCTTGGGAGCGGAGATACGCTCAACGAAGTCAATTTTAATGGACATTCTGCCTGGTGCGTGAGGAGGTACTAAGGGCAGTTTTAGCTGACGCACATTGGTCGGAGAAGCTATGTTTGTTACATTAGAAAGGCTGTTACGATTATAATAAAAATGCATTTTCGTAGTATTTTTGTTATGCTAAATCTTAATATGCCATACAATTTTTAGATTGACAGTTGACAGCTGTCAAATCAACTGCTAATTTCTCTAAAAATAAGAAAATCATTTTGAAAATACCACCTATTAGGTTTTTAGGCACGCTAGTCACGAATTTATGTCAAATTAAAAGTGTCAATCTCGACAGCTGTCAAACGGACTGTAAATTTTCATAAAAATCAGAGAATCTTTTTAAAAACGTTACTAATAAGGTCTTTAAACATGCTTATCACGATTTTTACGTTTTTTACGTCAAATTAAAGCTTTCAGAGTTGACAGCTGTCAAATTGACTGTAATTTTTTCTGATAATAAGAAAATGTTTTTTAAATGCTGCTGGTAAGCGTTTTAGACAAGTTAGTCACGACTTTAACGTGAAATTAAAACCTTTAGATATGACAGCTGTCGAATGGGCTGTCAATTTCTCTAAAAATAAGGAGAATTTCCCAACAAGTAAACGTACTACATTTTAAAGCTCACTGATCTCGAGTTCTATATTGCTTTCAATTTTTTTTAGGTGAAATCTGTCAAAACAGTAAAACACAATATAATTGTTAAGCTATATTACTGATTTATTGTATTTGTATTGTAATAAAAGTGGCCGCTACTCTTTATGACGCGAGCATGCGCGGCTATTCTTTTCATACATCCTTAAAAGACCCCTTGCATTACTTTTTGGTAAAGGAATGAAAATCCTACTCTGCTCTACTCATTAGTTATAAAAATAAGCCGCGTTATTAATAAAAATGGCCGCCACTCTTTTTGGCGCAAGTATGCGCGGCTGTTCTTTAAATATATCCTTAAAGGACCCCTTGCTTTGTTTTTGGTAAAAGAATGATCCTACTCGGCCCTACAAATTATTTATACCTTCTGAAAAAAATATTTCTTGATAATCCGTATAATATGTATCCGTATGTAATATTTCGTATGAAATCACCATTTTCCATCTTTAAGAAGCAAGACAAAACCAGCAATTACTGTTGATGCTTTCCATTTCCAGACAACCGGTCAGGTACGAGCATGATTTTTAATTTCGACCAAACTCAAATACATCGTTTGTTGGTCCAAATAATGAGACACGTATTTTTTCTTTGAAAATGCCCATACCTTTGTCAAAATTTAATAGATTCATACAATGTTTTTACTCAAATGTCAGTAATTCTTGTCACTTCAAGATAGAATGATATAATTATTGATTTTCATTATTTAAAATAATTTATTTAACAATAAACAAAAAGTACATAATTTTTTTTAAATTTAATTTCTGAAAAAGTGTATTTTTTTTTTCTCTCAAACTTTTTTACCGGGAAAGAGGCCCTTTGAACTACAATCAACCCATATCTCTAATAGCGGAGATTTTTTTTCTGAGTTATGATATTTTATAGAAAATATACGTTTTTGTGGTACATGCTACAATATTCTTATATTGTTTAACTAAATGGAACATTTGTATGTAATATATCAGCAAAAAGTACAGCCGTGATCATATTTGCGTATCAAATAGATATTAGAACACACTTTCCACCATACAGTTTCGAAATACAAAATCACATTTTCCCGCTTTTTATAATCGAAACTGTATGGTGGAAAGTGTGTTCTAATATCTATTTGATACACAAAAAATGATCACGGCTGTATTTTTTGCTGATATATTACATACATATGTTCCATTTAGTTAAACAATATAAGAATATTTTAGTATGTACCACAAAAACGTATATTTTCTATAAAATATCATAACTCAAAAAAAAAAATCTTCGCTATTAGAGATTTGGGTTGATTGTAGTTCAAAACGTCTCTTTCCCGGTAAAAAAGTTTGAGAGAAAAAAAAATAAACTTTTTGAGAAATTAAATTAAAAAAAAATTATGCACTTTTTGTTTATTGTTAAAAAAATATTTTAAATAATGAAAATCAATAATTATATCATTCTATCTTGAAGTGACAAGAATTACTGACATTTGAGCAAAAACATTGTTGGAATCTATTAAATTTTGACAAAGTTATGGGCATTTTAAAAAAACATTCTCACTGTCAATTCAAATAATCGATTTTTGCCTGAAAAACAAAATCGCGTTTAATTCGGCCGAAAAATTTTTCCGAGCCAAAAGAAAAAATACGTGTCTCATTATTTGGACCAACAAACAATGTATTTGAGTTTGGTCGAAATTAAAAATCATGCTCGTACCTGACCGGTTGTCTGGAAATGGAAAGCATCTGTTATAATTTGAAGTGTTCATAAAAAAAATGTTAAGAAAGCTATCAACTCATAACTGTTAGAACATGCCACGATCGAATTCGTTGAATAAAATGGATTCAACGGCTTGCTCAGCACATATTATTAAAAATACTAACCAGCTTTGAGTTCGCTGGACATTCTGAATAAGAATGGCTTTACTCCAGTTAATTTATCACAGTTTAAAAATAGGCCTTTTTCGCGTCAAACATGCCTTATTTGACCATTCATTGTGCGACGTCGAAAACATTCTTAATTCGAGGCCACTGACCTACGTTCCGCTCGAGTCTGGTGAGCACGAAGCTCTTACGCCAAACCATTTCCTGCTTGGCAGCTCTAGCGGCTTTCGTGAGATAACAAGCACGATAATTCCGGATCTGGACTCCGTCGAAACTACCGAATTTCCAGTCAACTGGCCGGCCAATTCTGGAGACGCTGGATTCGGGAATATCTACCTTGTTTTACCAGACGCGCAAAATGGTACCAGCCACCAGCGACTCCAATCAAATTGAATGACGTAGTAGTCAGCGTGGATGAAAACTCCAAGCGAAATTCTTGGCCTAAGGGAGTAGTGACTGACGATAGTGAAGTTGGCGAAATTGGACATCGAGGCTGGGAAAAGCGTAATAAACGTCGTGCACGTACCCGCATGAGATTTACGGAGGGGGATGTTGCGAAAAGGTCGCGTTGGCAACCCATTTCGCATTTTTTCACATCCTCTTTTTTCTTTTATTTGCCAATCGACACCTGTCAAATATCAGCAAATTTAGTTCTTTCCATTTTGACTGTTAGAAAAAGCGCATGGGCGTAGCTGATATATAAAGTGTAAGTTGATTGTAAATCGAGAATCTCATATGAATTGTAAAACTTATTAAATTAATTAAAGTTTTCAGCTGCTGATACTTGCAAGTAAACATAATTTGTGAAGTATTTGCTTGTTGTTTGTTAGAGGCTTTAGAAAACACTTCCGCTGCACGCCGCACTGACGTCGTGTAACACTAACTTTTGTTTTTTGGAATTTAGCTTTTTTCTAGCGGGTTTTTATAAAAATCTGGATTTGTTACTCGAAAGTATGTAGTTGGCAGCACTGGCTCCATTACACTTTTTAAAATAGTGGTTGGTTTTGAAGTAAACCGTGAAATTTTTTCTCATTTATGTTAAAAAAAAACAAGTTCTAAAAAAAATTAAGTTTTCTTAAATAGGGCTAACATTGAGTTTTCTCTAGGCATTAAATGAAAAAAATGTACCGCTATATTTTTAAAATGGCATACATTTTTTTTCATTTCATTGCATGGCGGAAATTCGGTTAAAGAATTAATGAAGTTTCTGTTGAATGATCATGTCATTGTCTTAGTATAGCAAAACTTTATCTCACACTTTTTTTTCAAATAACTCTAGATATTGAAACCGTTATGAACAATGTACGTATGTAACAGAGCTGGATAATTTTTGATAACGATTACATATTAATTACGATTGCTTAATTGTAATCCTTAAATTATATACGATTACGATTACTTTAATTGTAATCATAAATGTTTCCATTATGATTATAATAATAGTTATCTTAAAAATTTAAGGACTCAGATTACCGTAATCGTAATCATGAAATACATTTCTCACAGGAAAACCACACAGGCCTGTGTTATTTTTGATTATGTACTTGGATGTCAAATAACATGTTTTCTAAAAAATTTTAAGCAGATCCGTGCTTCAGTGCAATGAACATACTTATTTTAAGCCACTTTACAAAATCTTTTATCATGATAAAAAATCTCCGTACACGCAAATATTGCCGTAATAAGTAAACTTATAACTTATGATAAAACTTATACATATCTGGCAAACAAAATGACATATGGTAGGAAATAATTTTCGCCGGTGGAGACGCGTCGTTATCTTTCACGCGTCTTGCACTGTTGTAAAGGGTAAAATATTATTGATTAAAGCTAAAAGGCGTTTAACCTGTTCAACTTTCACAGGCGATTAGTTGAATCAAAAGAGTACATCATGTAAATGAAAGTTGAACAATGCCTTTTAAATATATACAATGATTGTGTACGATTAGAAAATAATAATATTCTGAACGAATTTTTTTGAAAATTTCATCACTGCTATACAACTTGAAAAGGGGGACAAGGAGGACATTTTTGCTCTAAAGGAGGACACAGAAGGACAAAATTTTTGAGGAGGACAAATCACGTTTGAGCAGGACAATCCTCCTCAAAGGAGGACGTTTGGTCAGCTTATTTATGGGGCCAAATTTGGCGAAAAAACAGCTAAGTTTGTTTACTGGATATACGTAGTCCCACACTGTGATAAATTAACGAGTAGACTGCCTAGCGATAATTTTCTTCGATATGTGGTAAATTATTTTTGCTGAGCGATGTGTTGCCTGATGAATGCAATTATTTCTAGCAGTATTGTCACCGCTACACACAACCACAGTACAATTTATCAAATTAATCCAATGATTTTAGTCTGACTTTTATACGGCAATCTTACCAAAATTAAAAAAAGTTGCCAAGTTACCAAGCACTCAAAAAGTTACCCATTTTGGTCACAAGTGGCAATAAAACAAAGTATAAATACGTATGTATGACTGAAAGTCCTCTGAACTGGTGGAGCATCAATCGAAACGAATTTAAAATATTAGGGGTCTTTATCGAAAGTGATAAAGAGATAAATTGCTTAAATTTATCAGTTTATCCGCATTCTTTCATGAACGCACCTTCGTAAGTAATTGCACAATACTGTTTATTATTTAACTTATCTGGCTAGTTACGTTTCATTCTTACCTCTTCCATTGTGCTAATTTGCTTTTTATGGTTTCGTAGCAAAATCGACCACCTGGCAGTCTGTCCGGTTGAATTTTGCTGAAATTTATTCGTTTATGCACCAAAATCGTCGGATAAAGTGATAAACTTTGGTTAAATAGATTTCCATCAAAAGTTTGACAGTTCATTTAACAAAATGATAAATTTATCATTTTATCAAGTTTATCAACAGTTAATCAATGAAGACCCCTATTGTCAGTTTCGCACGCAGATAATTGTCTCTTTCACCTGCAAGTGTTCTTATGAGCAGTTACTTAGTGTTGCAGGCTTGATTAACGACCCTTTAAGAAACAGGCCTTAAAAAGCAGCAACATTACTTTTTATAAAATAAATTGAATACTCAAATTTTTAGATGCGTGCATTATTAAAAACTAAAGGCTTTTCAATTTTTTATTTACTTAAATTATCTAATTTACTTAGGTACGTAAATTATTTCTTAAAAATACCTGACATCCGCATCTGCATCCGTGGATGCAAACACTCCACATTCCCTATTGTGTTCTTGAAAATTGCCTAAATACTGGTTAGTGCTGATCGGGTGGATAATCAGACAAGCTTATGCCATCAAATCGACAATACGTGGAGGTTTCAATTAAAATGCGTGAAAAAGGTGAAAATGAAACAAAGATAATTGAAAAACAAACACTAATAAGAATGTGTTTATGTTCATAAATTGTAAATAAGGACGCTGATCTGCCAGCGGTTGGCCACAGCAAACAACCAAAGGTCAGGAGTCAGATGCGATCATTTCTTCTTTTAAAATTCCGCCAAGCCAATCAACATCTCATATGGTCATTCAAACGGGTAGTAATAGATCACTTTGAAAATACATATGTATGCATGTACTTATGTACCCAGTGAGAAAATGTAATGTATGGAAATAGAAAAAATAATCAGTAAATCAGCCGCTTATTTACATTCGAAAATGCACTGGTCCCAAATCAAGAAATTATGGAATCAGGGTAAAAATTCAACAAATCGATCTGATTTTCTCTCTGTGGATAGGATAGGATTATAAAAAAAGGCGTGAGCACTAACTACTCATGAAATTTGATGTGTAAACATATGCGAACGGCAAAGCATAAAAGTGCGTTTACATATAAATATAATCTCAATCAAAGCTCGTTAGCTGTCAAATTGGTTGTGCTTGTTATTCACACAACTCGAGGAAAAGTTAAACTTCTTCTCTGTGCCACCGTGGCCACTTTTTTCTGCAACACATATTATGCCATTTAAATATATTTTAACTGAATATTTTATTAAAAATACATTTACAAACCTATTTTCCTTACCAGCGTCAATTTTTGTTTACTTTAACATTTGACATTCCACTTCTTCGCAAGTATAATCGATAAAACTAGGTTGGACACCAAAAAGTTATCGGTTTATTCTGAGATATTTTTAATTATAATTTTGCATGGCCAATCTAAAGCTATTAGGCGATTCAGTTACACACATACAAATGTAGGTCAGGTTAGAAATTAAGCATTAATTACACCTAATTTTATTAATTTTGCTGATTTAATTTTTTTATTCATTTTCATTTTTAATTCTCTTAATACATGAAATTATCGGTATGATTGATAATATATGATACTTGTATATACTTGTGAATCAAGGGCGTTAAAATATCTGGGAAACACCACATTAGTTATTATTTTTGAGCTTAGAGTTTGAGCATTTCTATTTGTATATTTTCATAAATTTAGTTTTCGGAATATAATCTGTGGTTCATGTAAATGAGAGCGATTTTAGGGAGAGTTGTGTAGAGATTGAAGTTGCAGGATTTTACCCGATGCTTTTTTGTTCCGTACGTTTTGCTGTTACTCACTTTTTACTCTCACTTCAGAGAGTGATTTTGCTGTTTGACCTTTTCCCAGGATTTTACACGAAAAGTATTGAACCACAGCTATTATATCATCCATACATATACATATTATACATACATATATTCATGTATGTTCATCAGTTATCAACGGTCCTAGTTAAAATGATTTCAGTATTTTTTTAAATTTTCGCCTTGCTTTTTTTTATCAAAATAGACTACTAAACATATGCCGAAAACCATCTACGAATATCGAAACCAGGGCATGAATCAGATATGACGATAATCGTCTGAACGATATCGTCTCGAGATTGTCTTGCTTCATAAAAATCAAAAATTGTTTGATCGTTTGTGCGATATCGTCAACTCGATTCCAGTTTTGCTTCACGTAACAGTGTTACGTAACATCAACACAAATGCATAAATAAGTGTTTTGACAACATCGTTTTGTCAGTATCGTTTGAACGCAGAATGATAGAATACAAGATTGCGCCAATCGAGCTGAGAGAAACTGGCCGTGACGATTTGAAAAAGCATCAAATTTTTATTGGTGTATTTTATGGACTTTATATGCATACATGATTTTATTGTAAGGATGCCAATTCTAATTAATAAACATCAATGTTTCTTGCACAACGGTCGATTTCTTCTGGCATGATTGATGCCACATATTTTGTTGTCGCTTAAGATTGTCACTGTGCCATGATTTTGTTTAAATTTTTGAAAAGTTGCTTACCACACTTACGATTGCTATAAATATTACTTCGATTTTTAATTTGGTGTCCTCAGACTAAAAACTCAAAAATTTTTGCGTTTTGAATACCCACTAAATTTGGTGCGAAAAGCATCAAGTTGGCAACAGTGAATGTAAACAAAAGTATTTTATGACGTCAGCGATTGGATGGATGCTGTCAAATCGACGAAGAGAGGGTTAGCGGTCCGCGAATGGCGCGACCTTTATTTTCTGGATCGTGGTTTGAACGACTATCGTTTCAAAGTTACGTGATTCATGCCCAGTTGCAACAAATGAGTCCATAAATATTTATGTACATACATAGGTACATAGTACAAAGCCGTATGCATGTGCTGAGTTTAAATAATCGGAAGTAATAATCAATTGTAGCGCATTTCCTCTTACTATGCATATGCCTAAATGTTTGCAACCATTTACAGCCATTTACAACCATTTAGCAAGCAAACACAGGGTGCTTCTAATGAAAATAAAAATTTTATGCTGAAATACCAATGCTGGGATATGCGTTACAGCTTCGCAAATTTTACCCCCACCGAAACCAAAGATGTATACACATCAATAACTTTTATTATTAGCAATTTTGTAAAATATGGCTACTTTTTAAGAAAAAAACAAGTAAGAGCAGCGCTGTCTTCGGCTATGCCGAAGGCTTCATACCTTTCATGAACATCTGCAAATTTTACTTTGACAGATTACTGCTTTTGAATACATCTGCATACATCGATAGAGGAGTTACATACTTATATAAAAAATCGCATCTAAACAATCAGAGGTATGGAAGATATACTTTATATGGCACCAATCTAAGTGATTTTCACTGCTATGTGATCGGTATGTAAACCGGTAACACAATTTATTGGGTTTAGTTTCCTACATAAAGAAGATATATCGCAAAAACTGGTATCTGAACAATCAGTGGTATAGGAGATAAAGCTTATACAGCATAGATTTTGACGATTTTCTCAGTAGACTTTGTATTATTATTTATAAAATATTTTACGAAATTTATCGGTTTTAGCTGTTCAAATAAAGGAGTTTTACAGTAAAATCCCATATCTGAACAATCAGATGTATGGAAGAAAAATATATGTTATAGTCACCCGATCCTTGTTATTTTCACTGTAAGTATTCCGTTGATAATGAGCAAAAATGGTGCGAAATTTCATGTTCCTAGCTGCATAAATGGAGGAGTTATGATAAAAGACCTTATATCTGAACAATCAGTTGTATGGGGGCTACAGGTTATAGTGACCCGATCTTTGTTATTTTCACTGTAAGTCTTCTGTTGATAATGAGTGAAAACAGCGCGAAATTTCATAAATGGATGAATTATAACGAAAAATCTCATATCTGAACAATCAGTTGTATGGGAGCTATAGGTTATAGTTACCCGATCTTTTTAATTTTCACTGTAAGTTTTCTGTTGATAATTATTGAAAACAGTGCGGAATTTCATGTTACTAGCTATATAAATGGAGGAGTTATAACAAAAAATTTTATATCTGAACAATCAGTTGTATGGGAGCTATAGGTTATAGTGACCCGATCTTTGTAATTTTCACTGTAAGTATTCTGTTGATAATGGGTGCAAGTACTGCAAAATTTCATGTTCGTAGCTGCATAAATGCAGAAGTTATAACGAAAAATCTCATATCTGAACAATCAGTTGTATGGGAGCTATATGTTATAGTGGTCCGATTCTTCCGGTTCCGACAAATGATTAATACATTATAAAAATACACCCACCTACCAATTTTGATCCGGATATCTCGAAAACTGAGAGACTAGATTGCATACAAACAGACAGACAGACGGACAGACGGACAGACGGACATGGCTAAATCAACTCAGCTCGACGTTCTGATCATATAAGTGTACATTTTAATGGGTCTATCTCTTTTTGTTCTGGTACTTACAAACATCGGACCAAAGTTATAATACCATTTCATGCTCATAAAAGGTATAATGATTATAATTTTTTTATATGGAGGAAACCCCATTTTTAGAATTTTAAAGCGCACTTACCACGGATCCGAAATGTGGCTTATGGCACATTGTAGAGGGTGTTACTGTCCACAATTTCCCTATATACACCTATTACATAAGTCCGCGACCCTAAAAAATACAAACAATTAAAAAAAATGTTAACTGCAATATTAAAATTAAAGGCATTATAGGGTTTATAACCGAGCTAATTACAGTTAATAACACAATAAACTATAAAATTAAACAATCTTTGGATCTAGGGTTGCCAGATTTTTTATGCGCGAAATCAGTACGTTAGACTTTTTCATGCTAAAAAGATCAGTACTTTTCAGTACATTCTTATTCAAAACAAAATTATGAATGTAAGTAACATATACTACTATTTTTAACAATTAGGTTGTTCACACTTGCTTGGTTATAAGGCTATCGGTTAAAAATTATTATTCTGTAGTGTATTTTGTTGTTGCAAACTGAATAAAAAATATAACCACGTAACCAGATAACTTGATAACCAGGCAAATAAGAATAACCTCAGTATTTTGGGATCTAAATAACATATAGTTTATAAAAAATAAAAGTGTTATTAATTTTAACATGAGTGTACACAACATTGTACACAGGAGCCAAAAATTATTTTATATTTATATTTTTGAATAACAATAATGAGATCATAACCAGTTTCAGTGTTTTCAGTTGCTTCGTTTGAGTGTGGTATTTAAAAACAAAATTACATATTTTTTCAAACTGTGGAAAGTACCACTATTTAAGGACTTCATCTATATTTCCTCATGACTTAAATTAATTTGTTCAAGTAGGCAAAACCTTTGAAAAAGGTGAAAATGAAACAAAGCTAATTGAAAAAAAAACACTAATAAGAATGTGTTTATGTACATAAATTGTTAAAAAGGACGCTGATCTACCAGCGGTTTGCCACAAGCAAACAACCAAGGGTCGGGAGTCAGATGCTATCAATTCTTCTTTTAAGATTCCGCCAAGCCAATCAACATTAATTTGTTCAAGTAGGAAAAAACTTTGAAAGACCAAGGCTTCGCTAAAAAGAGTATCTAAGAAGACATAGCTTGTATGCAAAAGTCATAAGCAAAAGCCATTCGAATATTTAAATTTGTTGTTATTAAACTGCAAGTTATTTTCGAGATAACTAACAGCACTCGACTCCACCATATTATCGCAATTTTTTGTTTATTAATTTCTTGGGCATATCAAACATTATCTGAAACACTTGAACATTTTAGCATGCGGAAGCTTATTATTTTTTTTTATTTTCACAAAATTGAAAGAAAAATTGAAATTCAATTGAAAGGAAAAAATTGCAAGCAAGTTGCCCGTTCAAGTAATAAATAAGAGTGTGTTAGTGAAAAACTGTGAGTGTATTGAAAACTGAAAAAGGGGACAATTGAATCTGTAACGTCCCGGTTAGCGAGATTAACTTCATACAGAAACGGATGATCCACATATCGACTTTTTAAATCAATTTATAAATAATTTTGTTAGTATTTGAGTGAATTGTTTTTTATATAGTACATATGTATGTACATTAGGGTGCCCATCGAAAATGCTTTTTTGGAAATATCAAGACCCTACCCCCTATTTTTATTCGTTTTTATGAGAAATATTATTGCTTATATTTATAGATTTTTTTAAGGTCATTTAGAGGTCGCGACCTGTCGACTTAGGTGAGAGACTATTTTTGATTCGATTTCAAAGATCGAATATGATCTGAGAATAGGATGTATAGGGCTTTAAAATGATATATAATAATCTATTGTCGGACTAGGCTTGTGGAGATTTTTTATCGAGTAAATTAAAAAAATACCCATTTTTCTCTTAATTTTTTAAATTTTGACATCGATAATTTCTACAATTTCCAAATATGGAGTACTATCTAAAATTAAATCCATTTTCAAATAAACTGATACCTCATTTATTGAAATCGCATAAAAATTTTCGAATTTAGGCGACTTTACTTAAATACGGCCTTGAATTTATATGTAAGTATGTTCCGTAATTTCAGATTTTTTGAGCAGTGTGGCTAAAGGGCTCATCAATATTTATCAAAATTAATATATACAATCGCTCTTTAGCAAAAAAGTGTTTATTCAAGAACTTTTAGGAAAATGAGCTTGGCACCGCCCTCTTATATAATATATGCGTATCTCAAAAACTACTTGCCCGATCTCGACCAAATTTGGTATACACATTGTGCTTAGCCCCCTTAAGTACCGTCTTGAATAGTTTTGATATCGGGCAAAACTTACTCCTCCTAAAATATAGCCAACTTTGGGTTTTTTGAAATTACCGTTGCGTTGGTGGAGCCCGTGGTGTTTCAAAAATTTCAGTATGTCGCTTAAGAAGCCTCAGCGCAATGTGTTTACCATTTGGTTGAAATCGATCGAGTAGTTTTTGAGATAGGTACGCATATATCATACAAGTGAACGGTGCCACCCCTATTTTCCTAAAATACTAAAATACCTTGGAAAACCACTTTATAGCTTAAGAGCGATTGTATATATAAATTTTGAATAAATATTGATAACTCCTTATCGACATATAAATTAAAGACCATATTTAAGAAAAGTCGCCTAAATTCAAAAATTTTTATGCGATTGCAATAAATGAGGTATCAGTTTATTTGAAAATTGATTACATTTTAGATAGTTATCCATATTTTGAAAGTGTTGAAATTATCGTTGGTCAAAATTTAAAAAATTAATAGAAATATGAGTATTTTTTTAATTTCCCCGATAAAAGATCCCCACAAGCCTAGTCCGACAATAGATTAATATACACCATGTTAAAGGTCTATATGTCCTCTTCTCAGATCATATTCGATCTCTGAAATCGAATCAAAAATAATCTATCAAAAACTCATAAATCTACAAAATCCTATTTTCTGACATAAATCGAAACTATTAAGCTAGCACTTCCTGGTACTACCTGTAAGGGTTTTTTTTTAAATAAAATATTAAGTTAAAATATGTTTAAATTGCTTAATATAGCAGAAAAGTTGATTCACAGAGAAGCAACTTAACTTTTCCATGAGATGTGAGAATAACAAGCACAACAAATTTGGAGGCTATAACCTGATATTTTCCTGATAACGGGGTGATTAGAAAACGAGCTTTGATTGAGATTATATTTATAAGTAAACATATTTTATATTAGAACAAGGTGTACACTAACATTTGACACTGCGTGTATATGCACAAATGCAAACGGATATGTACAGAAAATCATTATTTTTTCCACGAATTGAAAATATTTCAATTTTTGTTAACGTTTAATATTATAAAAAAATATATAAATTTTTTTTGATGGACGGCAAAAAATGTTGCGTTTTATTTTAATTTGGGCCTTTTTACTTGGAAATATTTTGGTGTACACTGAGGGAAATAATGCATAGTAAAAATGAATCCTATATATTTTATTATCGTTTAAAAATGTTCGAATTCAAAAATAAGATTTTCATACAAAATTTATTACGCACGTATTTGACTGTTCACATCTGAGTATATATATATGAGTGTAAATACGCACCCCAAGCATGCAGAGCACCGCTCTGAGAGCAGTGACAACACACACATTCATACATCGTACATGTTTATCCGTACAAATTGCGTGCTGTGGTGTTGATGGGTATTCAACATTTGAAAGCAAATTTATATGCCTGAGTGTAGCTGAGTGCGCAAAGATGCATGCCACAATTTGTTGATATCCAGAGATGGTCAGGGTTCGAATTCCACTGCAGGCAACATGCAAGTTAAATATTTTTTTTTAGTTTCTATCTTGATTATTAACTTTACGGAAGCTTTTTCAGAACGAACGCGGTCATTTTAATATGCGCGTCATTGAATTGAATATTTACCAATATAGAGTACTTTCGTTGACGTTCATAGTAAAATCAATTACGTTTCTATTTGATTTTAATATTTTTTCCCCTCAGTGTAGTGGCAACCGTGAGTTAGGGTATATAGTGTGTTATTGTTCCAATGAATAAAATAACGTTTTAACGATATTTCATTGTGTCCTCCTTTCATTGTAAATAAGTTGGTAACCTTAGTTAATAATAATAACCACCAATACGTACAATATTTGAGATGAAAAAAGTCGGACTGATTTACTTCTCTGTAGAATCGACTATATGTATTATATATAAAACCCCAATCTTTATCTCTTTTCGAATCGGAAAAAAAATTTTACTTCTGGCTCTAGCACATAGATGGACAAATATTTTGCTGATATAAATCGGTTCGAAAATGGGCGATAGTTTAAGAAAGTTTGCCCTTTATACGTGTTTTTTATAAGTTTTCCATTACTTTCGATTTTTGAGATCTATGTTTGATTAATCCAAAATATGTATGTACGAAATATAGTCTAAGGTCGCAGTGCTCTCTTGTCGATCCTGGTGTGGACTCGAAAATCCGGAATATAATTGTTTAATCAGTTTGATATACCAAAACTAAAGTTTTTCGGTGGATAAATCTACCACTTTCTAGTCATCCTTACAATACATGCTAATCGTAACTCATTAGACTTTTTTTTTTAAATTTTCTGAATATATAAGAAACTGACCTCGCAATTGACCTGCTGTCATTTTTGGTGTAGCCTTCTTGTATAGGTTAAATTTCATATTATTTTCATACGATGATTTGTCTAAGGATCAGCTGTTAACAATGGCGGCAATGTTTTAATTTCTTTCCTGCGCGAGGTCCTGAATTTTGCCATTTTCTGGAAATGAAAGTGCGTCTTCTTTTCCCATTCTCGCTCTGATATGCAGTAGGTACCGCTTATAAGTCCTGTAATTACATATATACGTAGATTTTACTGCTTGTAAGATTTTCTTATAAGAAAACGGTATCATTGCGCTTTATTGATCCCCACCTTATATGTATATGAGGCAATTCACGTCAAATGTCCCAAGCGCGCTAAGCGGTGCAAAACAAGTTACTTTTCGACTAGCTGGAAAGCAGGCAAAAAATGGGAAAATTAATTAAAAAAAAAGATATTTCTATAGATTTTTGTACGGGCTATCCGAGGGTACTATGCGTTTCCCAAAATTTTGCCATTTCCATGGTGAAAATTCTGAACGAAAAGTTATTTGTCATTTTTTTTCAATTATGGTCATTTTTAATATTTTTTCAAGTTATCTCAATCGAAAGGTCAGGTCTTTTTACATGGAAATCATTAATAAAAAAGGGACTTTTTTATTTTTCGGAGTTATAAAGCCTTTTAGAGCGCGATAATCTGCTAACCGTGCGAGTCATAATAATATTGTTATAACTTTGCGACTACTTGATGTTTAATACTGAAACTTTCGCAAAAACTTCCCTAAATAGTTATCTACAATACTGTTTCAAAACAAACAAATTTTTTCAAACTTTTGCATTTGAAAAAAACCACCCTCTCAATTCTCGTAAACAAATTTAAAAACCTGTAGTTTTGTTTGTACTGAGTATTAAGAAGTGTTGTTAAACTTAAATTCTTTGGAATAGTTTGTAGTTAATTGTGAGGAAATTTCAAATCGATCGATGCACAAACGACTGAGATATCGCGAGTTTAGATGACAATTTTGTTAAAATTTGCTATCACAGATTGATGTTTTAATTCGTGCAAGCAAACGGAGCCGAAATGACGCGACGGAACGCCGCAACTTGCATAGGAAAAACAAAAAAGTCCCTTTTTTATTTATGATTGCTATGCATAAAGACCTGATCTTTCGATTGAGATAACTTAAAACAATATTAAAAATTACCATAATTGAGAAAAATTACAAATAAATTTTCGTTTAGAATTTTCACTATGAAAGTGGGAAAATTTTGGAAAACGCATAGTATCATCGGATAGCCCGTACAAAAATCTATAGAAATCTTAGTTTCCGAATTATTTTTCCAATTTTTTGTCTGCTTCCCTGCTAGTCGAAAAGTAGATTGTTTTGCACCGCTTAGCGCACTTAGGACATTTGACGTGAATTGCCTCATATGTATATGTAAGTATGAACATATATTAACATATATGTATAATTTAGATGTATACATAAGAGTAACTACGTGAATAAATGCAAGCATTTTAATTGAGTTTTTGCCCGTGTTTCCTATAAAAGTAATTTTGCTCGTGTGCCTCGTGGTTTTATTCTCCTTGGTTTCATTCAAAACTGACATTCACACATTGCTGTCATCAATAGCATATTCCCATTTTTTATTTGGGTGAATAAATGTATCGATCCGTGGCGAGTGGTTAACTAACCCCACAGCAATAAGATTTGATACATTCAAACGCATTTTCGGAGGACGTTTCACCACACGAGATGGTTCAACGCTTCCACCCCCGTCACTCATATTTTAATTCATAGCTGCCTGCTGTTCGCCGCATAAGGGAACGTTTTCCAATTCATATATTTATTTTAGTACATACATACATATGTACATATTTGTTGTGGAAGAAATGGATATTAAGTTCTTCGATAAATTTAGACCTTTATTTAAAAAATGGCGTCATAATTTCGTGAGCTGCTCGTAATTTCGTACGCATTCTATATTCATTTCTATGCACATTGATCCTGCTGGGAACTCTACTATAAATGCACTATAAATTCACTATTTTTCAACCAGGGGTGACTATACCTATACTACTTTGCGTTGGTTTTAACTGACTACTTTTATATGGCGATGTCTCGAAAAAAGTCAGTTTGTTTTGAGCTATGTATCTACAAACTGGTTATATATAATTGGTTTAATTGGATTAACATAATGTTTTTGGTTATGCCGATTTTATGCTGCTCTCAGATTTACTATTACCAATATAATCCTACTATTATTATAAATGTGAAAGTTTGTGAGTGAGTGAATGTGTTTGATTGAAGCTCTTTCACGCTAAAACGGCTAGACGTATTTCAATGAAATTTAGCACACTGATAGCCATGGGCGTAGCCAGGTAGGGGCAGGGGGGTGCTCGAGCCTCCCCCCCCCCCCTAACTTTCAAATTTTCCTTATATTTATATAAAATAGTACCCTGAAAAGCCAGCTTAATAGGGTCACTATTACAACAATGTGGGTGTCAAACAATAGAGTTTCAAAAACAATTTATTACAAAAATATGTTTGAAGAGAATTGTCACTTTTTCAATAACATAGTCTCAATTTTATTAAGAATTTAAACGAAATATTTTAGTATCGGTACCAAATGCGGGGTTTACGTAAAATTTATTTCTAAAGCGTTGCCATCTTTTAAGATATTCAAAATCAATTTAGTTAAAAGGTTGAACGAAATGTTTTAATATGGGTATCAAACGAGAGACGGTTAAAAATTTTTTCTTTTAAAAATATTTAAAAAAATATAAATTCATTTTTATCAACAAGCTTAATGAAATATTTCACCATAGGTTTTAGGAAGCTTTGTTTCTAAAATATTCTTGGCGGGTTGTCACCGGCTCAAAATGTTAAAATGAATTTAATTAGTAAGTAAACTGAAACCTTAAAATATAGGGATTTTTTGTTTGAATACACTTATAGGTTATGAGCTGGATTAAGATATAGGTAATTTTCTTGCAGAGGTTCGCCACTTTTTTCAAAAGTTAAAAACAACTATTTATGAAGTTAGATAAAATATTGCAACAATGTGGGTGTCAAGAAAAAGAGGTTCAAAAACGATTTATTTTAAAAATATTTTTGAAGAGAGTTGCCACCTTTCACAAAGTTAAAATCAATTGCAATCAAATATTTTGGTATGGGTACCAAATAAGAGAGGTTTAAGACAAATTTATTTCTAAATATTTTTAAGAAGGTATGGCACAGGTTAAGCTAATCAAAATCAATTTACTTAAAAGGTTAAACTAAATGTTTTAATATGACTATCAAACAAGAGAGGGCTAAGAAAGATTTCTTTCGAAAATATCTTTGAAGAGAGTTGCCAGCCGTTTAGAAATTTAAAATTAATTAAAAAGTTAAATGAAATATTTAAATACTAGCTTTCGCCCGCAGCTTCAACCGCGTGATGTTTGGCTTAACGCAATTATTTTATATGTAATAAAAAAGGAAACAAATAATTTCACCAAAGACATATCAAAACAAGTAAAAAAGTATAAGTTCGGGCGTAACCGAACTTTATATACCCGGCCCAGGTATCAAATATCGTCGTTTCAACTTTCACTGAACTACCTTTGCATGATAAGTAGGGATGTTTACCCGATTTCAAACGTTTCCGATAATATGCGGAGTTAGACTTAATGATATAATTGAACTTAGTTAGGTACTAATCGATTAAGTGGTTACCGAGGTAAACCTTTGTAGTTATAAAGTGGGCGGTGCTATGCCCAATTCCTAAAAGTCTATAGCAGTCTTATTTATTGTTAGAAGATTGTTGTAACTATTAACTTGGAGTAAATAAGCGTCCTCATTGAAATATCGGTGTTTTCATATTTCTGAAATTTACCGTTATGCGGGAAGCGAGTGTAATTTTTAGTCCGATTTGAATAATTTTCAACAAATTGCTTTTCCGTACCAAGATTATTAGTGAACCGAGTTTTGGTGGAAATTGATAAATCAGTTACCGAGATACACATTTTTGGGCATAAGTGGGCGGCGCCACGCCCATTATCCAAAAATTTATAATATTCTAATTTTTTGCTTAGTGGTTATTGCAATAATCGACTTTAAGTGAATTAGCTCCAGTATTTACTGATTTATCGCATTTTTCGTGATTCTGTAAATTACCGTTATATGGGAGGTGGGCGTGGTTATTACCCGATTTCAAAGATTGTCAACAGATTTCTTAGCTAGACCCTACCCACGCCTCGTACCAAGTTTGGTAGGGATTGGTAAAGCGGCTACTGCTCCACATACTAATTTTCAACAATTTGCATCTAATATTTACTGAAATATCGCAGTTTTTGCATTTTTCGAAAATACCGTTATATGGGAAGTGGGCGTAAAGGGCAACCTACATACCAAATTTCGTTAAGATAT
>NW_023458555.1:74161758-74165825 GCF_013731165.1 Rhagoletis pomonella | reverse complement strand
GAAGTGGGCGTAAAGGGCAACCTACATACCAAATTTCGTTAAGATATCTCAATTTTTGCTAGAGTTATCGTGTACACGGACAGCCAGACGGACGGACGGACGGACACACAGACATGGCTTAACTTTCATTCTGATCATTTATGTATACATTTGTCCATATCTATCTCGATTCGTTTTGGCTGTTACAAACAACCGTTATGCGAACAAAGTTAATATACCCTTGTGCACACGGGCGCTCGGGTATAAAAATTTAAACAACTGAAATTAATGAAATCAACTGTGATACTTTTCTGTAAACAACGTTTCGGAACTTATTAGCTTGGGCATATATATGTATGAATATCAAATAAAACACCTCTTTGAGGTAAAATTTCCGTGTGCCGAAAGATGAACTAGATATGAATTTCGTGACGAAAATTATACGAATTTTTTTAACTGCCCTGGAAACTTACGGAAAATAGTTTTATTCATACGAATCGTTGCTAAAGTTCTGATTTTTTTTATGTTTCTATGGATAGACAGAACTTTGCAACGTTCCGAACAAATAAAACTATTTTCCGTAAGTTTCCAGGGCAGTTCGCATCCAAAAAAAAAAAGTAAAAACGTAGCAAATTGGTACCAACATAAGACACAATAAGCAACTGTATTCGTCTCATTCTTTGCGCTGCATACATGTGTTTTTTTAAGATGTTTGACTTCTATCACGAGTGGCAATTTATATATAATTAGTAGCGGTACATAAAGTGAACTAAATGCATTCAAGCATATGTATGTACAAATGTAGGCAATAATGTATGCGTCTTCCCAGGTAGGTTAATTGCGGGTATACATAGTTGCATACTGTGCACATATCGTTGTTTATAACTTAAAGTAACCAAATTAGACGAATATTTTAATTTTTAGCCATTTGTCTCTATTTGGAGCGACTTTTTTCAATTTAAATAGCAATATCTCCACAACAAGAGTTTTCCCACATATAAGCTATATACCAGATGAAAGCTAAGGTTTCTAGCTTAACTTTAGGAAACCCAGAATAAAATCGACTGACCAGTTTTTGAGAAATTTATCGAAATCTATATTTTCAGCAGCCCGATTTTTAGTTTTCAGGCGATAACGTCATGATATATTTATATTTCATAAACAGCGTTAGATAGCTTGTTTTAAGACCCTTCTACTGATATCCACATCAATGGTATGGAATGAGTAGTGCGGCCTCAGTGGTAGTTTAAAAAATTGCCTTTTTTCGACTTTCAGGCAGCAGTCACGCCCACAATGGCATACAAATCGAAATATCCTGAAACAAAACCTTCCTAGTTTTTTTGGTACTTTAATTCAAGGAATGAAACCGATTCCAAATAACGTTCCGGCTTGGGTTTCGGTTTTGCCAAGTGTTTCGGTTTCGGTTTTGTTTCGTTCTTCAAAATTTATTTCGGTTTCGTTCCGGTTTCGGTTTTTCACAGAAATTTTGTTGATATTATTTAAATCACAATGTCTTAAACGTTGAGGAAAGAAAATCGAAAATTACAGTTCACTGATAATATCAACACTAGGTTCTTTCCCTAACAATCCGGACCGGATTTGGTAATTAGAGAATAAGAGAAACATTTTCTTTCAAAAATGGAACAAATTTCAGAAGTACGGAAACGCAAAACCCACATTTCGTGCCCACAAATCGGGAAACAGCTGATTCACGTTGTTCTTGTTTTTGTCACTTATACCATGTTCTGACCGACATCGGAAACATGTTTTCGTTGCTAAAACTGGTTTTCGACCTAAAACTTGTGTTTTCGTCCATATAAAATCTGTTAAACGAAAACCAGTTTTCGGTGAAAACTACTTGAAAACTCACTTTCCACTCATTCCAATCGGTGTCTTCACTAGTTTTTTTCGATTATTTATCGAAGTCATATTTTATCATCTTTAATACGCCATTTCGGATATATTGTTAATTGCCTGGCCAAAGCAAAATAAGAATGAAAGTTAAAGGTTGTAAATGAAAAGAAAATGAAGGAAAAATGTTTTGGTTGTCGGTCAGAACATGGTATTAAATGCAAACACTTGGAAATTGAATTTTGGTTTCACAAATTTGATTTTAAGTACATAGATTGAAAATACATAACAGGCCATTCACTTTTCCTTAAAAGCACCAGGTAAATGCAGGCAACATGTAAACACAATACAGCTGACTAGTAGCCGGAACTTAATATACAAGGTTACGTTTGAAAGGTATTGGGGTATAGCATAACATTAAATATGTTAGGTGTACATACCCCCTTAAACCGGCAAAAGCAAAAAAACGTGTTTTGTTTCGCAACGCTTTACCCTATTTTTAAGAATCCGGTTAATTGTTTATGAAGCTTGAATACATTTTCTGGACGCACTCTGCAAGACCTTTCAAACGATACCTCAAAAATGTCGATTGGACGTCTGGATAAAAACTTCCAAATCTCGTGTTTATATAATCCAAATCTCGTGTATATATAAGCGAGTCATTTCAGCATGCTAGAGTAAAACTTCGCATGCGCTGGGTTTGGGTCCCGCCACGTTAAAACTCCGCCCAATGAAAAAGAACCAACAGCCTCGGTTGAGACCCCTTGTTTTGATGACGACCACGACAAACGTATAAAGGACTATGATTTGAGGGTATGCACCTGGAATATCCGGACCCTTAATCGGGAAGGTGCCTCTGCCCGGCTGGTTGATGTCCTCGGAAAGACAAGGGCTGACATCAACGCCATCCAAGAAATTCGATAGCCGGGGCAAGGAAAAGTAAATGTGAAGCCTTGCGACGTCTACCACAGTTGCCACATAAAGGACCGCAAATTCGGTGTTGGATTCGTAGTAGGAGAGAGGCTCCATCGCCGAGTACTGGCGTTCACCCCCGGTGGACAAACATCTAGCCACAATCCGCATCAAAGACAGATTTTTCAACATCTCGCTCGTCTGCGCTCATGCCCCGACGCAAGAGAAGGACGAGGGTAATGATAAGGATCTTATCTATGAGCGCTTAGAGCGTACATATGAGCGTGCTCGGCGATTTTAATGCCAAGGTGGGCAAGGAAGGCATCTTTGGCGCCACTGTTCGAAAATTCAGCCTCCACGACGAAACGTCCGACTACGGACTGAGGCTGATCGACTTCACTTGGGCCCGAAACAAGGCAATATGTAGTACTAGGTGCCAGCATAAGAACATCCACCAAGCTACATGGCTGTCTCCAGATCGAATAACGAGGAACCAAATCGACCACGTTGTGATAGATATGTTTCCAGAGTTTTAGACGTACGTACACCCCGAGGGTCAAATATCGACTCAGACCGCTATCTTGTTGTAGCCAAGATACGCACTCGCCTCTGCGCAGCAAAAAATGTGCGCCCAATAATGCAAGGAAAGTTTAACGTCGAAAAGATGCAATCACAACAGACGGCCAATTTATTCGCCACTCGACTCACACACCTGCTCTCTGAGAGCACTATTCAACAAGTACCGCCGCCGAAGAAGAGGTTAGATTTCAGCGAGCGAATAACTGGTACGATCAGGAATGTTAAGAAGCCTCAGAGAAAAAAGACGCCGCCTATAGGGCCATGCTACGATCGGGCGCAATGCGAGCCATGTGGGACCGTTATAAGAAACTGAAGAAGGAAGCGAGACATATTTGCCGCTATAAGAAGAGAGATGCCGAAATACGTGAGTGCGAAGAGCTTGAAATGCTAGTCGACAGGAAAAACGCTCGAAAATTTTATCAGAGGGTTAGGCGACTTACGGAAGGTTTCAAGACCAGGGCGAACTCCTGAAAGAACAACAATGGCGAGCTAGTGACCGATGTCCAGAATGTACTTAAATTATGAAGGGGACACTTTTCCAGCTTACTGAATGGAAGCAGCGCTGAAATTCCTGGAGAAGACGAACCCGAGCCCCCAGTCGATGACGATGGAGTCGATGTCCCAGCGCCTAACTATGACGAGGTAGCAATAGTGCGCTTGAAAAACAACAAATCCGCTGGAGCTGGCAGCCTGCCAGCTGAGCTATTCAAGTACGGCGGCGAGGAGTTGATAAGGTGCATTAGAGG
>NW_023458555.1:74057623-74126758 GCF_013731165.1 Rhagoletis pomonella | reverse complement strand
AAATCGCTTAGGCGGTTACAGCGCCAAATAAGAAGAAGAAGAAGATTAGTTTTTCCGAACTACTAATAAGTATCGGCAGATGCAAACCCTGTTCAAACAGAAAATCCCTATATTGGAAGGTTTCAGTTTACTTATGAATTAAATTCCTTTTTTTAACTTTTTGAGCCGGTGGCAACCCGGTTCTTGAATATTTTAGAAATAAAGCTTATAGGCTTATGACTCGCGAGTCGGTTTGGATGTGTTTGTCAAAATAAATATGTGTTAGCTACACCGACATGACTCCTGGCATGACTCTGAATGATTCAACTGTGTGTATAGGGTTGCCAAATTTTGAAACGGAGAAAGGAGTAGTGATGGCAAAAAAAATGAATTAATCGGTTAATGGAATCATATGATTAATTGCGGCGATCGATTATTAATTGCAATTAATCGTAATCAATTTCAAATAACCGATTATTAATCGATGTTTTCTAGGTAATATTAAAAAAAATCTACCAAATCTGGAAAATATCTACCAAAAACTTTTTTAGTTATTTTCATAAAAACTATAGATGTGTTCTTTGTTTAGTTAGTTCAACAAAAAAAATTTAGTAAGTAATTTAATGTTAATGTAAGTTAATGTATTTGAGGTCATATTAATGGCATCTTCTCGGTTTCCTTCAACTAAAAGCAAAAATGATGAAACTAAAGGCAACAACGAAACTTCATCATTTGAAAAAAACTACAACTGCAGTTATTATAGACAAATACAGTGACTCAAAAAATTCCTTGGTGATTTTTTTTATAATATTCACAATGTTTTTCAGCTAAAATTTTTGTAATTTTATTTTTGTAAACGAATATTGTTTGCCCTTTAATGAAAATCATAAAAATCAAGGATTAAAGCTATGCATATACCACATTTAGAAGAATTTAACAAATTAACACCAAAATTTCGAACTTTTTTCTCTGAATTTTTAAAACATTTTTGGGTGTACAATTTTTAGTCCATTGAATTTTAGTTTAACCAACAATATGCACCTAAAAATTCCCGTTAATTTAATTTTTTTTTTTGCCACCGGACTTTTGTGTCTTTTTTTCTTTTTTAATTTAACAACTGCCATTAAAACCGGCGTTGATTTTATTTTAACTTTTTTTTGCGAACAATCATAGTGTGTAATAACGTGCCTGTTCCTCTTTTAGTTTTATTTGAAGAATCATTTAAAATATTTAGGCAATCAAAAGCTCCTCAGGATTCCAGCAAAATGAGTTATAAATAGAACACGATATGTTTAAAATATTTAGGCAATCAAAAGCTCCTCAGGATTCCAGCAAAATGAGTTATAAATAGAACACGATATGTTCGCCTTTTATCGATAGCGTTAAAAAATAATGCAATTAAGTAGACTATACTTTTAGAAAGAAATTTAAAATAAAAAGATAATTACAAAAAATAAAGCGAGAACGAAAAGTTTTAAAGTTCAAGTAAAGTACTTTAACAAAAATCTACCAAAAGGAGAAAAAATTTACCTTTTTACCAACCCGAATTTTTTCTACCAATTTTGGTAATTATTTACCAGAGTGGCAACCCTGCTTTGGATACACTGAGCTCATTTCATCCCAGGCGGTTACCACATCACGCTTCAATTCGAGGACCGGAGAATTTAAAAAGTAGCTTAATTCATATTGTGGTTGCGTTAAGTCGTTCTCGTTTCTTTTCCGCTTGTGGGCCAAGGACTTATGGGGAGCCCATAAATCGAACTCGGTATCACCGGCGGAGGAAGTTTCACTTCCACTTCCAATGCTGTCTTCCATATGCTCGATTTCAGCCATTTCCCTTCTTATATGTTGCATAACTGTAGATAGAGCAATTGGATTTTGGAAATGGATTTTCTTAAAACGAGGATCCAGTAAAGTAGATGCCGCCAGTAAAAATGAGTGTTCCATTTCTCCAAATCGCCGATCAAATTGTTGTAAAATATTCGTTTTCAATTTATCTGCCGCCACATATGTGCAAGAAATTTTCATTATTTGTTGGCGCCCACAATGAGCAAGTGGAATAACTTGGCTCAATGTGGCGTACTTTTCTCCACTTATTTGAGTCGTCATCGCTTCCAGGGGTCTTAATAAGCCGATCATTTCAATAACTTCTTCCTTGTTTTTTGTTGTAATCATCGGTGGTGCGTCAGAAAAGCTTATTAAAATTTTGACATATTGAATCAACTGAATGAGGCGAGCAAGCATATAATATGTAGAATTCCACCTGGTTTTAACGTCCAAAAAGAGTTTTAACTGTTTGCCTTCAGGAATTCCAGCAGATATTTGCAGTTGGCGCAAATTATCATTGGCTTTCACATGCCGTTTAAACCAAGTCACTATTGCTCTGCAGCTTGTGATGATATCGCTGACTTCAGGCGTATTTAATGAACTGTCACAAATTAAGTTAAGCGTATGCGCGAAACATGGAATATGGTGATTTTTCCCCAAAGTATTATAAATAGATTTAACGATATTAGCGCCATTATCAGTAACTACTGCAATAACATTGCTTTTGTTTATGGAAAATTCCGAAAGCGAACCTTTTAGTACTTCTGAGATGTGTGCAGCTGTATGGGCTTCAGTTAGTTTAAATACACCAATTGTTCCATAAAATTGTTTACTTTCAAACAAACCATCGGTACGAGCATGCTGTTCATTTGAGTGTCAGTCCATATATCAGTAGTCAAACAGATATTAGACACATGCGATAACATCTTTTTAAATTTTTCCACTTCTCTATTATACATTTTTTCAATTTCTGCTTTTATTGTATTCCTGGTCGGAACTTTATAAAGCGGATATTGATGTTTCATCAACTGCAAGAACCCTTTCCCTGAAAAGGACACACATCCATATGTCTATGAGGAATCAGCAACAATGCATTGCAACAAAGCAGAAATAATAGTCATATGAAAGAATACCTTCCACATGCGAAAATGGCAAATTGTCCATTACAACCATTTCCACTATTGATTGCGTCAATTTCTGATGCTTCGTACCACCTGATGCAAAACTCTCTACATTTGAAAACACAGTGTTTATATTTGGCTGATTGCTTCTTGGTGTAGGTTTTTGGCTCGTGCTTGGCAATTCATTGCTATCCTCTGTGACACAACTGGCTTCATGCAATGCTTCATTGTTTCTCTGTAGTACACATTGTACATTAAAGTTGCGATTAATTGATGGTGGAATTTTTAACTTACTTTTAAGGCTTCAGCCTCCTTTGAGTGTTTCAACTTTAAGTGCTGCATCATATTTGTTGTGTTGTTAGAGCACTTTAAAGTTTTGCAACACAACTTACACCTTACATCTGTAAAACTCTCCTTTGAAAAATGCTTCCAAACATCACTTCGTCTTGGGGGCATTTTCCTTTTTTTTCGCTTGAATAAAACCTTGGACAATATTGCAATTAATCAAAAGGGCTTTCACGATACAATTAAACCGACAAGTAAAGGAAAATAACCGATTAATATTAATTCTTCGATTAATCGTGCCATCACTAGAAAGGAGTACATTTGTATTTTCGATAGAAAAAAAGCAGTAGATGACATAAAAAAGGAGTACAATTTTTTTTTAAATTTTTTGTGCAGTTTATTGTTACAAATTAACATTAATTATTTCCAAATAAAGAAAGATATCTTAGAAATCATTTTCAAAGCAACAATAAATGTGAAAAATAAATAACTATATATGAATGTTGGCTTTCCAATAGGGACGATTGTTAAAGAGATGTTGATCGAAGGGGGAGTGGACGTGGCACCTTTTCTGACCTTTTTGGAGAGGGCATGAACCGCCATTGACAAAAATGTTATTCTCGACCACCTAGGGCCCCTGCGGGACCCCTTAGAAAAATTGCCAAAAGTCACAATTTTCACTTGCGTCCACAGTATTTTTGCGTAGAATTCGGTTCTCAATGACCGCCCTTATAGGAGAGTTTCCCCAACTAAAAAACTAAAAAAGAATTCCAGACTCTTCCTGAATGTATGACAATTTTTTTAATTTAAGCCTTATAATTCATTTAATATTTTTCTGATTTTTATACCCGAGCGCCCTGCCACTAAGGCTATGTTTACACCTTTTCACTATCACACTTAACTTTGCTTACTAAGTAGTGTTTGCCACAATATGAATGACAAAGTACAGCGCGCAAAATAATAACTGTCGCACAGGTTTTTTGAAAAATAAAAGGGTTCTTTATAGATTTTGTGTTTTTTTGTTAACTTTGTAAAAATTTTACTTTAATTTTATTAATTGGTTTTAAAATTTTATTCCTGATTCGCATTTGGCAGCTTTGGGAGATAAGTACATGCGGCACGAACGTCTTTTTCAGGTGTATTTTTTCTTAGATTTTGTATAAAAATAAAAAAAACTGTATGGGGTTGGTCGAATGAATGCCCTCCTAGTCACCACTTTCGAGTCTTTTCGATTGCTGAGTATGAGGCCTTATGTTGGACAAAAGACGGAGTATAAAGGACCCAAATGGGAGAAATTAACATATGGTTACAGAAAATATGCAATAAAGTAACCGACGAAGACTTGCGCTTTTCTCCCAAAGTGTTTACCGCCGGTAAACCCAAATGAAGGTTAAAATTTAAAAACGAATTAATAAAATTGAAGTAAAATCTGTGGATGATTAACAATAAACAACTTTTTCGCAAAATCTATAAAGGCCCCTTTTATTTAAAAAAAAAAACTGTGCAACAGATATAATTTTACACCCTGTATATGATAAAATATTACTAGCTGGAAAAAGGAGTACAAAAGTACAAAAGCTAATAAAGAAGTACATTTCCAGATATTTTTTTTGGGAGTACAAGGGAGTACATTGCAATAAAAAGGATTACGTTTACTTCCAAAAGCAGTACGTCTGGCAATCTTATGTGTGTAGTCGTAGGTGAATCAAAACGTACACAAATGACTCGTGAGTCAGACGCACCGTGTATGCCGCCTCCCAGCAAAAAACACGATTACCACAGAAACGAAAGTGGAAACGAGCTAGGCGATAGAAATCGCTTACCCTTTCGCTTCAAGAAGGCCTTGTTTTGGGCATGTCATTGGTGGTAAGCCCTTACCCGCAGCATTACCTTCAAACGAAGGGAGATCGCATGGATAAACAGAATCCTGAGAAGCGAACAAAGAATGCCTTACAGAGAAACTAATGTAGAACGCCTAGATAAGTACATACTTATTTACATAAAATTTATATCAAAAAATATCTTAAAAGATTAAAAATAATTAAAGTTTCTATAAATCAAATTAGTAAAATTGTACTTCCTCACTCTTGTACTTCACTTCATTGACTGACTTCAACTTCGCTGCAAATTGAACAAAGCGAAACATGATTTTTATGCGAGACAAATTTCCACAGAAAGTAACGGTATAAATCAAATTAGTAAAATTGTACTTCCTCACTCATGTACTTCACTTCATTGACTGCCTTCAACTTCGCTGCGAATTGAACAAAGCAAAACATGAGTTTTATGCGAGACAAATTTCCACAGAAAGTAACGGTAGAAAAAGAATTTTTGGATATTCATTCTATTTTCCCAGCTGACTACGATGCAGCATTCTACTTTGCATTCCCCGAAATGAAGCAAAGATGCGAAAAATATATATTGTAGCACATTCTACTTTTCATTCCCTGAAATGAAGCAAAGAAGCGAGACAAATAAAATATTGTAGGACATTCTACTTTGCATTCCCCGAAATTAATCAAAGAAGCGAATTAAAAAAAAATATTATAGAACATTCTACTTTGCATTCCCCGAAATAAAACAAAGAAGCGAAATAAATAAAATAATGTAGGACATTCTACTTTGCATTCCCCGAAGTGAATCAAAGAAGCGAATTAAAAAAAAAATATTGTAGGACATTCTACTTTGAATTACCGGCAATGCCTAAAAGAAGCGAAAAAATCGAAGGCACTATAACGCTATGCCTTCTAGAACACGTTACCAGTAAAAGCGATTATCGATTTTTTGCTGGGCTATTACTAAAACCTCTCCCGTTTCTACATTCATAATGAAATATTTAAATTTCTAAACAGGTGGAATTTTTTTTCAAAAGAAACATTACTTAACCCTCTCTCGTTCTCGAAAAAGCACCAAATTTTTATCGGAGTATTTAATGGACTTTATATGCATAATTTTATTTTGTAGGGATTCTGATTTAAATGAATAAAAATCTATGTTTCTTACTCGGCGGTAGAATTTCTTCTATTTTTTATAGATTCAAATATTTTCGTCCAAGCGACGATAACATTCTTGTTCTTATTTTCTAATTTGCAGCTGTATCCAGCGTTGCCGCTCGCTTAGATTCAAGAAAGATTTATAAATTTTTTTTATATTTAACAATTTTTTTTAATGAGCTTGAGGCCACCACACCACATTTCCTCATCAGACTTCTTCCGAAATAGCTATCACTTCTACCATTTTTTCACATTATTGTTGCTTTTCCACAACTGGTTTTTCATTAAAAACGGCCTCAATTTCATTAAACAAATTTTTTTTAATATGTTAAATTTTTCTTCGGTTTGCATATTTTTTTCTACAATTCCTGTCAAACGAAAGCAAAAACAAAAAAGGAAGTTTCATGAACTACGTAGTAGTTTAAATCTGCACTGCAGTCTCTTATGATCTCGTGAACTAAAGGAACATAAAGAACTTCTCCCTCCGACTGCTTGACACCTGAAACATAACGAAATTTGATTTCCCTTTTTAATGTGCCCTCAATTAAGGAAGTGGGAAAAATTTTTTGTGTAAAAAATTTGTTGGCAAACATATGTTCGCTTACGATTGTCATTGTGCCATGATTTTGTTTCCATTTTTGTAAAGTTGCTAAAATATTTACGATTGCTATTAATTTGGTTAGGTTCTTTTTTAGATTTACAGACTTGGTGTCTTCAAAATAAAAAAGCACCAAAAAACGCACCAAGCAACGAATTGAAAAATTTTTGCGTTTTGAATAAAGAATAGCATTAAATTTAGTGCGAAAAGCACCAAGTTGGCAACAGTGATTAAAACATTTCGTTCAACCTTTTGAGTAAGAGCTTGAATTTCTTAAAAGATGGCAACCCTCTTCTAAAATATTTAGAAATAAATTTGCCATAAACCTCTCTCATTAGGTACCCATACTAAAATATTTCAGTTAAATTCTTAATTACTTTGAGATTAAGTTTATGAAAAGGTGGCAACCCTCTTCAAAATTATTTTTGTAATTAATCGTTTTTGAAACTCTATTGTTTGACACCCACATTATTGAAATATTTTATCTTAATAAATAGTTGATTTCAACTTTTGAAAAAAGAGGCAACCACCTTCAAAAAAACCATGTACGGTTATCTCGGTCATGGGCTATAAATATGGTCACCATCCGTCCTATATTATACGAGATCTTTTTTCGTCAATTGTCTTGGTAATTTATTTATTTCATACGGGACGCCAAAAGTTCTGTATTCCTTTTAATGTCTCGTAATTGTCCCGTATTCGGTATTTTGGAGCCGTAGCAGCTCATAAAAATGACATGCCTCTGAACCATGTTATAGTTTTTATACCCGATCGCAGACGAAAAATAAGAATACATATTATACATTTTTGGAAAATGGGCTTAGCCACGCCACTTATGATTACATGTGTATATCTTGGTAACCGCTTGACCAATTTCTCCCAAACTTGGTACAGTTATTAGCAGGGAATGGATTTTATGGAAATTACCTTTTTTCCTGCTAAAGAGAATATCCACGACATAGCTTTCCCTGATTCCATATATACACATTTGATGTTGCCTTTTTTAAGATATTTGCCTTTTTTAAGATATTTGCCTTTTTTGCCTTTTCTGCCTTTAAAAAAGTGATTATAGCATTTACAGTTTTTTTTAAGATTAAAAAATATACACATGCCCATGCGGCTTATAGAAGCGCAGGGACCTCTTGCCAAATTGGTGTTGGAAAAATTCAAAGCCGTTTTCTCAGCTAACGAAGGCTTGGAGACAATAAGGGGTGTGGATAAAATTGTAAAAGGCGAGGAAAACGCCCTTATTCCTGATAATATGAACGTTTCAAACGTTCCATATTTAAATTGGGCGCCGCTTGTATCAACTTACGTCGAGCACACATTTAGTACATTCAAGGCTTTTCTTCGCGAAAATCAAATGAAAATGCTGCCAGAAAACTTCAAAATGCTTCTTGTGGTTCAATGTTACTACAACTATACAGATTAAAGTTTTATGAGTTAGAAACTAGAAAGGATAAAAAAGTCAAAGATTCAAAGTACAAATTTTTCATATAATGAATATAGTTCATAGTTTTTCTCTTTTTACTTGTAATATAAACATTTCTAAAATAAATGTATTTTTTTATTGTTCTTTTCTGTCTTTTTTTAGTGCCCTATTTTGCTTTTTTAGCAATACCTAGTGCCTCTTCCTGCCTTTTTCGCTATTTTGTTTTGTCTTTTTTTGCCTTTTCCTGCCTTTTTTACTATTTTATTCTGCCTTTTCCAGCCTATTTCGTTATTTTATTTTGCCTTTTTTATAGGTTTTTAGGTCCTAAAAATCCGTTCCCTGGTTATTAGCCTTGGTACAACATACGAAATGGCTGAAAATTTTTAAAATCGGACAATAACCACGACCACATCCCATATAACGGTAATTTCGAGAAATACGAAATCTTCGATAAATCAGTATACTAAAGCTAATCTATTCAAAATTGATGCTTGCAATAAGTCTTAACACGAAATACGTTTGTGATAAAATTTTGGAAAATGGCCGCATGTCGTCATTCTGCAAAACCGCGTAACTGACATTTGCTGCCAAAAATTGGATTTGCTTACACAAGCTCTTGGCTCAATCCTTAACCATTCGTTCTGATATATACTAGCCAGATATGCGATTGCTTTATATAAAGAGAACAATTTGGAAATATGAGTGTTTTTACTCTAGAAAGTAATTTATGCAACCTCACATACGCGGTTTTCCTTTATCTTGATACGCGGTTTTGCATTTTTTTGATACGAGGTTTTGTACTTTAAACGACGATATGTACCACGGTAACCGCTGTACCAAACTCGGTACGGTTGTTGTGCTTGGTACATAAAAGCAAAAGGTTGAACATTATGGAAATCGATCTAAAATTACGGCCCCTTTTCATATAACGGTAAATTTCGAAAATGCTTTTAACTTCGATATTTCGAAATTTAAGGACGCTAATTTACTCAAAGTTGATACTAACAACAATCCTTTGAAAAGAAATTACATTATTTGGAGTTTTGGAAAATGAGCGTGATACCGCTCACATATGACTATATAAGTTTATCTCAATATGTCTAACTGAACGTTATATCGAAGTTGTTTAAAACAGGTATAAAACCACCCTTGCTTACCATGTAGCCGCAGTTTTCGCAAAGGTGAAAAACATATGTGTATGAATTTAATACTTGCGCCGGGTATTTAATGTTCGGCTCCGGCCGAACTTAGAGTTCGAAAACGCCCTATCTCAAAAACTTTTCAAGATCGCTCTACTCCAGAATTTTACTGAAGAACACACTATTTCAGAATTTTGTTGAAAAGAACTCTATCTCAGAATTTGGTTGAAGAACGCCCTATCTCAGAATTCGGTTCAAAAACGCCCTATCTTAGGTGAAAATACATAAAAAATGTGCTGAGATAGGGCGTTTTTGAATAGGCAGCTGAGATAGGGCGTTTTTGAATAGGTAGCTGAGATAGGGCGTTCTTCAACCAAATTCTGAGATAGGGCGTTCTTCAGCCAAATTCTGAGATAGGGCTTTTTCAATCAAATTCTGATATAGGGCGTTCTTTAATAAAATTCTGAAGTAGGGCGTTCTTGAAAAGTTTTCTGATATAGGACCTTTTCGAACTGGCTGACGAGACAGGTCGATCTTCCACTCAGGTATCGATATGTAGATGTTTTTTTAAGTAATAATATTGCTTAGAAAATTTATGAGTACATAGTTATGAATCGAAATTAGGCGTTAATGATTATTGTTCAAATTTCTAAAACAAATTGCACAAGTATTTAGCTTGTCAAAGGTTTTTTCAACGCATATCACGTTGAATATTCTATATAGAGCCAAGCATATTGAACAGGTAGCAGCAGTAGAGCAGCTGATCTTAGAACAAGTAGCAGCTGACGCTGGGTAGACCGATAGACCCGCATATAAGAAACGCGATTCCTCGTGACAGTTTTTCAAGAGCTCAGCATGCTTAATGCAAGGAAAAGTCAGTGGATACTGCCCTGCACACATTGATAAGGTGGTTAGAGGAAGCCTTCACGCATTAGGATTATGCAGTAGGGGCCTTCCTCGATATCAAGGGGGTCTACAACCATGTCACTCCAGTCAAGTCTATTCATAATCTAGGGGTTAAAACAAACCTAATAAGGCTTATCTGCAGCTTACTTCGTGACTGAACTGTCGCGGCGGAGTGGGGAGCGCCTCCACTCAGCGCAGAGTCAATAGGGGCACTCCGCAAGATGCTGTTCTCTCTCCCTTGCTTTTCTCTGCATTGCGGTTGTAAAGGATCTTCCAGAGGAACTGGCAACAGTGCGATGTCGGGTGATCGCCTATGTAGATGGTGTGGAACTTTTGGTTAAGGGACTATTTCTAGACACCCTTTTTTTATTTGGCTCAAGGTTATCTGAAACAGGTAACTAGGTGGGCGATCAACGGCAGCCTCACAGTAGATCACAGCAAGACGGAACTGGTCCTGTTTACCCGGAAGTACAAGATACCTTTTGTGGCCCTTCCCTCGATTGTGGCTCAAGTACTTAGGCTGGTGCTGGATAGGAAGCGGTCGTGGAAGCCTAATATTGAGGAAAGGGCAAGAAAGGCGTCGGTTTACTGGTACTGCTGTAGGGGAGATATCGGTAAAAGGTGAGGTGTTTTACCCAAAGTAATTTATTAGCTCTATGAAACCAGATTTAAGCCTATATTGTTTCACGAAGCCCTTGTCTGGTAGAGTTCACTAGAGAAGGATACACTAGCAAAACAACTGGAGCGTTTGTAGCGGATCGCCCTAATCAGAATTAGTGGAGCATTAGGAACCACACCTACACTGGCGTTTAACGTCATGGGGAATTGCGGCAGCACGAACTGCTACTAGGCTCAGGGAAACTGGGTGGTAACACTCTGGAGGTATGGAGGGCTTTAACTTCACCCTGAACACGTAGATGGCAGCGCCTCCGAAATGGCTCCGACAAGCTCCTTCTCTACCTATATCTCCTCCAGAGAGAACTGGGTAGGGCGTCGAAAAAGGGAGCGGTAAACTTCTTCACGGACGGATCAAAACTTGGAGGCAGGGTTGGTGGAGGTGTCGCGGAAAACTGCGTGGCTGATGTCCTGGCGTTGAAAAGGCACCCTTAAACCATATCCCCTGATGAGGAGCAACTAGGGACGCTTCTGTCCACCTTCGGTACACTCTGGGATGGATGGTGGTAGTGTTAACTCAACGAGCGCTAGATTGCATACTCTACTAAATACCTAATAAAATGGACAAAAGAAAGCGATACTCCTTTTGTGACATAAAAAGAAAAAGAAGACGTTCTCTGCTGAAGAAAATGTTTTTATAGGGCACTTTAAAATAGTTTTTGCTTAAAGGTTCCGAAAAACATGTTCCCTGTAAAGGTCTAGTGATGGGGGTTCTGGGGGTCATTGTGCGATTGGTATTTATGATCCATTTTGCATCGGCTGCAACTTTCTTTTAGATTGTCCAAGCTTCGCAAGGCTAAGATGGAAGCATTTTGGCTCGCACTTCTCAACTAACACTGCGCCCTCATGGATCGAAATCAGCCGCATTCGAATTTTGGTAATCGGATCACGGCGTTTCGCCGACTAAATTAAGGGTATCCGTTCAGTTTTTTCTTGGTTTCGCAATGGACAATCTCTTAATTGTCCAAGGGTGTCCCTTGCCTAGGGCAACCACTTTAACCCAACCTAACCTGCACTTTTTGAGATATGAAATAGTTGGTCACATTGGCTATACGTTTGCCAAATTTCATTGAAAACGTCCAGCCGTTTTACCGTGAAAAGGCTACAAACAAACACACTCACTCACTCACAAACTTTCATATTTGTAATATTAGTAGGCATGGGCGTAGCCAGAACGATATTTAGAGGGGCTCCTATACAATTTTTTTTTTTTCAAAACCAATAATTATTACTAAAAACTCGTTTATTATAACTTAAAATTATTGTAACCAACAGAGATATGTTGTAGAAAAACATAAATAGAAGTTCACAAAAGTTGATATAAAACTATTCGTCGATTTAAATAATTAACTTATTGCTGCACATGGTCAATTCTACAGAAAAGTAAAGTAGCCCGATTTTTTCTTTCTTTCGAATATTGCTCATATTGGTGATTAGAGATAGGTAACGTACGTGTAACGTGGCCAGTGTTTTGTGTAACGTTACCAGTATGAGCAAAAAGTGTCAAAAACCTAAATTTTAGAATAATTGAGCATGCATATGTTCTCCTGCATTCATTTCGGATAATATACTGAGAAGCTACCAATATTCGTTCACCCAGTTCGCAGAAATTTCAAACCTTCAATTAACGAGACCCATCATTCAGCTTCCAAATAGTGTAACGTGGCCAGTGCACATTGCGACTCTGATATCTTGGATACCAAAGGAATTATTAAATTTTTTTGTTAACATAAACATAGATTTGACCGCGCCTAATCATATAATCTAAAACACCCAGGTGGTTTTCTCTTATTTAATGGACAATTGGTTCATATTGTAAAAAAATTCGTACGAATGTAACGTTACCAGTCAAATAATCGACCACTTTTTTCCGACGAGGACACATCGAAAGCCTAACCCCTTCAGTGTGAGACTTTGACCCAAACTAAACCTCCTACCGTCATGTACCGTTCTTCTTCAGGTACCACAGTCAAGGATTTCGTCGGGATAAAATATGCATACTTAGAATTTTGAATACCCGCCTAAATCTAGACTTAAGGTCTAAAAACTTGTTTTTCATAGGTTGAGCCTTATAATTAGGGAAGACAAAAATATGCACTAAAACACTTAATTACATGATCATTAGAACGACTCCAAAATATTAAAAATATGCTTGATACATTTCTCAGAAATGTATATAACGAACATTTCATTTGATTAACGCATAAAAACTTTTTGTACATACATACATACAAAATGTATTTAATAAAGTGTGATTGAATTTGACATTGCTCTCAGAAGAACCAATGTCAAATGGAATTTTTTTTTATGAATTTTGAATCGTTTGTTTATATTTTTTGGCATAATAGTACATTAAAAGTGAGTTGTCAATCGCCATGATTAATAATTAAAGGTTTTCATTCCAAAATTCTAATGAATTTTTATCTGTTCTCTCTCAAAGAGAGATATGTAAGCAAAAGTACGCGAACGCAAAACCAGCAAAAACTTGCAAGTTTTTAGTACAGCTGATCGAAAGTTTGTTTACATGCAAAAGCATAAAATAGAAAACATGAAAAGAATATGAATTAAAAGATTTCCTAAAGCAATTTGCTAATCAAACATGCGTAAATGAGTATTTTTTCTTCCGATACATTTGCAGTTCTGATAAGTTATTACAAACTTAAAAATCATAATAATAAATCTACATCTAAATCTAAAATAAATTTCCATAATTTCATAAATTGAAAAGATATGACTTTGATCAACTGTTTTTCTTACTGGCAAATGGCTGCAGGCAAAAATTTTTCCAACCAGCAGCTTTTCATCAGAATTAAGTGTCAATTTGGTCTCTCAATTTCTCCTACTTTGCTGGACTTACTTTACTGAAATACGCGAATAAACCTATTATTGAATCATGGTCAATCACACCTTGTTTGATACACCTTGCATACATATATGTATGTATTGAAAATGAATACTCTACGTTACAAGACTTTGTTGGACGGAATTGAAGTGTTTCTTCACACACATTTTTTTTGTTGCAGTTCAGAACACACCTGGGCTGGATTCTGTAGCTGTGAAAAAATTTAGAGTACACCGAGTGCAAAACTCACAACCAAAAATTCACCGAATAAAATTCAGTGAGTTTTTCGGAAGATAAGTGTATAAAATTTTGACACACTTGCTGGATCGCGAGATGAAGAGTGCACACAATTTTCAGTGTACACTTGAAAACTCACAGTTACAGAATCTAGCCCTGAAAACTGTTAAACAACTTTCGCCAAAAACGAAAAATTTTGATTGAATTTTGCAACCACCAAAACCGGTGTTGCGCAAAACTTCACTATTGAAAAACAACAGTCGAAATATTTTACGAGTATATTAAAATTATTTACTAGAAAATAACGGGACTTTCCATTGTTTGTCAGCTTTTTCTTTTTGTCAATTAAACAAACCTCGTCAGCAACCCTGGCAATTTTCGCAAAGGTATTGCCAGATGAATTATGCGGCAATTAATTAACTTATTACCAAAATAATCTTTTTTATTCATTTTTATGCTATTTCGACAAAATAAGCATTTCGTGTCATAATATGCATTTGCATATTTTTGTCATCCCTACTTATAATTGTTCGTAACTTAATTTCTGTTTATTCGATCAAAAATATTTACAGTGCGTACACGGTAACCTCAACTCTCAATACGTACAATTCCGTGATTAATGCCAGTCTTTAAAACAAAAGATTGTAACCTTTATAAGTGCAACATCAAAACAATTTAACCTCAATACCTACAACTTTCTTTGTATATGCATGCCACACACACAAACTTTGAATTGCTTGCCTTTCTGTGACTTACCAGTATTCTGGAAAAATTAAAAAGTGGTGTTTTAGTTAAAGTGATGTGGGATGAGTTTAAAATAAAAAAATCAACTCTTATTAGAATTAGTCAAAATAAAAGCAAAAGTAAAGATAAAAAATATACAAGCCGGACGTGGGAAACGGCAAACTTTAAAACAGTGCGAGTACCCAAAAAACTATCTACACAAATGGTTTTGTTTTGAGAGAAAGTGCAATGTTAATTAAAAATAACCAACTGAATCTTTTGCCAGACAAGACATACATTTTTGATGGCTCTGGGCAATTCCTCGCTTGGGCAAATGCATCTGGGATGCACAAAATTATTCTTCTTCTTATTTAACGCTATAACGGCCTAAGAGATTTTGGTCGAGTCCAAAGTAGTGCGTCAGTCGTTTCTCTTCTATGCCAACTGCCGCCTATTGTAAATGCCAAGTCCAAGTCCAAGCTCCAAGTCCTTCTCCTCCCGCGTTAAATATTCTCAGAGCTGGAGCGCTTCTGTCCATTCGTTCGACATGACCAAGCCAGCGTAGCCATTGTATTTTGATTCGCAGCACTATATCCATGCCGTTGCAAAGCTCATGGAGCTCACGTTCCATCGTCTACGGTACTTGCCGTGGCCAATTACTAACGGCCCATAAATCTTTCGCAGAATCTTTCTATCGAAAACTCCAAGAGCCGTCTCATCAGAAGCTTTCATTGTCATTGACGCCTATGCTCTAACTATTTGTGAAATGACAGGAATACTTCGTTTTGTGCTCGTTCACCATCAGACGCACACGCTTTGCTTTTATTTCTAATTCCGTGAAGGCAGAACAGACGTAGCCCTTATTTCTACAAAAAATGTCGATATCGTCGGCATACGCCAGCAATTGTACTTTCTTGTAAAGCATTGTGTCTGAGCGGTGCAGTTCTGAGACTCTTATTATCTTCTCCAACATCAGATTAAAGATAGCACACGAAAGAAAGTCATCTTGTCTGAAACCTTGTTTGGTATCAAAAGCTAGGCGAGATGTTTCCCAATTCTGGCGTAGCTGGTTATAGTGATCAACGTCATTTTACACAGCCGTATTAGTTTCGCGTGGATACGAAATTCAGACATCATGAAATAAAGACACTTATTCTCGTGCTGTCGAAAGCGGCTTTGAAATCGACAAATATAAGATATTCTCTTTTCTTTTCCAAGTTTTGGCGCGCTGCGAATAGAGGGTTGGGCAGATCTGAAGCCACACTGGTAAGACGCAATCAGTTCGTTGATGGTGGGCTTCCGTCTTTTACACAACATGCTCTATGAAATAGTTCGCGCGCATGGCGGGGTCGCCTTTCTTTTGGATTGGACAGAGCATACTTGAATTCCAATTATCGGGCATTCACCTTATCAGCTCCTCATCCTTACTTGGATAGCTCGGCTGGCAGACCGTCAGATCCAGCAACTTTGTTATTTTTCATCGGCATAGTCGCTATTCGTACCTCGTCATAGTCAGCCTCTGGGACATCGACTCCATCGTCATGGACTGGGGGTTCGGATTCGTCTCCTCCACTACTTTCAGTGCTGCTGCCATTCAAAAGGGTCGAAAAGTGTTCCTTCCATAATTTAAGTACATTCTGGACATCGGCCACTAGGACCCCATGGTTGTTTCTACACGGGTCTTGAAACCTTCCGTAAGTCGCCTAACACTCTGTTAAACATTTCGGGTGTTTTCCCTGTCGGCCAGCATTTCAAGCTCTTTTCACACACGTATATCGACTTCCTCTTTTTATTGCAGCAAATACGTCTAGCTTCCCTCTTCAATTCCCTATAACGGTTCCACATGGCTCGCGTAGCACCCGATTGCAGCGTGGCCCTGTAGGTGGCATCTCTTTTTCAGCAGCTTCCTGACACTCCTCATTGTACCAATTATTCTATCGGGCTGGCTGAAATCTGACTACTTCTTCGACGGCGGTACTTAATGAGCGAGAAATGTGGTTCAACTGCTCGCGTATGTCGGTTTGTTGAAGAGTGTTCTCTCACAGCAGGTGTGAGAGTCGAGTGGTGAATAAATTGGCCGTTTGTTGTGATTGCAGCTTTACGACGTTGAGCTTTTTCCTTGCATTGTTGTACATTTCTTCCTGCACGAATGCGGGTGAGTATCTTGGCTGCAACAAGATAGTGATGCGAGTTAATGTTTGGTCCTCGGAGTGTACGTATGTATATCTAAAACACTGGAAGCGTGTCTTCCTTCTATCACAACATGCTCGCTTTGGTTCTCGTTTTTCGATGTGGAGACAGCCATGTAGCTTGATGGATTTTTTTATGCTAGAACCCAGTACTACATACTACCATTTTTCGAGCCCCGACGAAGTGGTTAGCCGCAGCCTATTATCGGACGCTTGGACATGGATTATGAATTTTCCGATAGTGGCAAAAAAGATCTCTTCCTTGCCCACCCTGGTATTGAAGTCGCCGAGCACGATTTTTATATAGTTACGGGCAACGCTCGTATGCTATCTCCAAGCGCTCATAAAAGATATCTTTGGATGTCCGTCCTTCTCTTCCATAGGGGTATCGAAACACTAGAGTGTACGTCAGTACTCGGCGACGGAGTCTCTCTTCCACTACAAATCCAATACCGAATTTGCGCTGCTTTACGTGGCAACTGTAGTAGACATCGCAAGGCTCCACGCCTTGCCCCGTCCACCGCATTAGATGGATGGCGGTGATGTCAGCGTTTTTTTTTTCAAGGACATAAACCAGCCGGGCAGAGGCACCATCTCGATTAAGGGTCCGGATATTCCAGGTGCATGCCCTCAAATTATAGTCTTTCTCACTTTAGCTCGCTGCCAAACGGGTGTTTAGTCGCTACTTAGAGGATACGTGGATATAAATATCCGGACATAGTGAGCTGCGATTTCAACCGTAAAAACACGAATCATTTCTGGCAGCTTAACTTAACGCAACTTACAACTTAGAGAATCAAAATGAAACAGATTTGGCGATTTCGCGCTAATTTGGCGATTTTTCTTGGATATTTGCGCGTAAAAATTTAGGAAATCGCCATTGGCGATCTTTGGCGATTTTTTCCCTTCAAATAAATTTTTTCCAGTTTGAAAAATATACAAAACTTAGTTTTCCACGATAATTTTACAGAAGAGGCTAATGAACTGCACGATAAACTTGAGTTAAGAAGTATATTAAAAGACTGTCGAAAATGTTTAATCACCCTTATCCAAGAACTTTTGAAACGATTACCTAGTCAATTAAATACTTTTAAAAAAGCTTTGATTTTGTAACCAGAAAAGTGTGTGAATCACAAGAGGGCGAGTTTCAGGGACCTGCCAATTCACTGTTTGAAAAACAGTTTAAATCTTTTAACTTTCCCATGGAATAACTTTTCTCAGAACCATTAAATCCGACTCTGAAAAATTTTGGATAATTGCTTACGGAGTGAAAACCGCAACAGGCAATAAAATGTTTGGAAATATAAGTATTGTCCTTGCCGTACTCAAATGCTTTGTTGAGCGCGTTTTTTCCGTAATGAATTCAACACAGACTAAGGGCCTTATTCTGTATCACGAACCATAGGCAAAACGAACGATTCGTCTGCAGACGACAACCTCTCAGATTGCGATTTTAAACTCTATCGGTCGTCTTCGTCTTGCTTTTCATACATTACGTTGCAATGGTCTCGTTTGCGTTTAAGCCGGCTAAAATGATGCCGCCGGACTAATTTTTGAAGCATTCCTCTGCAGACGAATCGTTCGTGTTGCCTATCGTTCGTGATACAGAATGAGGCTGTAAGACTCGAAATAGGATGCGGTTGGAAAGCCTTAATTCAATAGTTCGAATAAACTGTTATATGAACGCTCATAGTTTCTGCTGCAAAGCGTTTCCAATATCAAAAAGTATGTTATGAAGGTTGAATAGCTCAATATGTGACAACAACAGAAATGTTAATGATTCAGACACTATAGGTGATTTGGAAGAAATTGTGGAAATAGCTGATCTCGCCTTATTATAGGTTTTTATTTAATTTTTAGTGCCGACCTCCTAAAAGCGGATTGTGCGATTAATCAATTAATATGAGTTATAATAAATTTAATAATTGCGCAGTCCTATTGCAAAAAGTGTTGAAACAAATATTTTTAAAAGTATGCGTATTTTTAAAGAAAAGTGTTTGTACATCACTATTATATATATAAGTGATTTGTGTTATTTATTATTACCCTCTGAAGGTGTTATATTCGTTTTTGGTATTAAAAACTATTACCTTGTTTATACCGACACATAAAGCGCTTTGACCAGTTCGCTGTGATTCAAAACGGAAGCATAAACCAACTTTCAATACGCTCAGAAATTCAAAAGTGTGTTGACTCGAATTTGTTTTGAAATCGCTTTTTTATTATTCACATCGTTTAGAAAACAGGTATAAACACATCACTCATTTGACGCGAAGTGAAAAAAGGCTGGTTTTCTTTACACAGCCCGTTTTAAATTTGAATTATTATTATAATAAATTTGAATTGTTGTTCGCTTCCATTTCGGTTAACCGCGCAAATTAATTATTTAAGAAATATCGAATAAAAATAACAAAATTTTGTTTACTTTTCACTACGGTTTCTGCGAGTGCGCTGTAACGACACAGGTATAAATGCTTGAAAGAAACATGTGTTGAGTCAAATCAGTTTTTTGTTAATACGGTTCTTTCATTGGTATAAACGAGGTATATAATAAAAGATCTCATTTTTAAAATAAAAGATTTGTTAAATCAAAATCATGAAATTTATAAAAAAAAATGGCGATTTTTTTAGAAATTGCGCTTTTTTGTTTAAACAACACCCTGATTATATGCAACATACATTTAAGAGAATTTTTAAGTGAGAGCCTGTAAGTTACGTTAAGCTGCCATAATAAGCCCAAAAGCTTTGCAGTACTGGGAAATGTATAGAACATAGTGGTCAAAGGCGAATACCTGTTGTATTTTTTAAATACATAGCTCTACATACCTGTATAGTAAACCAAATAGCCGGACAAGACGTTATTCCAAATAAAAAAGTATAAAATTGTCCGTATACTCTGTAATATTCCTCCGCAATTTTGTAAGATAAACTAACAATTTATACATCGTTGCAATCGCTGAAATATGCAGATTATTTGCTGGTATACTAGCTTATGCAAAATGTATTAATTTTTTATTTTGTCACACCGTGTAATAAAAAAAAATTTCTTTAGGGGCCTTTAACGTATCTATTTTAAAGTATAATTTAATCATTTGTTAAACTTAACAACAGGAAACCCTGTGTAAGTTTTGTTTAGTAAAGATTAACTAATGGTTTACCTTTAATTTTAAATAGGTATGTTTACGGGCCTTATTATGCTATTTTTATTCTAGAAATTTATGTGGGCTATCTGTTTTCTGTCGTATCTGTAATTACTTAAGAAGTATGTAAACGTTTTGGCTGTTCACCAAACCGGTCTATAGTTTTATCAATAATTTCAGATTGGTTCTTTGATACAAACTTTCGATTGCACATAGAAGACACAATCCTAAAGACAAAGTAATATACAATTGAACTATAAATTCTATAAGTCTACCGTTCAATCCATTTTCCCTCATTGTCGACTGCAGCCAGGTTTTTAGCCTTCTTAAATGGTAGTGTTTTGAAGTTAGCGAGAATAATTTGAAACAGAACCGGATGATCCACATATCCACTTTTTAAATCAATTTACTTATTATTTTGTTAGCATTAACTCGAATAACCCCAGCATGACCATATTGTTACACAAGCAGTAAGCGTTGTATTTTTCGAAAAAAATAACCGCAAACTGAACAAAATATTTTTCACTAGTATTTCTCATTTAATAACACATCATCGAAGATAACTAGGTTTTTAATTTTTCATAAAGTGTCTATCTGGTCCTTATCCCAATAAGAGGCAAGCTTAAAAATAAAATTCCGAAATCCGAGCCAAAAAAGTTCTGGGCATATACGACTACTCCCATCAGCAAACAGCTGCCACGGATATCTTGCAAGCTTCCATCGAGTGCCTCGACTGCGTGCTTGTGTAAAACCGTACATTCGTCCCAATTTTTAATTAATCGCAACAGCCGCCACGGATATCTTGCAAGCTTCCTCGACTGCGTGTTGCAAGTTGGTGTATCCTGACTCGTAAGGTTCAGAGGGAGTTTAAATACCGAGTGTGCAGTTCTTCCTCCGCTGAGCAGGGAAGCTGCTATCCCTGAGGAGGTCACCGCTAGTTGAAGATGTTTATTCTTGTACAACGATGCCAGTAGCAAATTCAACAGAAATGACTTGCCAGTTCCCCCGGTGCATCAAAGAAATAATGGCCCCTTCTTAGCCCTCCACGCATCTCACAATTTTATGGAATACTTGCCATTATTCGGGTAATATTTTAGGTTCTGTTTCGATGACTTGAGCCGCCAAGTTCGTGGTACTATAATTCAACTCGCTAAACAACTCATTGCACAGTTCTCCAGTTGGTTGCGGAGTGGGCCGTAGGGACACGAATTTTGATACGTTACGATACCATATCGATACTTTTGGCATTCGATACCAATATTTTCTACTCGATAGTTTTAAAATGATATTTTTTGGAATCGAGTACCAGAATCCTAGTATCGTATCGAATGTTATAGACTCAAATTATTCAGTCTGCAGACACGTAAAGTCTTGCTTTCAAGTCTGCTCGTTCCAAGGCGAAGGAGGTGAGAAGAAAGGGGAAGAGTGCAGATACCTCCCATTTAAAGAACCACGAACTTGAATTCAATAAAAGTTGACGCGTCTAGAAGCAAATAGAAAACACAAAAGAGAATGTGAAAAAATTGCTTTCAAGACTTATCTGATTATCAACTCTTCCCGACAAAAATTGGGCTTTAAAGAACAGACATTTTTTACTATCGTTAGGATTGCATATGGCGGGATTTGAACACGCGGTATCGGTGTTTTAAGTCAACACCTCAATCTCTACGTGTAAAAATAATAGATTGGCGCTTACAAAATATGTTAGCGTTTGGCCGAGGTTCTCCTCCGATTTGTTGCGTGCGCCTTGATGTTGTACCACAAAAGGGCGCAAAGAAGCTGTTTTTCATGGCAGAAATACGCTCGAAGGTTTCTAATCACTTTTTCAGATATTTCTTTTTTTTTGGATTTTGGTATCGATATTTGCGATATCGAGTCTTTTTATTCTGATATTAATAGGTACCCGATATTTTTCCAGCGATACTTTAAATGAGTACCATATCAATACTTTCGGTTCGATATCCTGTCCCTAGTGGGCCGCCAAATACGCGGTGCTATAATTCAACTCCCTGAATAACTCATTGCACAGTTCTCTCGTTGGTTGCGGAGTGTGTATGCCGGAACCGCACACACGTTTTCCCATCATTGAGAAAATTTTATCATCAAATCGTTTTAGAGCTTCGTCGTCATGTGCTGTTTCTTGAAACGTGTGAGCGATGTCTTAAAAATGAGGTTTTATACTTTTCCCATAGTTGAAAGGGGTTTGAAAGCCCGCAAGGCTTACTAAAATCTTCTTTGTTTGATACCTATATTTAAATATTTCATTTAACTTGTTAATTAAAATAATTATAAATTTCTAAACGGGAAGCAACTCCCTTCAAAGAAGTTTTCGAAAGAAAGCTTTCTTAACCGTCTCTCGTTTGATACTCATATTCAAGGGTTGAATTGCTTAAGTAATTAGTGATGTGCGAGTCGATACTTTCAATTATTGATCGATACTCGGTAAAAGTACCCAATACTTTCGATACTCAGTACCGAAATGTTTAGATTTCTAATAAGACCACACAAAAGCCAAATCTTATATATAAAAATAAGTGCACGTTTTTGGTGTGACCTCATAACATGAGAACGGCTTCACCGAATTCAACCAAATTTATGTGGCATATTCGATCTATCATGCAGATGGTTTATGCGAAGTTTGTTGGAATTCGGAAAAGGGGGCGTGGCACCACCCATACTAACTAAAATATAAAAATAAGTGAACGTTTTTGGTGTGATCATATAACTTGAGAACGGTTTCACCGAATTCAACCAAATTTATGCGGCATATTCGGGCTATCATGCAGATGGTTTACGTGAACTTTGCTTGAATTCGGAAAAGGGGGCGTGGCGCCTCTATTTTATATATAAAAATTAGTTAGTTAGCTTATAACTTGAGAACGGCTTCACCGAATTCAACGAATTTTATAAAGCTTATTCGGGCCATCATGCAGATATTTCATGTGGAGTTTGCCCAAATTTGGAAAAGGGGCGTGGCATATGTATCTCTTATGTATAAAAATAAGTACACGTTTTTGGTGTGAGCTTATAACTTGAGAACGGCTTCACCGAATTCAACCAAATTTTTACGGCATATTCAGGCTATCATGCAGATGGTTTATGTGAAGTTTGCCCGAATTCGTAAAAGGGGGTGTGGCACCTCCCATACTAACTAAAATTTGTATGTTGTATGTTTCTTGAAATATTTGTGGTAGAGTACTGGAAGTTGGTATAGAGGTATATCAAATAATTCCATACTCATGGAGAAAAATGGGCGGTATTGGAAAGGAGGGAGTGGCACCTCCCATCTGATATATAAAAAATAAGTACAAGATTTCAACCAAATTTATACGGCATAGTCGGGCTATTATGCAGATGGTTTGTATTAAGTTTCCCCGAATTCGGAAAAGGGGGCGTGGCACCACCCTTACTAACAAAAATTTTCATTTGGTATATCTCTTGAAATATTTGTAGTAGATTACTGGAAATTGGTATAGAGACATATGAAATAATTCCATACTCATGGAGAAAAATGTGCGGTATTGGGAAAGGGGGGGCGTGGCACCTCCCATCTTAAATAAAAAAATAAGTGCACGAATTCCACCAAATTTAAACGGTATATTCGGACTATCATGCAGATGGGTTATGTGAAGTGGGCCCGAAGTCGGTCCAGCGGTTCATCATATATGACAGTTTATGTCTGTCACATGAACCACGTATATGGTACAACAGCACATACATGAAAAATCGAAAACATAGTGAAAAATTGTTGCTATAATGTGCTGTGTTTATTTTTTCTTCGGATAAATTAAGTCAAGTATAAACATGGCTGCAAGTTTTTCAATAGGGATTTTGTAGAGCCAATGGAATGAAAGTCACCACAACACAACATATCTGTCATTTCATCGTATTATCGAAAAGGTGGTGTACATTAATATTCGGTCTTTCTATTTTGGACTTTCGAGAATCAACACGTGTGTTTAATATAGTTCTTAATTCATATTTCATTTTATTTTTTTCGTCAATTTCAATATTTTTGCACAAATTTGTTGCAGCGTTTCGTACGAAAAGTTTGAGTACACTGGAAATTTTCCATGCAGGTATTTCTCCTCATTGATTTGAACAAAACCATTGTGGAAAATTGTGGCTGTGTTGTGTTCTTTGGCTTCGAATGAAGTTTTTTCAAGTGCTCTTTTACTGTCGATTGTGAATTTCATTTGATTATTTAAAAAAAAGTGCGTTTACCATACGATTTATCGAATTCGTTCCTATGCATTGAGTTTTTCGTTCGCTATTGAATAAAATGCCACGATCCCGTCGTTCAAATATAGGCCGACGTACGCGTCTTGCGAACATGATGTTATCGTAAAGAAGATCGCAAAATGTTGAGGAGCACTCCCAACAAAAGGAAGTACGGCGTGCAGGATTTTTCATTAATTTTTCAATATTTGGTGTAGAGAAGCACACCGGGGTACCGCTAGTATACATATAAAAAAAAGAAGCTCAGGGGAGTCTCACGTATCATAATCCGAATGTAGTGACTATAGAGCTTTTAAAATTGTTAAAATCATAAATGTGTAGACATTTTCCAGAAAAGAGGCTTCTCTAAAACTTCTTCCAGATGTCTCCTTAAACCTTACTTGCACTTGTTCCAAAAATATACCAACCCGTATTTAAATAAAAGATTATGTACATTTACAATATATTTTATGTGTGTGCACATTTAGATACCTATATTCAAGAAAGGTTTTTATACATAAATTTTTGTTTTAAATATATACTTGTTTGTATTGTATATAAAGGTAATCATATTTAAGTACGTACACTTTTCCGTTAGTGTTTACAACAAACTAATAATAAATATTTTTGTTTAATAATATCAAATAACAATCAGCATTAGGTTTCTATGAATGTTCAAAGGAACTCTTTTGCAATCTCTCTTTTGCAAAGGAACTCTTTTGATTTGCGATCTAAAAGATTTTCATTTAAATATTGGCCAATTTCAGTCCATAAGGGGTTGCTCTTAAAATTTACTCTGATATCACTACTAGTGGCCTCATTGTTTGAAACATTTTTTGTTCTCGATTAATCGGACGAGGCTATCTTTGCAGGCCTGAAAAGGTTTTTTGTCCGTAAAAGCATTTTTCTTGAACCTTGGATCTACGATGGCTGAAACTGATAAAATTATATTGTGCTCTGATGATCCGAGGCTTTCAACTGCTTAAACACGACTGACTTTTATTCAATTTAAGTATTCGTTACAAAGTAAAAAGAACAGGATAAAGAGAGTGAGAAAATGATACATTCATGCATATGTTACAGAGGTTTATTTTAATGTATGTAATTCAAAAATATATTACGAACTGTTCGCATCTCCAACTCCTCCTCTCGAAGTAGTGAGTTTAATTTAGCGCATTATGATTAGTAAGACCCAAGTTTGATGAACAAGATATATGCTTTGCTTGTGTAAGACCTTTGGTAAGCACATCTGCTGGCATTGAATCTGTTGGCATATACTGTAGTTTTATCATATTATTTTGCACGCAGTCTCGGGTGAAGTGATGGCCGACGTCAATATGTTTAGTTCGCGGTCGAAAATTGAGAGATGTTGCCAGCTTTTGTGCACTCTGGTTATCATTGTATAACTTCCATTCTGGCAATTTCTATTCATCTATCGGCTGCACGTTTGTGCCATCGACATAGCACCACAAATCATTTTTAATTAAAATTGCACGCATTTGCAATTTCCAATTGTCATAGTTCTCCGCGTTTAGCGGCTCTATACGCACAACACTATCCATTGTATTTAGAGTCACTATTTTTTCTTTGTTTTTAATATCACCGGAAAAACAATACCTTTACCGAATACTACTGCGTCGCGTTTTGTTACCCAAGCGCTGGGCCCATAACCTGATGATCCGAGGATTTCAACTGCTTAAACACGACTGACGTATATTCAATTTAAGTATTCGTTACAAAGTAAAAAGAACAGGATAAAGAGAGTGAGAAAATCATACATTCATGCATATGTTACAGAGGTGTATTTTAATACATGTAGTTCAAAAATATATTACGAACTGCTTCGCATCTCCAACATTCTCAAATCGAAGAAAGCGTTTACCTATGTTGGATATTAATTTTTCAGCAAATATACGGCCTGTATCGGTTTGTAACAGAATTAACTTGTTATTTAAAAACAATCGACCCTCGAATTAAAATCATTCCTTTTGACACAGTAACGTACTGTTCAGCGCTCATTTCCATTGTCAAATCTTCAAAAGGCTTTAATATTTGAGAAATCTCCGTCAAAACCTCCCACTAATTTGTGACTAAAATACTTATGGGGTTATCCGGTGTGTGGATAGTTGCCTCAAGAGGCTCCTGAACTTCAATCAACCTCTGAATAATATGGAATGTAGAATTCCATCAGGTTTGTACTTCCATATTAAGTTTTAACTGGGGTTTATTCAATGTGGTCTGTATTTCCCTTAATTTATTTGCAGCCAACATACTTCTGTGAAAATATTCTACAATTGAACGATATTTATCTCGCAAAACGTCAACGTTACTCTTCTTAAAGGAATCGCAGATAGTTAGGTGGAGCGTGTGGGCAAGGCAAGGTATGCTGCGCCACCCGGTTAGCTGCGTTATCGGACGCACCTGCCAAAATTTTCTGGCTGATATTCCATTCAGTTACAGCATCTGTTAAAACATTTCGCAAATTAATGACAGTGTGGCGTTCATTCATTCTAAAACAATTTAAAACCGAACTTTTTTGCTGGCAATTATTGGATATAAAATGAGCTGTAAGTGATACAAAACTTTCACTTGTTAAAGATGTCCATGCATCTGTGGTGAGGCATACGAAATTGGCTTCTGACAAAATTTGCTTTACCTCATTTACGCGCTCTTCATAAACTTGTGGCAACATTTTTTTTGTTAAAAAAGTTCGAGATGGAATATGATAAGAGAGATTTAGCTCGCTGATGAAATTTTTAAAGCCAACGTCCTCGACAATGGAGAACGGTTGAAAGTCTTTCACTATCATTTGCAGTAGCTTCTTATTTAAAGCTGTTACCTTTTCATTTGATAATTTTGGTTGCGTGTAGTTGCTGAGCCTCACTTACTTTGTAGTTGATGACGTACTTTGTTCAGAGTCCATTGTGGCATGTTCTATGTAGGTGCAATGTTAAGGTTGAAATACATAAATACTTATAGGGGAACGCTACAATGCATTAACACACTTACCATCGTTTCTTACAGATGTTGTTTGCGATAACTTTATTGATGGATGCTTAACAAGGAGATGTTTTCGTAAATTGAAATATATTTGTTGTAAATAGTTTTAGTTATTAAATAATGAGCAAATATATATGCATAACTTTGTGAGACAGAATAGTTTTACAAAATAAAATACCAAATGAGAGTGCATGGCCTTCGCATGTACAAAAACTTTATAAGTTTTAAGTAGAGTTGCCACCTATTTAAACTTACTCAGGCATGTTCTGCATTCTACTTTGGAGTGAAAGTTTTTTTTAAAAATACTTCAATTTCACATTTTGGTCTTCTACATTTTACCCTATACTTTTGAATTTCGTTTTTCCGGACATCAAACTTTAAACATGAACCAGCAAATCCCTACTTTTCTAGAACATCAAAAATGAAAAGTTTTATTTTTGATTTTCATTTCATTTTCATTATACTACCTTTCTAGAACATGCCTGACTATCTTCGATATATAGCATAAAGGAAAGTTGAGATATTTTGACCCCGCCACTGAACGGATTTAGACGAAATTCTTTAAGTATAATCTGTATCGATAGGAATATTATCTTTAGTTCCTATAGGGTTGCCACCTGTCTAAATAATTGTAAGACCCGCACTGTTCGTTGGATTACCAGAAATGAGGTGTCAAATAAAATGATTTGGTTCTTAGATGTTCAATAATGTATTACTTTTTGAGTAAAGTTGCCACATATTTAAAAATTACTATTTCATTCGAACATTGTATGAATACAAAAAGTGAGATTTAAAGTGAAAAGGCTTGGCCTCCAGATGTTCAATAATCTATTATTTTTTGAGCAGAGTTGCCACCTTTCTAAAAACAATAAAATTAAGTTAATTGGACTAAAAAATTAGGTAACTAGTGAAATAATATGGTCTCCGGATAAGCTTTTATTTTCTTAATGGGGCTGCCACCTATTTAAAAATTAGTAACTAACATATAATACGTGAAGGCGCTCTTTCTTCAAAATAGTTTTTTGTTCTTTTTTGTTAGGTGCTGTATTCAAAAAAGCGTAAGGAGCTGATTGCTTTTTGCATATTTGAGCATGTATGGACATAGGCTACATTTGTTGAGATTTCAGTGAGAGACATACTACGTTTATACGTAACCTATTTGCGAATAAAAATAGTTTGAAAATACCTAACTCACTGTTTATTCAATGGTGACAAATTCTTTTTTAACAATGCCTGATTATAAAAATAATATGACCATCGGAAAAGAAAATAAAGTTAAAAATGGCAACGTCTTGATTATAAAAAGGCAATAAGATGACCATCGAAAAAAAAATAAACCTAAGAATGGCGGCGTCTTGCGCCTAATCAATACTTATTTGCGTAATTTAGTTATTTGCAAATGAAAAATTAACTCAGCGTTTATACGGCAAAGTTTATCATTTTGCAAATTGTTATTTCCAAATAATACCTGCGTATTATTTCATTAGCTTCACGTTCATATTACAAGTACTTTAGTATTTACATATGTATGTATGTACATACACCCACTATAATTGTTCTTAAGTGTTCAATCTAAAATATTTGAAACATAAATTAAAATAAAATACGCTTACTTCGATTATTTTGTTTAGTTTCTTCGCGTATTTCTTTCCTCTTCTCTCCCTCTCTAGTTTGAATATATGTATGTACATCTACATATATCTACTATGTATAAAGGAAAGTCGAGATTTTTTGTACGCGGTAATCTCGAAATCTACTGAACGAATTTTGACGAGACTTTCTCTAATATATTCTGTATCGATAGGAGAGTGACCTTATTATTCAAATAAGCGTAGGCGTCAGTTCTGCACCGTTACTGTCAAATGAAAAGACGTAGCCTCTGGATGTGTAATAATGTATTATTTTTCTGAGTAGGGTTGCCACCTGTTAAAAACTATAAGATCTTCACCGTTCGTCGGATAAAAAATTCAGATACCAAATGAAAGTGCATGGCCTTCGCATGTACAAAAACTTTAAGTTTTTTGAGTAGGGTTGCCACCTATTTAAAATTACTATCTTCTACACATAGTGTCAAGGAAAGGCGAGATATTCTTACAACGCTACTGAACGGATTTAGACAAGATTTTTTATGTATATAATAAATGAAGTGCATGATGTACGTAAATGTACATTCATATGCATACATTCAGTGCGTGGCGAAGCCTCGCGCATCCGTGGCCGGCTAGTACATACACCCAGAAAAAGGTTTATTTATAATAACCAAGATTTGGTTATAGTGATCAAGTGGCATAGTTGGATATGGCGAAATAAATATATAGTTCACGAAAGTCTGCAATTTACTTAAGACTTCTAGTTGGGACAAATGTATATTTGTTAATAATTACAAAACGACTACCTTGATTGGACAATATTGTTAGTTGAATAAAATCATTGTTGAGCAAATATAAACAATGCTTTGGTTGATACAAGTTTTCAATTGATTTTGTGAACTTGCTGTAGACTTGAATCAGCTAACCGTTTATTATTAGGAAAAAAGTTTCAGTTTGACACAAATAAAAATTTACTCGATGTTTGTTGTGTTTACTTTCTTCTTTTATTTGCATATATTAAGCATAAAAATACGTACATATTTACATAAGTTAGTTACTAAAGTAAATAATACATATGTATATGTTGGTATGAATTTCCAAAAAAAAAACGATGAAACAGGAACAGTCGTGCGAAAACCCAGGTCAATATCTACTGGAAGTATACTGCTTTGCTTTTTCCTTAGCTAAATAGACACTTTCAAATTATAATTCACGTGAATTATATATCCACTGAAAAACCCCGGTTGGCATCAAACTTTATATTTTGAATTAAACTTTAAACTATGCGCGCACCGAAACAACTCGCGATGATAGCAAAACTGAAACTGAGACAAACAAGTATGGGCATGTCATAGCACACATGGCGCAGCGATCGACATGCCATAGCTTACTGAGCGCTCTGGGACCACATGCGTGTTTCACCCATATACGAACAGCGGTAGCGGAGCAATGATTTCCACGCACAATGCAATGGTCGGCATACTAGCACATTCAAACGATTCAATAAGTGGGACTGTGTGCATTGCTCAGCTGGCGCTCTTCGTATGTGCTCAGAGAGCGCTCAGCATTATTTAGGGGTGGCTCACAAGCATGAATATGTTCCACTCTCAAACCAAATCGTGGTTGCCTCAACTAAGATTTGGTAACTATGACTAAACCACGTGTTGAAAGAAAGCTTATCTGCATTAGCAGAGCTTAATAACATCCTTTTATGAACCATACGTTAAGTTGAATGGAATTTGTAGAAATATGCTTCAAAGAAATATTTATTAGTATTAACCAAACCCTTCAACTAAATTAACGATTTGTTACAACCTAGATGAATATTAGAAGCTTTAATATATTTAGTTATAATTACCAATCGATGGTAATAGTTCCCAATCCTTGGTAACAGTTCCCAAATATTGTCAAAATTCGGGAACTAAATATCTTTAGTTGTCGAAACTAATCCTTTTTCTCAGTGTAGTATAAAGCAGGGATGGGCAGATTTTTGGCTCTTAAAGCAGTCAAAGAGCCAGCAAGTGCTACGTAAGAGGTAAAGCAGTTCTCGGGGTGAAGAGGGTGTTAAAATACATTACAATCATCATACATCCCTCCTGTCATTATCTTCATCGCACAGCAGCTGCGGAAATACTAACATAAAAATAAAACATCGATGTTTGCCATTCGATGTATCGAACAAAACCGATGTTTTGGACCTTCCGATATACATCGATATATCGATGTATTTTTTTGGATGCATCGACTTTTGTGTGCAATATACACAATACATACTAAAATTATTTTGTATGCTTCCAAACTCTTCGCTCCAGTAACTATTCTTAAAGTGGATTTTTCACTATTTATGCACAATGAGAATATACATTCTAAAAAAATTATCCAAAATGTTATTGCACTAAAAAATTACTACTTTATTAGTAGAAACGTTTAGTGCCAAAAGACCATCCACAATGTGATATTAATAGGTATGATATTGACACTCTAAAACCATTTCGAAATTTGGACAGATTTTAAACAGCAATTTCCAAAATTGTTTCACACTGCTTATCAACATAGTGAAATTGTAAAAAGTATGCCAGCTAGTTTGATATACGCTTATTTCAAGGCAAAATTTGAGTTTCGTCATTTTCGCTTTTTCAATTCTGGTATTAATCTTGGTTTTGTTACATACCTCTGCCCGATTTCGGCTAAGATCCTCATCCTGATGCACTGAAAACATCAGTACTGCAACGTTATGTGTGCTTTTGCACAAGCAGCAAGAATTTATTGACATGGTTTTTTTAAATTTTTTACTCAAATTAAAAAACTTCATAACTTCTCACTCAAAAGGGTTAACATGAAAGCATCGTACAGTTCCATAAGTAACGTAACTCTTCTTCTTACCGTTTTTTCTGGCAGGCTGTAGGTGTATTTTAAGTGAGAAATGGTAAAAGATATGAGCAAATGTCAAAAAACAGGTGATCTCAGCTGTAGGCGTTTTTTTGCAATCAGCTGATAGTGTTTTTACTTATGAAACTGTACGATGCATGAAAGTCAAATGAAGGAAAAAATTATGATAATAAATTGCCAAGTAAGTGTACAGAAATATAAGTCATTGCTAGCTGGTCAACTTCATATTATTTGAATATGCTTATAAACATTTAACAATTATCGCCACTTCCGAAAATTTTTTTCGAAGGCTGCTCAAAAGAACTGAAAAAATTGGGATTTGTTACCGTTTAAATCAATTAATACATTTCACTGTGAGTTATTACTTAAACACTTATCGAAGTTACGATCGATTCATTTTCTTGTTATATATGCATTTTTAATTGATGACTGTTGATATTTTCATTCGATGCATCGAAAATATCGATGTTTTTATAGGATATTCCGATATGCATCGATGCTATATTTCGATGCAACACATCGAAAAAAACGATAGGGGTATTCTGGAAGTCTTGCACGATGCACGGATTGCACGAAATGCAAAAATACTATTCCAAATTTCGAAGAGTACGAGAACACCCCATTGCAAAGTGGTAGCATGCATGGGGAGCAAGCAGCGAAATTATGTATCAAATACAATAACAAGAGACAGCAAAAAAAAATTAAGTGAGCGAGATGAGAGGAATGAGAGAAATATGTAGCAATTCCAACAACAAAACAACTAGCACAGGGTCGCTATTATCTTGCTATGCTATTTTGCAAAATATATACATGGGTTTCGACGTTGCATATTTTGCAGCGATAGGAAATGTTGTTTCCCATGAATTTTCTTGTTGTGTGTTTGCAATTTATGCAATCCGTGCAATCCGTGCAATCCGTGCTACGTGCAATGGCTTTGCAAGATTTGGAGAATACCCCTGATGTATTTTTTTTACTTGCATCCCTGTAACAGTCAACAGCAAATTCTGCATCTCTCAAAAACGAAAATAATTATCATATATACATGAGCCGTGATGGACACTACCACAAATGATAAAAACATTACAAGGTAAAACCATTGAGAGGCAGTCTGACGTTTGCCAACATTATAATTTTAAAATTCGAACTCAAGCTCACACACACATTCACATTTTTAATCTCAAACAACAACAATTGTGAACAATTTCATTTTTTTTAATTTCGATTTTATATGATTTCAAAATGTTTGTAAACGTCAGAAAAAAATCATGGCCGACGAATTGAGAGAATGGTTTTACCTTCTAACGTTTTTATCATGCTACCACAAACAAGCACGAGCTAAAAGTGAGCAAGTGTTAGTGTGCCTAATTCAGATTCATCCTCAGCGTTGCCACACAATTTTTTAATTTTTTACCAAAACTCTAAAAAGTTACCAAACTCAGAACATTTATTTTTTTATTTTTATGTAGATATATTTTTTGGCGGCGACCGAGCTTAGATTTTTCGAGCGACAGATACGGTTTTTCCCCTTTTTTGTGACAAACCCCAAATTTGCATAAATATTGCATAATAGTAAGCTAATATTTTAACACAGATATGTATGTCATTTTATTCATAATGAAAATACATACGAGCATATTTTGAACTGAAATCTACATATATGTAAAATATTCATACCCAGGTTTATATGTATAAATATTTGAAACATAAATTTAGCTTTGAATTCAACTTTTTTTTATAGATTTGGCATTATTTTGGTGATTTATTAATCAATAAATTAAATTACGTTTAACAGTACAAAATATCTTTTTAAAAGAGAGTTTAATTTGCAAATTTTAAAATCTTTACTTTCACAAATTATATGAAAAATACGTAGCTGAACTGGGTCGCAAAGGAGACCTATTATTACCGAATATAAAAATTGTGGCTACTCTAGTATGATTGCTTCAATTTTAATAGTAAGATCGCACAGAAATGAGCACCACTTTGACACTGAATCACTCACCAAAAAGGGGTTGTGTTGAAATTTTTTGTGATTTTTGGTACTTTTAAGATAATGAAATACTTTTGAGCGAAAATGTAGGTGTATATATGCTTATATGTACATATGTCCAATAAGGAAACAATTATAGAAAAAGAATTTTTTTACACTGTATTCATATCTCCGCCAGCATTGTGACGACATCATTTAAAAGCAGCTAAGGGGAACGACGACACTATTTATTAGATGGCACATTCAACGAGCCAATGTGCCAAAATGCCGGTATAAACAATTTCTGATTATTTAATATCGGAACCGAGATCATATAAGTTAATTGATTGGTTTTCACACACTTTTGAAACACAAATTATATGCTTTTTACAGCAGACAATTTGTTGCCAAAACACAGCAGAAATCTTCCATTCAGGGCTGCCAACTATCCTTAGTTAGGATAGTTGAAATGTTATCTTTTTTACAAAAGTGCCATTGGAAGTAAAATAGGGACAAATGGCACGGTTTGAGCCAAGATGGCATCCCTGCCTAAAATAACTTACAAATGTAAAAATGTGGAATATCGAGGGCTTGAATTCGTTAATACCCTCTATCTGAAATTTCCACAAAAACTAATTTGTGATTTTAGAAACCATCTGGGACTTAATACCTGTCGTTATATAAGGTAGCATTAATATCACCGATGACAGTTAAAGCTTAGGTGGATTTTTATATCAGAATTTCTCTTTGTGAAAAGTGTGCAGATAGAGGGTATTATTGAATATAAGCCCTCGATGTTTAAAATATATACAAATTTTATTTCAATGTATACAGTAAATAAATCTACCTGCGTTACAGCACGGCCGGAGACAGGGAAAGGGGGGACGGGGGCCGCGGCGTAGCGTGAAGTGTTGTGCGCGTGGTGTGGCGCGCGGACGCGGTCCGCCGCGAAGCTAAGCAAATTTAATGTTTGAAAGAGCAATAATGTCAATTGACTTTATTTCGCACAAGGGTGGGAAATCAAATCAATTGACCTTATTTCCGTTGATCTTATTACCTGTCACCTATTCAATATATCAATATTGTTGTTCATTATATCGGTTAATTTATTTCGATATCACGAGTTGCGATACGATATCGATACAATATTTTGTTTCGATATGTGAAATATCGGAAACTTTTCTTTACCTACTCTGGGCTTTTGAATTGGAAATAAAATTGACTAGTTGGAAAATTTTTTGTTCTCGCAAAACAGCTTTTGGCATAGTAAGCATGAAAAACAAAAATTTATAAAAATATCAAAATTTGTACTTCACTTTTAGAAATACATACATACATATGAAAAGGTGTGTCTCTTTGAAAGTACTTATCCAAAGTAACTTATTTTAATTTATGTAGTTTCATAAACATATATCTTTATTAACCATTTCGTTTTCGATATTCAATATATCGATATTATTTTAGTAAATGTATCGGTATTGGATATTGTGAGTTTAGAATGTCGCGATATCGATATACCGAATTTACATTGCCGATACGCATCCCTACTGTTTTGCAAAGAGTGGAGCGCAAATGCGTTTGCATAGTTCCGAGCCTTTTTGCGGTACATCTAAAGGATACACTGCAGACCTTCTTAGGAGCTAGCTGGGAATTGCTGCACACTGGCGGAAGTCGAAGGGAATAAGACAATCAAAGAGATTCATAACTTTTCAGGAGGAACTCCGAAAAATACCTTGAACTTAAAACTCTTACTGGCTACCTGACAGCACACTGCAAGTTAGCGTACCGATTCAATTAAAGGGCCTTTCTGTAGAGACTGACTGTAGGTTTTGTGGGCCGGTGAAGGAAACCCCAGAGTATATTCTATGTGCCTGTCCACGAAGCATGAATAGTAGATTGATGCACCATGGGGAAGGATTAAAATTTGGAACATGGCATCATCCAAAGTGTTAATAGCCTAATATTGGAGCGATTACAATTAGGATTTAGCACAATATATCTTCTTAGGTCGAAACGCAGGTATCTCCGAAGTAATAATAATAATATAGTCACTTGACACGAATAAAGACCCTCGGGTGTTTTGACGGCGAAAAAGGATGCGTGAAAAAAATTTGCGAAAAAAGACGCGTTAACATGGATTCAACATCATTCCGGAAAAACTCTTTGGGGAATTCGTATACTCGCAGACATAATTGACCGCGAAAATAAGTCTTCTTCGTCTTTCTTCCCCGTCAAAGAGGTTAACACGTCTTTCTTTGCCCTCACCTATGTTGAGAGTTCTTCTTCGCAGAAATTTTTTTACGCGTTATTTTCGCTGTCAACTTTTGAGCTCGCGTCTTTATTCTTATCTAATGACGATATGTATGTATGTACAGTAAAATGAATCGCTATACGCAGCTAATTTGTTTTTATTTTACTAGCTGTGTTTTAGTTTTAAAATAAATTTGACATTGAAAAAAAGCTGTGTTTTAGTTTTACTAAATGTTATGTTAGCTATGTTTTTAATAAATTTGACATTGAAAAAAAATATTAAAACAGGAAAAAAATGTTTGGTAGGTTTTGGTTGGTTATGGTAGGAAATTTTGGTAGGAAACAAAAGGTGTCTGTGGCAACGCTGCATATGACAGCCTGCATAAAAACAGGTTCTCGCTCTCTTTTAATGTTTGCATTAATAATGAGAGTCGGAGTACAATCTGTTTTATTACGCTCTTTTTCCCCCTTCATGCTGGGTGTTGATGCCCCCCTTATCAGCCTTCTAAATGAGCTAAGCCGGCTCTTCAGTGTAAAAGGCTCCTGGGAGCCGATTTGCCCATCTCTGGTATAAAGGAAATTCGAGATTCTTTGAACGCGGTAATCTCGAAAACTACTGAACAGATTTTGACGAGATTTTCTCTAATATAGTATGTATCGACAGGAGAGGGATCTTTTTTCTACTTAGAATTTTAATAGGGTTGCCACCTGGCAAGGAAATTACTATATTCAATTCTCATAAGCGTAGGCGTAGTTCTGTATCGTCACTGTCAAATGAAAAGACAGCCTCTGGGTTTGCAATAATGTATTAATTTTCTGAGTAGGGTGCCACCTGTTTAAAAACTATAAGACCTTCACCGTCCGTTGGATAAAATGAGATACCAAATGAATGTGCATGGCATTCGCATGTACAAAAGCTTTAAGTTTTTTGAGTAGGCTTGCCACCTATTTAAATTACTATCTTCTATACATAGTATAAAGGAAAGGCGAGATATATTAACCACGCTACTGAACGGATTTAGACAAGATTTTTTAAGTATATATCAAACAATGTACATGATGACATATGATTTCTTTCTCCAAATACGTAAATGTACATACATATGCATACATTCAGCGCGTGGCAAAGCCTCGCGCATCCGTGACCGGCTAGTTTCTTATTTAAATAAATCCGAACATTTTCACAAACTGAACAAATGAAGGGGTTAGAGTCATAAGGATCTAAATGACATTTTTTGAAAATATAAGTTATACCCATATTTGTATAGTTAAGTACAGTGTTTATTTGGGAACAAAGAGTAAACATTCTTTGAATTAGTTAATTAACCTGCATTCATTTAGGCAAGAATCATTTCAAATGCATTTACCCAGAATTTACAATAAGTAATCAACTTTAACCTTAATTATCTCAAAAAACTGTCAGATCTACTTAGATCCTTTTGATTCTAACCCCTTCAAATTTTAGTTCAAATATGTACACAAAACACGGAATAGTTGTCACTTGACGCAGAAGCATAGCAAAGTTGAAAGTTGAGCTAATTTTTGCGTCACCGTCACCGTCAGCTTTGTTCATGTAACCCAGCAAAAAATCGGTAATCGCTTTTAGTGGTAACGAAGGCATAGCGTTATAATGCCTCGTAGTCAGCTGAAAAATAGGTAAAATTTTGACAGCTTATAAACATCTATACATAATATTGCTTGGTGGTAACAAAGAGTGAACATGAAAATGAAAGCTGAAAAGCACAAAAAAAGCGTACGTTACTGCAAGTTATAAATCAAATATAAATTTTAACAATTTTAAGCAACACACAAAAATAGAGCTTTCGCACGTGCGTGTGTTTGGTTTTTAAACTGTCAAAATTTTACTTTACATTTGGCACAGCAAAATTCAATTTATTTGTACACCACAGCAAATTTTTCCACCCCGTCTCACCACGGGGATAAAAGTTACTGATTGGCTTAGGCCCTAAGTGTTATTTATGAACAATATGCAGTTTAATTGTATGTAATATCAATGCTTAATAAAGAATAATGTCAATACTTAAGTATATAATTAACGCTTGTGTTTCTATAAACTGGAAAACTAAAATCATAATTATAGACTAAATGGAGTTTTCTTAATGTAAGTTAAAAATTAAAGCAAGATATCCATTGTAATATTATTTTTTTATGAAAAACGTGAATTTTGTGTTATTATGTGAATTTATAAAGTAAAATTCTATAATTCCGAATATATTCCAAAATAAAACAAACAGGTTCTGGCAATTTTTTATTTTTTATTTTACTCTTATTTCAACATATTTTGATTAAAAGAAAAATACTGATAGAAATAAAATATTTCACACAAACAACAAAAAATATAATCGATAATCGCATGTGGCTATTGCCTGAAAATTTTAAAATGCGCTTAGGGGCATTGTGTTACTATGATAGCACGGCCGAGTGATCATAGTCAACTTATGTACAGTAGTCGAACAAATTATAGCCGCACCAAATTTTCACAAGTTTTAAAATATTATATTTGCTGTTATTTAATTTTGGTTAGTTTTTTATAGTTCATTCTTTAAAAACATCCATATAAATACAAGTTTAAATGCAGTGTCACACGATTGGGTATTTGCCAAAATTTTATGCAAATCATATCCTAATTGTGTGAACACCCAAAATATTTTTCTTTATCCCAATGACGAAAATTAATTGGTTGAAATTTTACAATAAAACATCGCAGTATTGTACCAATCTTTTGACTACAAAAAACAAAATTGTCCCATTTTTTCACCAATAGCAAAATGTACAAATCTGTGCAAATGTACCAATCGGGTGACACTGCCTTACAAATTTATCCAATTAAAAAATAAAGAAATCAACAAATTTTCGTAAAAATTTCGAGTTTTATAATTAAATTCTGAGTATGCAGTTTTGTGGCGCATTGAGTTTTAGTAGGATAAAGTACGAGTTTCAAATGGCTAAAAATTCGATTGATTTTTTAGAGTTTTCAAAAAGTTCGAAATTGTGCGAAAATTTGTTGACTGTTTTTAATGTTGCACAAATTTGGAAACTTGGATTTACACGGGTTTTTTTAAAGAATGAACTATATTTCTATAAAAAAATAACAAAAGTTCCATAACAACAAAAATAATACGTTAAAACTTGGCAAAAAATAGATCGGCACATTAGGGGTAATGATTACTTTTTTTGTGCGAAATTAATAGCAGCTAAAATATTGCACTATTTTATATTTACTATTACTATTTTAAAGTCAGTAAATAAAATGTGAAAACATGACTTAGATTTCGAAAGACAGACATTTCTGCGCAATGTTTTTTATGTTCAAATGGTGAGTATATGTATTTAAGTAAAACTCGAAAACATTGTCTAATTAGCTTGGTTTTGAAACAAGTTATTTTCTTACCATACTCCACCCCCTCCCCCTTGAAATGAGCTACATAGTAAAATAAGTATGTTCATATGTACATAAACGATTTCATATAACAATTAATTGTGGCATTATCGAAAATCGTAAAAAAAAATTATAAACTACATGTCTCGCAGATATGCCTTGAGGAGAGATTCATAAGGCGGTTAGTGTTCATAAAACTCTTTATTTTCACTTAAGGTTTCAGTATTCCCCAATTCTCCACCGATATTATTTATACAGTACAGCGAAATTTCTTTACTACTTCAATGAAGAAGTAATCCGAATCCCTATGAAACCAAATAATAGAGGAGCACTTGCAACGTAGAAATTACTGCAAGTGAATTTTTTTCGAATGGTATCTAATTATCTATATAACTACATAAAATGATAGCCGTTTTCGTTGTTCTGCGAGATGAGCAAAATAAATAAAGCTTGTAAAATTAGGGTTAGTGTAGAGGCAGTGCAGGTAAACGTAATACTTTCTTTGATAATTGATAATACATAGTTGCATAATTTTTGAGGCACACATTTACCAAAATAACCTCCTGAAAAGAATCCGAACATTTTTAAAACTAATTTGTGAAAAGAATTTTCAAAGCTCTATTCACCTTGGGCAAACAATTTCGAAATAGCAATGCGTAGATTCTCTCAAAGATTTGCCTTTTTGCGAAGGCTTTTCATCAACAGTCTTTGCGAATCGGCGCGAGTGTCTTTGTAACTTAGCCATGGTTACGCTACAGGAGATGATATGTAATCCAAATTGAGGCTGCTATTTTTGCTCCATTTTCACTATTTATCACCATTAAAATGGGTTAATTACCACCAAAAATGCAAGCAAACTTTGGCAGCTGCTTTTGTTGCATAGCGCCACTTGCGGATACTAAAATTTAGGCTAATCTATTTTTAGCGAAAAGCGGATAAAATGTGAGCTTTCACATTTTAGCATATTTTAGCTATAACGAAAGTAAGAATCCGGCTGCTGGTCGAAACGGCGGCTTAAGTAAAAATAAAATCAACTCATTACATCTCAATTTATTTGATTCCTTTCCCCTTTTGTTTGCCGAAAGTTAACAAAATTGTAAAAGCTTACCTAAAATTATGGATGGGAATAAATCATAAAAAGTTTTGAGGTTATGCAACGAAGTCTATTTTTTTCATACAAATGATAAAAGGTCACTTCTTTTAATTGGGACATAGGTATTCACTTATATTTTTGTTTTCCATTTAAAATGTTCCTTTAATTACTCCAACTTTAAAAAAAAAAATTCACTTGAAACTTAAGAAATAAGCAGGTTACGCAAACCACGTATCAATAACGTTTTGAAAGTGTAACTTTTTGTGATTGCTGTCTAACGGCGTTTTTAATCTTACAAAAACAAAGTGAACTTTTTGTTATTTTGAAGTATTCCCAACAGATTGGCAACAAAAAATAATGTAAAACTGCGTTTACGAAAATGGACTTTCGCACAGCCAAATGAATCATTTGACCTAATGTGCACTGTAAGCATTTTTTTATATCTTTAATTGGAAATACCCACTGTACCTTTTTTGCCTTTTTTAAAGCTCATTTTGCTTTTTTTCATGTTTTTAGTGCCTTAAAAGTGCCAGTAAAAAGGCTTTTTAGGTAATGAAAAAAGTTGTTCCTGTTAATGCGGAAGTTGCTGGAATAGAGAGTAGAAAAGAAATAAATTTAAGTAAATTTGGTAATTTTTTCTTAGCGCTTTAAAAATATCTTGTATTTTTTAATTATAAACTCACTATCACCTTTTACTTTAAAGAATATTTCATATAATATTGTTATTTCAGTAAAAAGGTCATCCATTTTAATACAGATTTTTTCTTGCAAATTACTGAAAAATATTTATATTTATAGCTGAAGAAATATAGTATTTTCGCGTGCTATATTTTTTCCAACAGTATATAGTACGCCGATCGGAAAAACAGTACAATACTATATATTATAACGGTTGGCAACCCTGTGCCACTCTGCCATGATACGGTTGTTGCTCCCTTTCATGCCACAGTAATTTTGTATACAACTCTGAATCAATAAAATGCATGCTCCTTCTCGTTATCAACCCTAATCAGATTTTACCCCCGAGGAGTACTAAAAAAGATATTTTACTGTATATACTGTGGTTTCAACTGAAGTAATCGACTGAATGGCCGAGTCGTTCGCCCTCGGCAAAAGACACTAACGCATGCTCAAAATGTGATATTGTTAGTCTGACCATCACTGGTTTAGAGGACCCGAAGATATCAACAACATTTTAATAAAATCAGCATTTTGGTCAAACGTACATATACTCGAAGTTATTAATCCGTACTATTTTATGATTAAATTCTTACAGATTACTGTTTAATTTATTTAAGGCAAAGTAACCCATTTATTTGTCTAAAATTATACGATTTTTTGACTAAAGCCCTTTTACATAAAAAAACCCGCTCTTTGTCGCAGCTAGTTTATATATGTAGTTATGGGATAACCCGTAATAGACGCCTGTATAAATATGTTTTTAGGCTAGTTCTGGATTAGTATTTGAAAGCCTAGGTAAAGGTAAAAAATTGAACAAATTAAGCATTTAGTATCAACACAAAAATGAATGATTACTTACTTTAAATAAACGATTAATGTTGAAAAATGTTCATCAAAAAACCCAGGTTTTGATTTGAACTAAACTTTGCTGAGTTTTAAATCAAATATCTTTCAAACCAAAGTAGGCAGAGCAAAACCAAAACCAGTAGCTCATTTCTGTAACTTTTCTCTACTGGTAGGGAATGGGCCGTCAAACTGGCGCCATTCTCTACTAATGTGTTTCTGTAAGTGCGGTGAGTAGAGTTATGAATTTTCTGCTACTAGAGATATTCGCTCTGATCCAATACTTTTCGTGTAAAATCCTGTAAAAATTTCAAACAGCAAAATTACTCTCTGAAGTGAGAGTAAAAAGTAAGTAACAACCAAAAAGTACGGGATCAAAAAAATCATTTTTCCTGTAAAAACGTCAAACAGTGCTCGCTTGACACTTTTCATGATTTCACCAGAAGAAAAAGCTCGGGTAAAATCTTGCAGTGTGTAAAATCCTGTAAGTTCATGTAGTACGGGATCAGAGCTATTGTCAACTGGTCTTTAGCAAGTGAGAACTGATGAAACGACTAGAGAATGAATTAAGTTTTTGTTTTTATTTAATGTTGCTGACCAGCACTTGTACTAAGAAATTTCACACACATATTTGTCCATAAATTTTCTCTACTTAAAGGACAAATGAGATCCTGTCCAGTATCCCGAGGAAGTTACCCAGTTGCATAGAAATGAAGTGCAGCTACTACCCTCGAAAGAGTTCTATGAAAGCGCCTCAGGGATATGAAATGGATCACATGATTTTTGCAACCGCTGACATTGAAGTCGAAGGATATTTCTATCATCGTACGTTATAACACAAATGATCACATGTGTCTGTTTACTTCTAGCTTAATCTTATTGTTTTGCTTGTTTATTTATTATTTGCTGATTTACACAATTTTGAATAGCACATTACTCAAAAATTAATGTCAAATCTTTCAAATTCACTGCTTAATTTCAACTCAACACGAAATTCTCTATAGGTGAGTTATCGGAGTTACTGCCATACCTAAACAAAAGCGTTGGGCGGAACGGTTTCTGACGCCTAGCGTTAGCGCCGAAGTGCCATACCTAAACAAAAGCGGCAACGCTACGTCAAATGCAGAAACAACACCAACAATAAGCATAGGTTTGTTTGTGTGTAACACAAAAATGACAGTTTCGCCGTTTTCTGCAGCCAACTTTAATACCTAACGCCCTGTCTAAATCGGAATTTCTAACCGCTCAGCGTTGACGCCGCGTTATTTCGGTATACTTCATACAAATTGTATGGGCATGAGAATTTTTTGACCGCGAGACAACGCTGACGCTTTTGTTTAGGTATGGTAGTTATGAAAACACTAAAATCTCAACGATTGACAAAAACTTGATGGTTGAGAACAAAGTCATCAGCAGTAGAAAACTTCTATATTGAGCTATAGAAACGAGCTACAGATTTGGAAAATTCAGAGTTTTTTTATAGGTAAGCCATTATCACAGTTTGATCACTCACACCCTCCAAAAAAGTGCACCGTGCAACGTACCCCTGTAGGGAAACGAACTAATGCGGAACTGGTTCGGTTCTAGTGCGTTTGGAACCATGACTAGTACGCGTTAATTCTCTTTTGCATGCTAGCGACTGGCGAATTTAACATTGCGATGTTCTAGAAAGTGTCAATTGTCCCCCGTTGCATCCCTTTGGCTCTAGTTTCGAATCAGTTCTAAATTCGACAGATAAGATCTAGTTCGTTTGCAATCTCTTTTTCTATAGTTCCGAACCAGTTCCAAATTCGACAGATGAGATCTAGTTCGTTCTGCATCCCCTTTTCTATAGTTCCAAACCAGTTCCTAATTCGACAGATGAGATCTAGTTCGATCTGCATTCATTTTTTATGTGTAGTTCCCAACCTGTTATAAATTCGTCACCTTAGATATATATTTCTAATCGGGCTTGTCGAAACATTTCCCTTTTATATTAAATACGATCGGTTGAAGGAAGGACAATACCATCACAAATGTTTAAACGCATTTATTAAAAATTTATAAACCACATTAGTAGTAGTAGTAGTATTAAACTTAAGTAGTAAGTAAAAAACATAAGTGCGTTCTGCTTAAAAGTAAAAATATTAGTTCACTTTGTCCTACTTGTCTAAATTTAAGCATATTGATTTTTAAGTAAATTCAGTTCTTTTTAAGCTTATATGTATATGAAGTACTTCGAAAATTTTTGTCGTACTTAACTTAAATAAGATACACAGTCAGTCAATAAAGTTTAGGTACAGCGAAGTTTTTACAATACCGGCAAATATGTTATTTTTCCCTAATTTTTTATAAAAATATGGTTAATTCTACACCAAAAACCCCAAAAATCAGAGTTCCAAACCTTATACAAAATTAAAGAAAACTCTGCGAATTTCCATCCAAGTATTGCAATTTACACTCTTAGAAAAAAGCTAAATACTCAGTTATTAGCCCATTCAATTTTAGTATAACAAAGTGCAAGTTTGAGGTAGCTAGGACTTACCATTGATATTTAGCATTTTTTTTTTGTTGTTTGGTAAGTCCTAGCTTCCTCATACTTGCACTTCATTATACTAAAATTGAATGGGCTAAAAAACTTTTTCTAGAGAGCGTAAATCAAAAGTGAATTATTTGAATGAAATTTTGCAGAATTTTCTTAAATTTTGCACAAGGTTTGGATCTCTGATTTTTGGGGATTTTGTTGTAGAATTGACCATATTTTTATAAAAAATTACCGAAAACTAAAATATTAAAAAAATAGTTGCCCGTATTGTAAAAAATTCGTTGTACCTAAACTTTACTGACTGACTGTATTAAGGTAGCTGTGGTGGTTTGCATAAAAAAAATTAATTTGTCTTTTCTTAAAAAAGGGTAGCTCTGGTGGCTTGTATTTTTAAATAAATTTTGTGAGAATGTTGTAATTATTTTGACGCTTTTTTTTTAAATGCCTCTTTTTCTGCAACTGCATTGCGTTTCTCAGTTGTCCTTCATGATCTTGGCATTTGTTTATGGAATCACTAAGCATAATGATTGTTAAGCAACTCAAAAACTATACCAGCGTGATTACCGACGTATCCTTTTGAGAGTAGCCGCACCCTTATAAAAGGAATAAGACCCAAACTTTTCAGGTACAAATTTCAGTAGGTTGCGTCGTTATGGCCTTTTCAATTTTATAAATTATCATTATTTTTGAGTGGAAAAATAAAACTGAAAATTAATGATAATCTCTGCCCGAAAAAATAAAAATCATAAAATAATCATTATTTGTAATCCCAAAAATAAAAATCAAATAATAGTTATTTCCGTTTGAGCGACAAAACAAAACTCAATAATAATTCATAAAATAATGATTAAATGCTGATTTAAATTATTTTACTCATAATGATTACCTTACCTGCTTTTAAAATTTAAAATAAAATAGTTTAGTGAAAGTACCACATTCCACTGCTTTTGGCCTGGTGCGGAACTAGTTACTGTCGGACTGGTTCGTTTTTGGCGAAAAAGAACTAGTACTGAACTAGCAATCTGGTTCACTAGTTCGTGTTTTCCCTACAGGGACAATGTATACACAGCGCTGAATTTCCAAATTGTACCAAAAAAGCACAATTGTGGCAACTTTATCATCACTGTGCTTAATGCTTACGACTTGAACCCCTTTCGCGTTTCATATTTTAGGCGCATATGTTATTCATTTACAGATTTTTATACACGAGCGCATTTGTGCGCAAGGGTATTATAACTTTGTTCACATAATGGTTGTTTGTAACATGCAAAACGAATCGAGATAGATATAGACAAATGTATACGTAAATGATGAGAATGAAAAGATAAATCGATTAAGCGGTGGCTGTCTGTCCGTTCGTCCGTCTGTGCACGCGATAACTCGAGTAAAAATTGAGATATCTTAACTAAACTTGGTACCTGTACTTCAGGCGTAGGACGGATGGTATTGAAAATGGGCAAAATCGGACAATAACCACGCATACCTCCCATATGACGGTAGTTTTCAGAAATACGAAAACTACGATATTTTAGTAACTTCCGAAGATTATTAATTCAAAATTGATATATACACTACTTTTTAGGCGAAAATTAAGAATATTATAAATTTTTGGAAAATGGGCGTATCCACTTACGGTTGGTAATCGCTCAACCAATTTCTCCGAAACTTGGTACAGTGTTTGGCCTTGACCAACATGCCTGAAAATTTTTAAAACCGGGCAATAACCACGCCCACATCCCACATAACGGTAATTTAGAGAAATACGAAATCTTCGATAAATCAGTAAATACTAAAGCTAATTGATTCAAAATTGATGCTTGCAACAATTCTTTACCAAGAAATACGTTTATGACAAAACTTTGGAAAATGGGCGTGGCAACGCCCACTTATGGTCACATATATGTATCTAGATAACGGTTCTACCAATTTGTACCAAACTCAGTATGATTATTGTACTTGCCACATAAAAGCAAATTATTGAACTCGGACTAAAATTGTGGCCACTTTTCATATTTGTAACGGTAGATTTCAGTAATGCTTGAAACTTTTATATTTCGAAATTTAAGGACGCTAATTTACTCAAAATTGTTATTAAAAACAAATCCTTGAAAATAAGTAACATGGTTTGGAATTTTGGGAAATGGGCGTGATACCGCCCACATATGACTGTATAAGTTTATCTCATTATGTCTAACTGAACGTTCTCTCGAAGATTTTTAAAATAGGGTTAAACCACCCCGACTTACCATGCAGCGGTAGGAGAAAAACATATATTTAATACTTGCGCCGGGTATTTAATGTTCGGCTCCGCCCGAACTTAGACTTTATTACTTGTTTGCAATAGAAATTTAGCGAAGCGATTTCTAGAATCTCACTGCTGGGCCAAGCCAAGAAATCAATGAGACGCTTACCGAGATGGACTTATGTAGTCACACGAATAAGTTGTTCTTTTTTTTTCATTAGTTCTTTTTTTTTTGTAAGCAACTTTGTTCATTGTATTTGTTGAACAGTCTCGTGCCGACGAAACAGGTGTACAGAATAAAGCAAGGCCGTGTAGCAAATATAATATACATATATAGGGTATTCACTTGACATGTTAACCGTCGTAAAATCTTAAGTTTAATATTTTTTATGTAAAATGATGATTTAAATGGTTTTAGAGGACTTTTATATCATGTTCCCACCGGAGCTAACCACGTAGTTATGGCTAATGAGTTGGTTATCCCGATAACCCACTTTATTTAGCGTAGTTTCGCCATATAAAAATGACAGCACTTAACCATTTCACTGAGATGGTTAAAAGCTAACCAACTCGAAACCACGTCGAAAGTCTGATACAACCCTGTGTTTTCCCGCCATCTGTGGGTCATTAACGTTAAAATATAAAAAAAGTAAGTGCCCCTGGGCCACACTGTAGAAGTAAAACTTACGTTACTTCTCTATCTATACATATGTAAACACATCTGCTTTTGCTTAAGGTTATATTTTTTCGCTTTTTTTCTATCAATGTAGATCCCTACCTCTACCACTGTTCGTTTTAATAACATTCATGTCATTCTGTTTTTCCATTATCTTCATTTTTATCATTATACTCTAACGATAACAAAATCGATTATAACGTCCATCAAAATACCGATACCAAAATCGATGACAGATTCGATACAAATTTCAATAGCAACATCGATAATACCATTGGTAGCTAAATCGATTAGGAAATCGATAAAAATATCGATAACAAAATCGATAAGTATCGATAACAAAATCGATAAATATCGATAACAAAATCGATAATTATCGATAACAAAACCGATAAAAATATCGATTATTTTATCGGTAGGTCTCAAGAATCCCGAAAATCTCTAAAATCCAAAAATAGTTCCCAGATTGAGTCTCTGTGTCTCTTTTTATATCCTTTCCTCTTTAATTACCTCTATTTTAATCTTTCTTCTCATATCTTCATCTTTGCTTTTAGCGGTATCCTCATCCTCCTCTTTGTCTTTACTTTTATGTTCATAATTTTTTTCAGCTAAATATTCTCCTTCACATTTGTTCTTATATATATAAGTAAAGTGTTTAGATTTACCTTGGTCTTCAGTTTTGCCTTTATCTTTACGCATCTTTGTTTTTGTTGTTATTTTTACCTTTGCCTTTATCCTTTTCTTCATTTATGTACGTAGTCACCTTTACTTTCATTCTTGTATTGGTCTTTTTCTAAGTGTTATTCTTTAACCTTTTGTTAGCAAATTTTTGTTAAATTTATAGATACCATATGCATAAGAAGCACTTGTTTCAGCCCCAACCATTTTCGTTGCACCATTTCCGTTGCAACATTTCTGTTGCATCATTTCCGTTGCATATACACAAGAAGTACTTGTTTCAGCCCCAATCATTTCCGTTGCATCACTTCCGTTGCATCATTTCCATCCCAACCAGATCCGTGTGTAATTTCCGCTTAACTTGCCAATTTACTCCCAACCAACCAACCGCCGCCGTTTCCACCGGTTTCAGTAAAAAATTTGAAAGTTAGCCGAATTTCACTGTTAAAAAGTAATTCTTTCATAGCAATGCGCCCATAAAGTAACTTCGTTTTTTTTGTGTGTGTGGCTGTCGAAATTGGCGGATGCAGAACTTTACTTAAGTTGTTAAAAAATATATGTAAAATTAAATTTATATAAAGTAGAAAAGGTTTAGATCCTATTGCTCTTTAAAAAATTAAGTGTTTGATACGTTCTACTTTATAGAAAATGCTAAAAATTACCTAATTACATATTATCCTTACATTGCCTCGCGTTCTTATTTTTGCGTGAATAAAAAATATTTAAGTCAAACAATTAATGTCAGAAACGAAAATAAAAAAATCAATATAGTACGGAAAATTTGTTTTTGCTCCGATTTTTGCAGTGATTTAGTCCTGAATCGAGTTTTCTGGTCCGAACACTGTTCTTTACATTTTTACTGTTTTATAAACCTCAAACCGCAGTGTGGACAGCAATAGTTAGTGATGTGGTTAAGTTCGATTTGAGATAGTTAACTTTTTGGTGGGGACATGGTATTAACTACACCGAAATGTTTTTAAACTGATAAAAATTATAATTTGCTCCCTAAAACCATTTTAACCGTTGTTTAACATACAAAAATGTTAATCTTAAAATTTTACGACGGCTTACACGTCTTGTTAATCCCTTAATTATGTATGCTTTTATTGGAAATTTCAAGACCCTACCCCCAAATTTGATTCGTTTTTATGAGAAATATTATTGCCTATTTTTATAGATTTTGTAAAAGTCATTTAGAGGTCGCGAACTGTCGATTTAGGTGAGAAAATAATATTTTGTAGCTTTAGGAGTCTTTGAATGACTATTTTTGATTCGGTTTCAAAGGTCGAATATGATCTGAGAAGAGGATATATAGGCCTTTAAAATGGTATATAATAAGCTATTGTCGGACTAGGCTTGTTGGGATTTTTTATCGGATAAAAAAAAATGGAGTGGAATGGATGGAGTGCAATGGGGTATAGTTGTTGTGCTGGGTATGCAGTTACAGTTGCAGGGCTATACTCAATCCCGAATCTTGCGTCCTCGTTCTAGCACTCTGGTTTACCTGAGCAACCCATGTGCGAAATGTGGTAACCAATCCGAGTGGATCCTTGGGTGACGGCAGAAAGAGAGGGAGCTTCGGTGGGGCCACTCCGACTCATTTGATTTAAGGGCTCACTGAAGTCCGCAGCGTTTGTTCACCAGTTGGTGCGGCTGCAAGCGGGTGTCTGTCTTGGAGCAAGCGGCTCGCTATATAAACGTGTATTTGGTTGCGAAACCACCCACGTCCCAGCAATGGGTTGTGCGCTAGATTTGGGACCCGCCACGTAAAAAACACTTCCAGTGAAGAAGCAAGGCAAAGCCTCGGATGAGACCCCCCCTTGTGATGACGACTACGGCAAACTTTTAAAGGACTGCGATTTGAGGCCATGCACCTGGAATGTCCGGACCCTTAATGGGGAAGGTGCCTCAGCCCGGCTGGTTGATGTCCTCGTAAGGACAAAAGCTGACATCACCGCCATCCAAGGAATGCGTTAGACCGAGCAAGGCAAGTAATGCCTTGGGCCTTGCGTCTTATACTACAGCTGCCATGTAAAGGAGCGCAGATTCGGTGTTGGATTTGTAGTAGGAGAGAACTCCGTCGCCGAGTATTGCCGAGGATGAGAAGATCTCTTCTATGAGCGCGTGCTTTTCGACTTCAATGCCAGGGTGGGTAAGGAAGGGATTTTCGGAACCACCGTCGGAAAATTAAGCCTCCACGATGAAACGTCCGACAACGGACTGAGGCTGATCGACTTCGCCGGGGCCCGAAACATGGTCGTATGCAGTACTAGGTTCAAGCATAAAAATATTCAACAATATACGTGGCAGTGTTTTGGAGGTACGTACACTTCGAGGTCCAAACATCGACTCGGACCACTATCTTGTTGCAGCCAAGATACGCACCCGCCTCCGCGCAGAAAAAAATTTGCGTCCAAATATGCAAGAAAAGCTTAACCTCGAACTAGGGTTGCCAGATTTTTTATGCACGAAATCAGTACGTTAGACTTGTTCATGCTAAAAAAATCAGCACTTTTCAGTACATTTTTATTCAAAGCAAAATTATGAATGTAAGTAACAGATAATACTTTAAACCGCCAGAGTACTTGTTTTTAACAAAATTTTGGTATATAAATAAAATATAGTTCATAAAAAAAAATGTTATTCATTCTAACATGAGTATACACACATTGTACACAGAAGCCAATAAATTATTTTATATTCATGACATTTTTGAATAGCAATAATGAGACGCAAAAACGAGGACAAGACGAAGTATCTCCTGTCATCAAACAAACAGTCAGCACATTCGCGCCTTGGCACCCACGTCACTGTTGACAGTTACAATTTCGAGAAAGTAGAGAATTTCGTTTATTTGGGAACCAGTATTAACACCGATGATAATGTTAGCATGGAAATCCAACGCAGAATCACTCTTGCCAACAAGTGCAACTTTGGACTGAGTAGGCAATTCGGGAGTAAAGTCCTCTCTCGACGTACGAAAACCACGCTCTTTAAGTCACTCATCATGCCCGTGCTGGTATATGGCGCAGAAGCATGGACAATGACAAAATGAATGTGAACAAAGACTACATTTATTATATTTTTAACACATTTTGGACACAAAAAGGCAATTATTCTTTGTTTAAACTAAAAATGTGTAAAGGTTATGTATAAATTAACAATTTTTATACACAAATTTCAAATTCATTTCGTTGGGTTTGTTTTGATTTTGAAAAATTCCAAATGTCAAAGACTAACAAAAGCTTTTGTAGAACTTTTGTTTCTGAGTAAGTTCAATAAAATTGGACGGCAATTGGAACGGACTTGCTTCGTTATTTTGTTTAAATGCCTTAAAATGCGTCATTTTTGGAAATGCGAATTCGTATGGAGAAATGCGTCATTTGGCCTTGCGTTTCGGATTTCTCGCACAAATTACGCATTTGGGCTAAATGTAAATGTAATATTAATTAATTTTTTCAACTACGCAAAAGACTAAGAATTCGCTAAAAAGAGTATAAGACTCTTTGTCTTGTATGCAAAAATCTTTTACAATGTCAGTAAATTGTGAAAAAGTAGTTGTAAGTTATAGGCAAAAGCCATTCGAATATTCAAATTTGTTGTTATTAAACTGAAAGTTATTTTCGAGATAACTAGCAACACTCGACAAAAAAGTCAGCCTTGTTTTTAAATAACTTAAGCTCCATCATATTATCGCAACTGGTATGTAACCACCCGGCGATATGCCCATAAAACAGTTGATCTTTTTGTTGTATTTATTTTTTAGGCATATCAAACATTATCTGAAACATGTCAACTATAATTAAATTATGTTCTTCTTACATTTTACAGTACAGTTTAAGGAAGTTCCAACGTTATGTAAAAACTTTAGGAAAATCCTAAAATATTTTGTTTGAATTGAAAATTCAGTACAAATCAGTACAAATTTTGAGAAAATCAGGACATTAGCGTACTGATTGAAGAAATGAATAAAATCAGGACAAGAGTTGAAAAGTCAGTACTGTACTGATCAAATCAGTACGTCTGGCAACCGTACCTCGAACAGTTGCTATCACAACAGACAGCCAATGCATTTACTACTCGACTCTCACGCCTGATCTCAAAGTGCACTCTTTAACAAACCGACATCTGCGAGCAGCGGAACCACATTTCCCGCTCATTAAGTACCGCCTTTGAAGAAGTAGTCGGATTTCAGCGAGCCGGAAAGAACAACTGGTACGATGGAGTGTAAGGAAGCTGCAGAGAAAAAAGATGCCGCCTACAGGGCTACGTTGCGATTGGGCGCAGCGCGCGCCATATGGGGCCGTTATAGGCATCTGAAGAGGGAAGCGAGACATATTTGCAGCAATAAGAAGAGAGAGGCCGAAATATGTGAGTGCGAAGAGCTTGAAATGCTGGCCGATAGGAAGAATGTTCGAAAATTTTACCAAAGAGTTAGGAGACTTACGGAAGGTTTCAAGACCAGGGCGTCCTCCTGTAAGAACAACAATGGCGACCTAGTTACCGATGTTCTGAACATACTCAAATTATGGAGGGAACACTTTTTTACCCTACTGAATGGTAGCAGCACGGAAAGTTGTGGAGAAGAAGAACCCGAGCCCCCAGTCGATGATGACGGAGTCGATGGTCCTCCGCCCGACCATGACGAGGTACGAATAGCAATAATAGTAATAATATCCCAACGGTTTTTACCCTCCATTACCGCCCATCCGCACGAGGGGCGCAGTGCGCATGACGTACGGAACCAGTGTTTTCAATTTTTGCGCCGAGTCACGATAGGCAGGAGTTTGTTAAGTGTCGAGATCTAAAACTGTTCAGCTACAGAACTAAATTCATCAGCCGATTTTATGCCTTTATTTTAATGATTCATTTATTGAGAGAGGACAGTATCGATTTCTTAATGCTGAAAAGTGGATCTGATATATCAAACGTGCTGGAATGAGAGTTAAAATCCTGGCATAAGCAACGGAGTGGGTCGTGCAATTCAAAATTAGTTTTACAGGCTTTCAGAAATAGGGGGCAAAAGTGTCTTGATACCCGGGAGGGAACATTAAGGCTAACTAAGAAGAAGCGGACTTGAAATTGAGCCTGTTAGTAATTTAACTATAAAAATTGTACCAAGCATTTGCCTGCGGCTGGAAAGTGTAGGAAGATTAATAAGTTTTAATCGGCTCGTATAAGGTGGAAGGTTATATTGAGAATTCCAACGGAAATTTCTTAAAGCAAAAAGTAGGGACTGTTTTTGAATTGATTCTGTCTTGTCTGAGTAAATTTGATACCTTGGATTCCAAACCACCGAACCGTATTCCAGAATTGGCCTAACTAATGTTGTAAACAGGGCTTTAGTGATGTAAGGGTCACAATATTTTTTACAAATGCAAGTACACCTTTAGTCTTGTTGACTGTCACATTAATCTGAAAATAAAAATTAAGCTTAGGATCCATTGTGGTACCAAGGCCCACAAAATTGTATACCTGTTCCTGGTTATGGTTACCTATTGTATAAGAAGCGGGATGAACAGCTCTTCGCGAGAAGCTCATTACTTTACATTTCTTAGAGGAATAAGATTTACTTGACACCAGTAAGCCATGCTGTCTAAGTCTGATTGTAGGAAAGACCTTTCTTTAATTGAAACGTACGATTTATAAAGCTTTACATCATCTGCACACATTAAAATTTTGGAAAATTGTATATTATCATTTTTTATATCATCAAATTGTATATTACATCATCTGCACACATTCAAATTTTGGAAAATTGTATATCTGTAGAAATATCGTTTATAAAAAGCAAAAACAGAACCGGGCCTAGGTGGCTACCTTGAGGGACTCCTGAAGTAACATCAATGACGTCAGAGATAGTACTTTTAAACATTACCCTTTGTGATCTATCATAGAGGTATGAAGAGATCCAACGTAGAAAATTAGGTGGAAGACCAAGAAGATCAAGTTTGTAGATGAGCAACGAGTGGCACACTTTGTAAAATGCTTTACTGAAGTCAGTATATATAACATCAACAGTTTTGCTTTCACTAAATGCTTTTGAGATATAGGATATTAATTCAAGTAAATTTGTAGAAGTTGATTTGCCCTTGCAAAATCCATGTTGACAATATGAAATGCTAGAAGAGATAGAATGCGTCAACTGATTTGTTATAATTGCTTCAAATAATTTAGGAATTGCAGAAAGCTTAGCTATTCCCCGGTAGTTCTCCACTGAACTACCGCTTTTATGTAACGGGGCTATGAACGATTCCTTCCATATAGTTGGAAAAACGCCCTCTTTAAGAGATAAATTAAATAACGCTGTTAACGGCTCATAGAGATAATCAGAACAATTTATAAGAATACAAGTAAGGATCTGGTCAGGACCATAACTGAAGGACTGCTGTAAGGATTCCAGATAAACTACTACATCATCGGGAGATATTACTGCGATATTTATTGAGTTCATTGGACATAGTTTAAAAGGATAGTCAATGTTAGCATGTGAGTTAATGGAATAATTGGATTTAAAAAACTGAGCGAACATGTTAGAAATTGTTTGATTATCACTAGAGATGGTATTTTGATACTTCATGGCCGAAGGAAACCCACGTACATTTCGCTTGGAGTTTACGAAGTCATAAAATGATTTGAGGTTATATATTATACGCCGTTTGATTTTACACAAGTGAGCTTTATAATACTTTTTGTTTAATTCAAAAAACTTATGACGCAAAATTGAGTATTTTACATAGTATTAGTGTAAACCGGGTTTTTGTGTAATCTAAAATAACGCGACTTTCTGTTTCTCAGTTCTTTAGTGAACCATAACTGTGTTTGCTCTTCAGGAACATACATGCGTTTAGACACATGCTTTTCAAATAATTTATGTAAAGTAAAGTTAAGAAGTGCAACGCTTTGTTCAATATTTTCTTTAAATGCAGGCCACGACAATTTAGACAGTTCTTTGTTAAGCGCTTTAAAGTTGGCTTTCGAAAAATCAAAGCGAATATTTGGTTCGTATGCTTGGGTACTGCAATTTTGACCATCACTTATAACTTCGTAAGATACCTCCATAGCAGGGTGGTAGACATCTTCGGGTAAAACTAGTGGATCACACTTATTTACAACGGACTTAGATGCATCACCAACATAAAAAAGATCTAATACTTTACCAAACTTATTGTGAAGTACATTAACCTGAGTTAGGTAGAGTTCAGCCATCTCCTCTAAAAATACGTTGTTGCACGCACTAGACGCGAAAGGTATGATATCATTGTCAATGATGTTCCATGATATGCTTGGTAAATTAAAATCACCCAACACAATCATTGAATAAGAGGGTTTAGTCAGTAAATTAACTAATTTCAGTAAAGAGATGAGTCGTGAATACACCAATGTGCAGATCGGGGAGGGATATAGCATAAAGCTAAGTAAATAGACCCTTTTCCAGCCTGTACACGAATGCATTTGAACTCTACTGAATCAATGTGTGGAAGACTAACTTCTTCAGATGGTATTGAAGAGTCTACAGAGAAGAGCACGCCACCGCCGATTCTGTCCTCCCTATCTGAATCTCTGAATTGAAAATGTGAGGTTTCAGCCAAATTTCAGTAAAAGAAAGAATATTATAACTACATTCAAGGCCTTCAAAGTATAAGTTCGTTAATTTAGTATTTAAGCGTCTTACATTTTGGTAATAAATACTTAAAGCAGATTTAATAATTAGTTTTTTGATTCAGTGTTATGACGGGGAATATTAGCTAAGTTATTTACTTTTTTGGGCCTATATTCGAATTCACGAACGAAACCTCCGGGGCCAAAAACAACTACTAAGCAGCGCATTAAAATTATCTAAATTTACGTCAATTTTAAATGAAGCAATATTTCTTTCGTAATTAAAATTAAATTTTCTAATGCTTAAGTCGACAGTTGTAATTTTTGATGAGATATAAAGTTTTATATCATCTTCGGTAGTATCTCTCGAAAATCTAGGAACAAATATTGACTTCTTTGGCGGAACCACAACTAGTTTCCTCGTATCAGACTGGAGTACCGGCGGAGGGGGTTGAGTTACTGCGTTAGTAGTTGAGGATAGGGAAGGCGGTGGAGGTGGGAAGGGGAAGATACTTCAGGCTCTTTATTATCCGAAGCAGATTTCGTTACACGGTCTTTTGAGGCTGAGGATTCTGATGCTGGAGGACACGGAGAAGATAAATTAATTAAGTCCGTCGGAAGATTATTCTGACGTGCAACGGCAGCAATTTCCTTAGATGGACTATGAAGACGCTTACGTTTAGACACACGGATATCCTTAACAGATTGCAAGGGATCTAAGCATTTGAATGATTTAAACATATTTTCATAATGCTTAAATTTTTCTGTCGGTACCGATAATTCTCTTCCTATTTCTGTAAAACCATTTCTGGTTTGCCTAAATAGCTTGAAAAGATCGACTTCAGTTGACCTGCACTTTACGCAAGACCAGCGAAGGCCGTTGCCATCATTAATAGCGTCCGGAATTCTTCCCGTCAAACCAGCACATTTCAGATGGTAAATACCATCACACAGCCAGCACGATAAGCAGCGTTCAAGATCGCACTTCATATTGAAAGATTTATGTAATACACTCGTTATTAAAAAGACAAACAAAATAGATTATAACAATTAATGAGCTGATGTAAATAGCTTTAAATAAATGTAGCGAACAGTTTGAGTATCACTGTAATTATGACACTTAATAAACGCAACGCAAACAGCTGTGACAAGAATTACTAGAAGAAGTAAACAAAAAGAGTAGAACAAATGTGCAAAAACAAAATGAATTCAGTTCACTACAAAGGATACAACAACAATATAGCAACAAATGACTCAGCAAAATTAGAATGTATGCTAGTGAAATTTAATTAAATTTACTTTAATATAAAACCAATAACTTTCACTTAGCTTCAATTATTTCACACTCTGATGCTCATAAGCACTTTTTATCACTACTTTAACACAGAATTAGCACAATGAACTTAGTAAGTAGAAAGCCAAAATCAGAGCACAATAAAGTACAACCTCACAGCTTGACGTTTGCTAGGTCAAACCATAAAGCTGCTGGAGCTGACGCCTGCCAGCTGAGCTGTTCAAGTACGGTGGCGAGGAGTTGATAAGGTCAATGCATCAACACTTATGCAGAATATGGTCAGATGAACACATGCTCGGCGACTCGAATTAAAGCGTGATCTGCCCAATCCACAAGAAAGGCCTTTCGCGCCAACTACCGCGGGATCAGCCTTCTAAGCAAAGGTTACAAGGTCTAATCGAGCTATTGTGTGAAAGACAGAAGCCCACCGTCAATGAACTGATCGAGCCTTATCAGTGTGGCTTAAAGACTGGAAAATCCACCATAGACCAGTTATTCACAATACGCCAAATCTTTGAAAAGACTTGCGAGAAAAGGATCGACACTCACCACCTATTTGTCCACTTTAAAGCCGCTTTCGACAGCACTAAAAGGAGTTGCCTATACGCCGCTATGACTGAATTTGGCATCCCCGCCAAACAGATATGGCTGAGTAAAATGACGTTGAGCAATACCACCAGCTCCGTGAGTATTGGGAAAGACCTCCCCGAGCCGTTCGCCACCAAACGGGGTTTCAGACAGGACGACTTCCTTCCATGTGACTTCTTTAATCTGATGTTGGAGAAGATAATAAGAGCTGCAGAACTGAACCGCTCAGGAACAATTTACTACAAGAGCGTGCAATTGCTGGCTTATGCCGATGATATCGACATCATCGGTAACAAAAACCGGGAACTCTGCTCTGACTTTTCCAAGTTGGATAAGAAAGCAAAGCGAATGTGTCTGGTGGTAAACGAGGACAAAACGAAGTATCTCCTGTTACCAAACAAACAGTCAGCACATTCACGCCTTCGCATCCACGTCACTGTTGACAGTTATAATTTCGAGAAAGTAGAGAATTTGCTTTACTTCGGAACCAGCATTAACACCGATAATAATGTCAGCATGGAAATCCAACGCAGAATCACTCTTGCCAACAAGGGCTACTTTGGACTGAGTAGGCAATTCGGGAGTAAAGTCCTCTGCCGACGTGTGAAAACCAAACTCTATAAGTCACTTATCATGCCCGAGTATGGACAATGACAACATCCGATGAGGCGGCTCTTGGAGTATTCGAGACCACAGATGATGGAACGATGAGCTGTATGAGCTTTACAACGACATGGACATAGTGCAGCGAAATAAAATACAGCGGCTCCGCTGGCTTTGCCATGTCGTTCGAATGGACACATAAGCTCCAGCTCTGAAAGTATTCAACTCGGAACTCGCTGGTGGTAGGAGAGGAAGAGGGGCCACCCACTGAGAAGGAAAGACCAGGTGGAGAAGGACTTGGCTTCACTTGGCATTTCCAATTGGCGGCAGTTGGCAGAGAGGAGAAACGACTGGCGTGCTTTGTTGAACTCGGCCAAAATCGCTTAGGCGATTACAGCGCCAAATAAGAAGAAGAAGAAATTAAAAAAATACCTATATATCTCTTATTTTTTTTAATTTTGACCATTGATTATTTCTGCAATTTCAAAATATGGAGTACTATCTCAAATTAAATCTGTTTTCAAATAAACTGATACCTCATTTATTGCGATCGCATAAAAATTGTCGAATTTAGACGACTTTTCTAAAATACGGCCTTGAATTTATATGTATGTATGTACCAGGATTTCAGATTTTTTGAGCAGTCTGGCTAAGGAATTCATCAATATTCGTTCAAAATTGATATATACAATCGCTCTTTAGCAAAAAAGTGGTTTTTCAAGAAATTTTAGGAAATTCAACCAAATTTGGTGAACAAATCGCGCTTAGGCTTCTTACGCGCCGTTCTGAGAATGTTTGAAATCTGACAAAAACCACGGGCTCCACCAACGTAACGGTAATTTCAAAAAACTCAAAGCTAGCTATATTATAGGAGGAGTAGCTTTTGTCCGATTTAAAAAATTTTCAAGACGGTACTTAAGGAGGCTAAGCACAACGTATATACCAAATTTGGTAGAGATCGGTCAAGTAGTTTTTGAGATAGGCATATATCACATAAGTGGGCGGTGCCACCCCCATTTTCCTAAAATTTCTTGAAAAACCACTTTTTTGCTAAAGAGCGATTGTATATATCAATTTTGAATAAATATTGATGAAGTCCTTAGCCACACTGCCCAAAAAATCTGAAATTCCAGTACATACACATATATAAATTCAAGGCCGTATCTAAGAAAGCACAGGCTTTGACTTGCGTCAAGTTAATAGTTATATTAATAAGTATGCTCGGATCTTAGATTTAATTTTCTTATCGATTAATTTAAATTTTACGCTCTTGGAATGTTGCTCCTATTTGCGGACTTTTTTAGTGCAAATTACGTTAGTGAAGATGATACGGATCTTATTAATCCTACAGTTTCTGACTCACACGTATCTTTTGGCTCTCTGTTGCTGACCGAGGATGATGTGCTGAAGGGTATTTCGAGTTTAAAAGCATCCACTCAGACTGATGTAGATGGCCTGTCTCCTATTCTCTTCAAGAACTGCTCTGCTCTCATTAAGACTCTACTTTTGATCTTTAATTTATCGATCTCTGTGGGTACGTTTTTAGCGGATTGGAAAAGTGCTTATATTACACCTATCTTCAAAAGTGGAAATAAAAGTGATGTTTCGAATTACAGACCGATTGCTAAATTGACAACGGTTGCTAAATTATTCGAAAGCATTATCAAGGATAAAATTGCTTTTGCAATTCAATTTGTCCGAATCAGCACGGTTTCGTTAAGGGGAGATCCACGATATCTAATCTTGCTATTTTTACGGATGACTGCATTCGAGGCTTTGAGGCTGGGTATCAAATTGATACAGTATATACTGACTTTGCCAAGGCATTCGATAGGGTGTCTCATAAAATCTTAATTAGTAAATTGGCGTACATGGGTTTTCACTCCGTCTTCCTCGAATGGATCTGTTCCTATCTATCGGAGAGGTACTGTAGGGTGCAAATCGAAGACACAACATCGCGTTCTTTTCACGCTAGTTCTGGGGTCCCTCAGGGAAGTATCCTTGTACCTCTTTTATTTATAATCTTTATCAATGACATAAGCTCGTGTTTCTTATTCTCCAAATTTCTTCTATACGCTGACGATCTCAAAGTTTATTCGGTTGTAACGCGACCTGGGGACTCTGTTTCTCTTCAATCTGATCTAGATAGAGTTAACTCTTGGTGTGAAAGAAATTAATTCTTCTTAAATACTGAAAAATGTTCTCATATGGTTTATTCTAGAAAGTCGATTACAGTAAGCACATCTTATACGATAACAGGTACTAAACTGAAATTTGTTGATCAAGTCAAAGACCTAGGGGTTTATTTTGACTCCAAGCTCACTTATAATACTCATATTAACTTCATTGTTGCAAATTCCTATTCCACGTGGGCCTTTGTGCGTCGTAACTGTTCTGATATTTCTGACCCGTACACTCTTAAAAAACTTTATATTGCTTTTGTCAGGTCTCGTCTGGAATATGCCGCAGTTATTTGGCGACCTTTTCATACGACGTATATTAACAGGATTGAGCGTTTACAAAAGATTTTTATCAAGTCTGCGCTAAGGTTTCTCAGCTTTACGGAGCCAATGCCTTCCTATAAGTCACGTTGCTTACTTTTAAATCTTGATTTGCTCGAAGATAGGAGAAAGTGCCTATCCTGCTCGTTTATCTTGAATGTTATAATTAAAATTGTTGATTGCTCAGAAATTCTGCGAAGAATACCGCTCAATATTCCTGTAAGGAATTTGCGGCGTACTGACTTATTTTACGTACAATCCGCAAAGTCGAATTATGCTTTGAATGCACCTATTAGGCGAGCCCTCAGGGAAATCAATCAAATAAACCAAACGGTGGAAATAGATCTGTCCCTTCCTGGAGTCGTTTTAAAAAACATAGTCTCGAATTACTTTAAGTCATAATTTAGTTGATCTCCAACTTAAATTGAAGTTGTGTTTAAGCTTAGTCAGTAAGAATCTATGTATTCATTGACTGAAATATAAATAAATAAATAAATAAATAAAAAGGCGCCTAAATTCGACAATTTGTATGCGCTTGCAATAAATGAGGTATCAGTTTATTTGAAAATAGATTTAATTCTAGATAGTACTCCATATTTTGAATTTACTGAAATTATCAATGCTCAAAATTAAAACAACTAAGAGTTATATAGGTCTTTTTAAACTACCCGATAAAAAATCCCAACAAGCCTAGCCCGACAATTGATTATTATACATCATTTTAAAGTATTCTCAGATCATATTCGACCTTTGAAATCGAATCAAAAATAGTCATTCAAAAATTAATAAATCTACAAAATCCTATTTTCTGACCTAAATCGACAGGTCGCGACCTCTAAATGACCTTTAAAAAATCTATAAAAATAGGCAATAACATTACTCATAAAAACGAATCAAATTATGGGTAGGGTCTTGAAATTTCCAACAAAATTATTTTCGATGGGTACCCTAATGTATATTTTATAGTAAAAAGCAGTTTCAGTAAAATATTGCAGTTTATTATTTTGAGCGAAAGTTAAGATGCCTATACATTAGGGCGGGTCAATTTGTATGGATCGATTTTTTTCGACATTGTTCCTAGCATATTCGGATTCTTCATAAAATTCTAAGAAATAAATTCCTCCAGACCATAGCTCTAAAGTCAATTTCGAGCCTGCGCATTTTTAAAAGAAGATATCTTATATACAGTCATGTGAAAAATAATAGGGACACATAGTGTTTTTTTGTATAAATACAAAGAAAACCAATATTTTAAATTATTTCCGAGTAGTATTTTTATTTTGAAATCGGCCAATGTTCTACTATAAAACAATAAAAGAATAGGCTCAAATTCTATGCAAAAAGAAAAAATACAAAATATTTCAATATCTAAACTCAAATTATGCTGTGAAAAACATAGGGACATTTACAAAGTTCAAAGTTTTATCATTAAGTTTTGTAGCATTTTTTTAAGTTATTTAATTATTAAGGTTATCTGATTATTTAATATTTCGTTGCATAGCCTTTACTTTGTATAACAGCCGCACAGCGGCGAGGCATAGAGTCGACCAATTTTTGGCATATGGCCGGGGGAATAGCTTCCCATGCTCTCTTCACCAGTAACCAGAGTGCATCTTTATTGGTTGATTTTTTACCCCTCAACGCTACTTTCACATATTGCCACAAATTCTCGATAGGATTTAAATCTGGCGATTGAGCAGGCCAGCTTAGTGTGTTTATGTTGTTATCCGAAAACCATTTCTTTGCCAGCTTCGATGTGTGCTTCGGGTCGTTGTCTTGCTGAAACACCCATCGAAGCGGCATATTATCCTCAGCATAAGGTAACATAACCTCACTTAAAATTCTGCAATAAGTTGCTGCTGTCATTGTCTCCTCAATTCGACATATCGGACCAACACCTTGGTAGGAAAAACATCCCCAAACCATAATTGACCCTCCTCCGTGTTTAACGGTTTTAACTGTATATTGCGGTTTGAAAGCGGTGTTAACTGGCCTACGAACATGTTGTGTACCGCAGTCAGAATAAAACAGATTAGATTTAGTCTCATCCGACCACAGGATATTGCGCCATTTCTTCACTGACCAATTGATATGCTCGTTAGCAAAAAGTAGCCTTTTAGCAACATTTTGTTTTGACAGAAAAGGTACTTTCCTCGGCCTTTTTGATTTTAAATTTTTGTTTATAAGTCTTTTGCGAATGGTGGAACAGTCCACGTCCAAAGAAAATTCATTTTTTATATAATTTGAAGATACAAAGGGGTTCTTTTTCAAAAACCTCTCTATATTTCTTTCAAGAATTGCAGATATTTTTGTTTTCCGTCCACGTGTTTCCACTTTTGGCTTATATTTTATTGCATTTTCCACCATTCTTTTTGAACATTTCAACGTCTCGGCTATTTTCCGGTACGAAAACCCTTTATTTCGAAGGTGTTTTATTTGTTCTCTAAGCTGAAAAGTGCAGTGCTTTCTTCTGCCCATTTTGAGTGACTAAATTGTAGTGTATGATTAGTGGTTTAGTATATAATTAAATGTCATTTTATATATAATACATTTCGTTGTTTATAATCTTTAAAATCCACACTATTTCAAAGAAATTTGTATTTATTCGCACACGCCAAAACGAACTCACTTCACGAAATGATCAATAATTATGAAACGACGCAAAATATTTCCGCTTCGATAACGGTTCTTAGCTTCCACGACATCCCAGCAGGAAATTATTACGTTATTTCGGACCAATTTTTAAAAATTGAGGCGAAGTAGGATTTTCAAATATTTTAATGCAAGTGTCCCTATTATTTTTCACATGACTGTATAAAAATGAATTGCTGTCCGTTAGCCTCGCTAAGACTCGAAAACGGCTTGACCGATTTGAATATTTTTTTATTTTTTTTGATTTGTTTTTTATAATATCCGGATGGTTAAAACCAGATAAAAATAGAGAGTTGCCACCTGTTCAACAATTTCAGTATATGTAAGTTAATGATATAAATTAGATATTACAATATGGCTGTCAAAAGAAAGAGGTTATGAAGGCTTACAGGCGAAACTATTTTTGAGGGGGGTTGCCACCTGTTTCAAAATTTAATTAAATTAAATAGCTAAGACAAATTAAATGTTGCAATATGGGTATCAAATTAAAAAGGTTTAAGAAGGCTTACTACTGAAAATATTTTTGAGTCGAGTTGCCACCAATTTCGAAAATTTAATTCAATTAAGTTAATAAGATAAAGTATGTATTATAATATAGGTGTCAAACACAAAGTATTTGAAAAATTATTGATTAAGAAATATTTTCTATAGGCCTGCCACTTACCTGAGCGGTAAAAACTAAAAGCCATACTCGCAAATATTATTCAAAGCTTTTGAGGCTCGCATCAATGTGGAATACTGTAACTCCGTCAAGTTAGTTTTTATTGATGGCAAACGAAGTACTATCATGTTTGGCAATACATCACCTCATCGAACAATGCATCGAAATTTTAAACAAACTAGTAAAAAGTCTAAGTTCGGGCGGAGCCGAACATTAAATACCCGGCGCAAGTATTAAATATATGTTTTCCACCTTTCCGAAAGCTACCGCTACATGATAAGCCGGCGTGTATAAATTCTAAGTAAACTAGCGTCCTTAAATTTCAAAATATTGAAATTTCAAGCATTTCTGAAAAATACCGTTATATGAAAAGCGGCTGTAATTTTAGTCCGATTTCAACAATTTTCAATGGTTTACTTTTATGTGGGAAGCACAATAACCATACCGAGTTTGGTACAAATTGCTAGAACGGTTAGCGAGATACATATACGTGATCATAAGTGGGCGGTGCCACGCCCATTTTCCAAAATTTTATCATAAACGTATTTCCTGGCAAAGAATTGTTGCAACCATCATTTTGAATAAATTAGCTTTAATATTTACTGATTTATCGAGGATTTCGTATTTCTCGAAATTACCGTTATATGGGATGTGGGCGTGGTTATTGTCCGATTTTAAAAATTTTCGGCCATTTGGTATGCTGTACCAGGACCAACAACTGTGCCAAGTTTGGAATAAATTGATGCAGCGGTTACCAAGATATACACATGTAACCATAAGTGGGCGTGGCTACGCCCATTTTCAAAAAAATGTTAATAGTCTTATTTTTCGTCTAAAATTTATTATAAATATCAATTTTGAGTGAATTATCTTCAGTAGTTACTAAAATATCGCAGTTTTTGTATTTCTGAAAATTACCGTTATATGGGAGGTAGGCGTGGTTATTGTCCGACTTTGCCCATTTTCAATACCATCCGTCCTACGCCCGAAAGAAGTACACGTACCAAGTTTCGTTAAGATATCTTAATTTTTACTCGAGTTATCGTGGCACAGACGGACGGACAGACGGACGGACAGACGGACGGACAGACAGTCACCGCTTAATCGATTTCTCTTTTCATTCTGATCATTTATGTATACATTTGTCTATATCTATTTCGATTCGTTTTGCCTGTTACAAACAACCGTTATGTGAACAAAGTTATAATACCCTTGTGCACAAGTGCGCTAGGGTAGAAAAACAAAACCTACTTCAATTCTCATATACAAATTTAAGAGTACCGTTATTTTCTTCATGGCCCAATTATCGGATCTACACTCCTTTAAACAAGAATTATAGAAAACGGATAACGTAGTCCAAAGCTATGCGGTAACATACATAAAAAAATATACCGACGAATTGATAAAATATGCAGATTAATATTTAATAAAGTGTTACGGATATATTTTTTTAATACAAACCTGTGCTTGGCAGTTTATTGATACGAAAAATTAATTTCTGATAACTATTTTTTATTTCAAAAACCGCAAGATTGCACTACAAAGCAAATTACATATTTTTTACTATTGTAACGGGAGAAGTTACTGTATATATGGTTTTATATGTACAGTGTTGAACAAAAGTTTTGGCACAGTATTTTTTTAAAAAACATAGTTCTTACTACACCAGAACACATAAAAATCAAATGTGTAAACCTTGTGAAAAACTCAGGAAAATTCAATAAATCTGCATACTAATTTGCAATGTTATATTCAGATTTTCAAGCAACTTTAAACTTGCACTTTGATAAACAAAAATTGAATGGATTATTAAACTGCATACTTGGAATTTTTCTAAATACTTTGCCTATATTGCGAAAAATTCACTGTGCCAATACTTTTGCTCGTTACTGTAAGTAAATAAAACTTTAGCTTTAAAAAACCAAAAAATAAATAAATAAAGTTTTACAATATTTCAAAATAATTTTTCGAATCATACATTTTTTTATGATTAACAGTGTATTTATATTTTTTTTTGGTTTTAGATCCTTTTTGCTTTCAACACGAGGTATCTTTTTTCTACTTTCTATTGTCAAAACCATAATTCCCTCTCTATTTTTATCAATCAATCAATCAATTTTATAATTTTTTTTTCCGGCATTTTTCTTAATTACAAGTAGAGCTTTATAAAACTTTTATAACACCAAATGTGTATCAAGCTTAGGATTTTGTGTTATCCGGGCAGGCTTATTAATTTAACCAGAGAATATATTTCGTTTATTAAGTTTACCCAGTGGTTAAAACTTGTTGAATTTTTATTTAAAAAGGTAAGGAATAAGCGAGTGGATGAAAAATATATAACGGTAAGAACAGCCCATATATATGTATATGAAAGAATACACACATGCGACGACTCTAGCCATTGTTTGTCACTCCTTTAAATTATAGTTATTTTTTTCTTATTGTATTAAAAAAATAACGTTCGTAACACTTTAGTAAATATTAATCCGTATTTGAACTTAGTATATATTAAAGACTAGAAGATGACCCGGTGAACTTCATATCATCTATAATTTATTTGAATTTCAATTTGATCAATTATAACAAATCTTCAAAAAGCAATACAATGATATCATTAATACTGCCTGCTGTTATAGCTAATAAATGACTCCACACCTATGAGATGTGTCACGCCCCTTTTTACAAACTCATTTATATACATATATCTTTCCATAAGCACCTACCATAGGTATCTGTGCATTTCAAATTTCGAGTTCATGCGACTATAATTCCGAAGTTAGAGCTGTTTAAAAATTTTCACTATGGGAGGTATCCCCCATCCCCCTCCCCCCTTGGCGAGTTCCAATTTTTTACCCTATTATAGGTCCAGGAGTCATGGCAATACTTTGGCAAAATTTTATTCGAATCTGTCCATCCGTTTAGGATGCAACCTGTCACATACATACATACATACTCCCACATATATATACGAGATTTGCTTTGAAGCGCCATCTTGCGGTTCTTTAAATAAAAAATAGATATCAGAAATGAATTTTTCATATCATAAAACTCTGGAGCACAACTCCTTATTACAAAAAAAAACATTCCTAACACTTTAGTAAATACTAATCTGATTATGGACTTAGTATTAATTAAATATATGTTCTTTTAAAATTGCGCAGGCTCGAAATTGATTTTAGAGCTATGGTCTAAAGGGCGTTTTTTCTTAGAATTTTATGTAGAATCCGAATCTACTAGGAACGATGTCGAAAAAAAATTGACCCGCCCTACTATACATATATATTTGTATGTATGTATCATTGACCTGGAACATTTTAAGTCCCGAACAAGTTTTAAAGATCTTTAAAATATCTCGAACGGTCAGTAAAAGTCCGCAATGTATAATTTTGAATTACAATGTTTAAATTTAATTAATGCAATAATTGTATTACAAAACATGTTAACATAACATTAACATAAATTTAAAGGAACTCAAATATAAACAAAAATGAAATTTTTTACATACTGTTATGTAAAAACGTCAGGTGCGTCAACTTTTCAGGCAATAAAACGGATCTTCTGTCGGTAGTAATTTGCCCAGCTACACTGAGGGAAATAATGCATAGTAAAAATGAATACTTTATATTTGATTATCGTTTAAAAATGTTCGTATTTAAAAATAATATGTTCATAAAAAATTTATTCCGCACGTATTTTACTGTTTACATCTGAGTATGTATATATACATATGTAAAGTGTACATACGAACCCCAAGCATGCAGAGCGCCGCGGCTCTGAGAGCGGTGACAACACACACATACATACATAGTACATTGTACATGTGTATCCGTAAAAATCGCGTGATGTGGTGTTGATGGATATTCATCATTTGAAAGCAAATTTATATGTCTGGGAGTAGCTGAGTGCGCAAAGATGCTTGCCACAAGTTGTTGATATCCGGAGATGGTCGGGTTCGAATTCCGCTGCAGGCAACATGCAAATTAATTTTTTTTTTTTTAGTTTTTGTCTTGATTATTCACTTCACGGATGCGTTTTCAGTACGAACGCGGTAATTTTAATATGCGCGTAATTGAATTGAATATTTACCAATATACAGTACTTTCGTTGACGTTTATAGTAAGATCAATTACGTTTCTATTTGATGTTAATATTTTTTTCCCTCAGTGTACCGAAAAAATCCTCTCCCTAGATACAGAAGTTGCAACAATACAGAGACGTTTCAAAACATAGGCATATAAGCGAGGATATATCTTTTTCGGCTCACACCACCACTTGAATGGATCATCCCTTCTATTTAAATATTCCTCTTTTAAATACTTATCAACTTCTCGTGTTGCTGCCACCATGCTATTCATCGAACTTGTTACCGAAAGGAATTATAAGTCGTACTCGTCCCAAATGCTTCGCCTTGGCTGAAAATGGTTTACGTTCTGTTGAAATGTCTCAACTTCTTCAACCCTGGCACTTTCTGTTGGTTGTTTTGCTGTTAACTTTTTTTGAATTTCTCTATTGGATTTTTAAATTGAGGGTCGAGTATTGTACTTTCTGCATATAAAATATTATTTTCAATTTTAGAAGAACGTGTCATCATCTCTGTTTTTTTACTAGCATACACATTAGGGCGGGTCGATTTAAAAATCGCTCATTGCTCTGTGAAAATCGTATTCTAGGGATCAAAATAAGAAACTTTGCCGAAGGAACCATACCTCTAAAACGAATTCTGATGTCCCCCAATTTGGGTCGAACTTTTGGGTAGGGGCAAATTTTGAAAAATCCCACTTTGACCCATTTAGAGTGCTCCAATCGAGTCCAAATGTATGACCGACCCCCACTAACTTTGGACGGCCGATCCACCCATGCCAGTGGCACACCCCCTGGAACTCCCCATACAATTATTTCAAAAAATCACCATTGTTCAAGTGAGTGACTAGCGCACGCACACCGCATTAACCATTTGTATTTATTGAATTAGCTAGACTTGAAATATTTCTACGAATTGTAACTTTTGAACTCATAAAAATTTACTCGCACCGTGAAAACCCCCATCAGCCAACCGGGTAGTTGGCAACGCGTGCGCTACTCGCTCACTTGAACGA
>NW_023458555.1:74050739-74057613 GCF_013731165.1 Rhagoletis pomonella | reverse complement strand
CCAACCGGGTAGTTGGCAACGCGTGCGCTACTCGCTCACTTGAACGATCACCAGCTGTCAAAAACAACATATATATAGACACACTTCATATCTATCTCGTGGACGGATCAGAGGAGAAATTATATTTTTAATAATTTTGTAATTTTTTCCGGTATACTTACCTTCCGCATCTTCGGTCTGCCCGAAAATTTGTAACTCGAAGCAAAATTAATGAACGCGAATTGAATACGAACCAAATAAACCTGCGTTGTTCTCAAACTGAATTGAAATCAGTTCGGTGTTTTTTATTTCGTTGAGCCTACCCCAACTTAACAAAACGGGCATTGAAACGGTCGCTCTAGTAATAGTGCCCTATTAGTGCCACCACGTTCCAGCCGCTGTCGTTTACGTGTCCCCGTGCTCCATCCAGAGCGTCCTTAGTGCGAAAACGTCCGGCAGTGCCGTACAGCCGCCAGCTACACGCCGACGTCACTCCGACATTTCCAGACTGCCTTCAGCGCCGCCCAGGAAAATCAACATTTGGCCTTTACATGAAAAAATCAGCTAAATGGCTATGTTTTTTCTTTATTTTTATTTATTTATTTATAATAATATTTATTATTTATTTATAATAATATCTATTTTTTCTCTTAAGAAATTTATTTAGTCAGAACATATGTAAATGAAAAAATTAATTTAAGTGAGTTATAGAAAATAAACTAAAAAAAATTATTGTTTGAAGTCTTTTTTACTTTCAAGTCTGGGCAATTTCGCACGGCTCTCTAATGTCGTCGCCATAACAGCCTCTACATTTTCCGGTATAACCCGTTTGGAAACGCTAGCTAGCAATTGAACATGTCGTTCCGTTCCTTGTATGTGTGATGGAATTTTTGGATCATTAAACGGTGGATCATCTTGATTTAAATATTCTTTCAATGTATCGTACGGAATGCTTCGCGTGAATGGTGGTTCAAATACGATATTTATATCATTCAAATTGATCATTTCCGTATAACTTGTGCAATTAAAGTTTATATCTGGTTTTTTATAAACTCTAAGTTCCATTGGCTCGTCAACATTAGGGCTGCCAGACGTCCCGGTTTTCCCGGACATGTCCCGGTTTTAGACCATTTGTCCCGGTGTCCCGGTCCAACCTTAAAATGTCCCGGGTTTCGTTTAAGTGTCCCGGTTTTCTATTTGATTGCACAAATTTTGAATAAAAATTACTACACTGGGAGAAAAAACGCGTTGTAATATTAAGAAAAATTTTATGAATTTGCTGGGGAAATAACGCATAGTAAACATGAATATTTTTTATTTGATTATCGTTTTAAAATTTTCGTATTTAAAAACTTTCATACCACGCACACGTGGTGTTGAACCAAACTGAACATTTGAATGCGCATTTACATGTTTGGCTGTAGCACATGTCTGGAGTGCACGAAGATGCTTGCCACAAATTGCTAATTTCCAGAGCGTCAGGGTTCAAATCCCATTACAGGCAGCATGGAATTTAAACATATATTTTTTTTAACTTAATTATGAAAAAGCATCCGTTAAGTGCAAAGCGCTTCATTTTAATATTGGCGTATTTGAATTGAATATTTCTATACTAAATACTTGTATACTTAAATTTATTACGAGTTGGGTTGGTGCTCTTGCATATGCGATTTTTTTTTAATTTAGCACGTTTTGCACAAGCAATAGTTGATGATTAATATAAGTATGTACCTAAATACGTTAAAATTACATGCACAGAGTTTTACAATTATATTAAGCAAAAGCCAGAACTTTTGAAACAAGTTCACAGCAAAGAAACAAATTTTATAAATATTTTAATGTTACCCTGTATTTAATATTTTTTTCTTTGATTACTTATAAGTACCGTGCCGTGCAAAATTATTGATTCGGAGACTCTGTCATCTGATCACAAATTTTGAAAATTTAGCTTTTGAGCCAATTAGTAAAGTGCAAGTCTGAAGTTACCAGAAAATTTCGTTGATTTTTTGCAATTATTTATTTTTTGCTGACAGTTTCTCCACATACAAAAAAATGTCGAACATAGTTTGTATGGAAGAAACTCTCAGTAAAAACAATACCAAAAATCAACTAAATTTTTATGGGCTGCAAAACTTCATTTTCAAAATTTTTATAAAAAAGTCTGTATAGAAAGTTGCGAATTTGTATGCAAATTTATTGCATTTTCCCGAGTTTTGCACAAAGTTTAGAAATTTTATTTTATGTTTTCTGATGTATTTAGTATAAACTGTATTTTTATAAGGAACAAAAAAGGTACATGCGTTGTGAAAAATTCTCTGTGCTTTAGTTGTGATAAATTGTTTTGTTTTGCTAGTGTACGTTGTAATGATCTCATGATCGCATGTTTTTATGTTTTTGTTTTTGTTTGTCAAAATAAAATTTTACTACATCCTTTCGTACGTAATTTTTGTCGAAACGAAAGGGAAGGGAGCGAGAGGCCTCTGCCCCCCCTTAAGTGTCCCGGTTCGGCAGCAGAGATATCTGGCAGCCCTAGTCAACATCGGTTCGATAGAGTAGAATTTGCTATCATCAAACAACATTGATAACAAGATATTTTCCGAATGCGCATAATATGAATTATCTTTAATTACTTGATTGACAATTTTGCGTAAACGAGATTCTAGAAATCGTGACCAACCAATGAACTTGAAAAATAATGCACTGCCGTACACGACAGAGCTGTAATACTTGATATTGAAGTACATTGGCACATAACATTTAATTATAATTTCAACCAGAATACTTAAATTTGCATCTGGATTTTCCGTTGTCACATATAATCGCAATAATCTAGCGGCCTTGGTGAGCCACCGAGAATGTACAATTTTCCCTGGTTTGATGTTAGCCAGATCACCGGAACCACGCCGCTAGAAATTGCATGGGCCATGTCGTATAAGTACTTCGAATCGGTGGAAAATTCAATTTTTTCTGGAGCAGGGGGCATATTTTGCAACTCAATTTTCTGGAAGCCGTCCACCACCTGAAAATATATAATAATAAAATAATTAAAAATGGTAGACAATTATAATAAATGAGTGATAGCAATAACTTACCGGAAGAGTTTCACAAGTTTCGATTTGACGGCTCAGTTTTCCGGTTGCCGATCTTGGTCCAGTGTGGTTGATTTATCCAAAGCTTCAAACAAATGCCGAAACGGAAGTTCGTTGAAGTGTAGAAGGCAAACGAACCAATGCAATGGTCTTTTTAACAGCAATTCGAATCGTCGTATAATTCCACCGTGTGGGCCAGTGTTTGTTGGCTCACCGTCAGTGCATATTCCAATTAATGCATCCAGTGATATATTTTTAACGTTGAAAAAACCATTTAATTTGGTTGTTTTGTATTCAGCGGTTTCATGTTCCAGTCTTACGTAACCAATCAATTCAGAATTGGGTTCTCTCAAAATAACAAGATGAGGTTCTTTTACCATCCTAGTATGATACTTCTCATCAATTTTATCTATCGTTAAAGTATCATCTTTTCTGCCATCGAATGAAAACGCTAACAAATTGGTATCATCTAACCGTTTGCGAAGCACTTCTTGTATGCATTTCTCTTTTTCTCTGCGAACTTTCGATTTATCCATGATGAGAGGTTTCCCATGCTTATCTTTAATTTTAAAATCTTGCAAAAGAGCGGTTCCCAATGCTGATGCTACTCTGTCAGTCACACCAAATCTGTCACATACCAAGGCAAAGTTAAAACAATCGTATCTCTCTGTGTATTATGAACTTGTGCTTCTATCCATATCTTCTTGAACCGGTGGCGGTGCGTATGTTGAATCGGGAACCCAGCCGCATGCACATGGAGCTGCCTTCAAATCGCATTTACATGTTCCAATGTAAAAAATTGTTTCCAGAGATTTTACATACTCTGTAAATTGTTGGGTGTTGTTTCTTCTCTTGATTTGCTCTTGATACTTGTCAAGCAATTTATTCAATTTATTAAATACACTTTTTTTCAGCATTATTTCCATACCAAGTTTTCCCCAAATTCCAATCAACTTATCTTGTACTTGAATAGTGAATGATTTATGGGAAAACTTTTTTTGTTCTGTTTTAGCACGTTCGCTTAAGTAAAAATAATATCTCAAGATATCCAGATGGGTTGGTAAATTAAGATCAGTTAAATCAGTAGACACACCAAAAACAGTAACATCATGCTTGGGTATATGACTAATTGGGTTTTCGATAGTTGTTGATGTAGTTGCTTCATCTTGCGGTGTAGAGGATGGTGGATTCATTGTAAACTTTTTGATTTGGAATGGTCACTTCACTTATTATTTTTTTTGAAATATTTTTTTATCTGAAATTAGCACTTCACACTTTGAGTTCTTCCCAACGACTTAATGCATTCACAAAAACTGTTGCGTTATATATGGTCTACGAGACGAGGTAATAAGAATGAAATGGTAATTTCAATTCTACCTGCTGTGTCTTGTGGTGGCTTAAAAAAAACAACACAAGCAATTTTACGATCTGCAATTGTGTCACAGTGATACCTTCATTGTTTAAAAGGGTTGCAAAAAACGCGCATTTCTTAAGAAGGTGCCTTAAAATACCCACAAAAAGGGTTGTAAAAACAACCTTCATTTCTTAAGTAGGTGCTATAAAAAAACTACACAAGTAAGTTTACGACATGCAGCTGTGTCTTAAAAAACGCGCACAAGCAATTTTCCGATTTGCAATTGTGTCACAGTGATAGCTTCATTTTTTAAAACGGTTGAATAAAAAACCCACACAACTATGTTTACGACATGCAAATGCATCACAGTGATGCCTTGGTTTTAAAAGGGTTGTAAAAACGCTAATTTCTAATAATTTTTTTAAATTTCTTTTCTATTACTAAGTTAAATTCATTTTTTCATTTACATATCTGTGTTCATATGGAAAAGTAGCTTATGTCGAAAGGCTGACTTTAGTATAATGCGGCATTCCCTTTATTCTTTAAACGACAAGGACTTTTTTGAAGACACTTGATGAGAATATTGACTTGCTAGTTCGGAATTATTTCTTGCACGTTTATTTGCCAAAAGTTGTTCCACGCCTCAGCGCCAGTGAGTAATTCGCAATCGTATGCTGCGAATGCCGATTTATACTAAAGCCAGCCTTTCGACATAAGCTACTTTTCCATACGAACACAGATATGTTCTGACTAAATAAATTTCTAAAGAGAAAAATAAACTCCAAAAAGAAAAAACATAGGCATTTCGCTGATTTTTTCATGTAAAGTGCAAAACCGGCGATTTTTTGAAATGTTTGTATGGTGAACCCCCAGGGGGGCTCCAGGGGGTGTGCCACTGGCATCGGTGGGTCGGGCCTCCAAAGTTAGTGGGGGTCGGTCATACATTTGGACTCGATTGGAGCACTCTAAATGGGTCAAAGTGGGATTTTTCAAAATTTGCCCCTACCCAAAAGTTCGACCCAAATTGGGGGACATCAGAATTCGTTTTAGAGGTATGGGTTCTTCGGCAAAGTTTCTTATTTTGATCCCTAGAATATGATTTTCACAGAGCAATGGGCGATTTTTTTGCCTCCCCACAAATCGACCCGGCCTAATACACATACATTAGCATATACATACATACATTAGTCTTACAACCTTTGAAAGAGTTACGTTCTGCTCAGAGGACAACTGTTGATAGTCACTTCATTGATTTTTTTGTTTTTGCGTTTCCTTTGGTTTTTGTAACCAATTAGCGCTTCGATGGAAAACTCAATAATCGATTTTGATTTTATTTTAATATTTATTGTCTATTTGTTGCAATCCTATTTAAACTATTAAATTAAGTGTGTGTGCGAAACATGGGAATGAATGCTATTGTCCTATCTTTATAGCTCCAATAATATTTGCGGCATTATCTGACACTACTGCTGTAATTTTATGAGAAATTTCCCACTCATTTCTTAGTTTGCACATAGGTTGTAACTGGTATGTAGGGACGCGTATCGCCAATGAAAATTCGGTATATTGGTATCGCGATGTTCTAAATTCACAAAATCAGATACCGATATATCTACTAAAATAATATCTATATATTTAACATCGGAAATATCGATAACGAAATGGTTGATAAAGGTATATTTTTTTTGCTCACTACGTATATGGGCAAATCTAAAAAACAGGCAACCTTGGTGTTTTTTAGCTTTATTTTCACTGTTGGAAAGTATATCAAGCTGGTTGCTTTTGGATATAATTCAGTGACGTATACCTGAAGCCTCAAAAAAAAATTGGATCAATTTGACGCATAACTTTTGAATTATCGGTGTTTAAATAAAAAATAATAATGAAAAAAAGTGAATTTTTTATGTAATTTTTAAGAGGTGAAAAATTAATTATGCCATAACTTTTGAAGCACACCATATACTGATTTGAAATTGTATGTATGTGCAATTAGTACTTATGTGTACACTTCAAATGTAGTAGGTAAGAAAAGTGTGCATTAAAAAATAACGAAATGGCAAGTAACTCAAAGTCTGTAATTCCACATTTCACAATTTTCAAAATTTTCGGTTTATCGCGTATAGTTTTTGAAGCATTTAAGTTTAAGAACTTTTTAAGTATGTATTGTATACTACAAACAATTACGAATAATTTCATACCTGAGTAAGAGCTATGCTTTCAGAATAAACCAACTTTTAAAGATAAAATATTCTGCGATCTTGAGCGTAATTTTTATTCCAAAAACACTTTAATTAAAGCCACATTTGGAAAACACGTCGAAACGATCTAAATCTTTCTATAACTGCTAGTCCTTATAAAATTACATATACCTGTAAAATGCTTCAAAAAATTTATCTCTAGAAGTGTGTAAAAACCCTGATTTACTACTCTTAATGATGCTACTTCTTTTAGT
>NW_023458555.1:73985380-74025739 GCF_013731165.1 Rhagoletis pomonella | reverse complement strand
TCCTCTTTTATTACCTCTATTTTAATCTTTCTTCTGCTATCTTCATCCTCGATGCGGGTACTTAAGCGAACATAATTATTGAAGTAGTTACATCTTCTTGTTAACTTGCATAAATATGTAAATCCTTGATTAAAGCATGAACATTTAATGCATAACACGTAGCTTAAGACCAAGATCGTAGCATTATTTAAACAGATAAACAAATAAAGAAAAACTTTATTAAAAAATTAGATACAGCTATGGTATGTCATTTTTACAAGAATTAAATTCTTTAAAAAGTCATTGATTATACATATTTATACATACATGCAAACAGTGTTGGACATATCATTTTGGACCAAATTCAGAATAATATGGTTTGCCACCTCTGTTTGTTTATTAATTTTTAAGATTTTTCAATTAAAATAGAATTAATTCCCTAACAAATACCATATAAACCTAAGCTTAAGATTTTGAAGAACACTTAATGAAAATTCATAAAAATTTCAAACTTTTTTATTGCCCATTAATATTAGTGTAATATTGTGCAAGTTTCAACTGGCTAAAAATTACCGTTGTTTTTTTTGAATTTTTTCGCCAAAGGTGTGTAGCGCTGCCACTTAATTTTAAAAGAGCACTTAAAACTATAAGTAAAATGGTAAATGGGGTACGAAAAAATTCCGGTACTTAGGCGGGTTGGGTAAATAAGCGGGGAGGTACTTAAGAGTGGGAGTTTCTTCAGATTACATTAAAAGCGGGTTAGGTACTTAAGCGGCTTTAACTGTACATATCTGGCAAACATAAAGCTAAGCGTACACGGTAGAAAAATCTCTCTAGACTTTTACTGAAATAAAAATCTCCTCTCTCAATTAAGTTTACACGGTAGAGCAACTCTAGGAGATATTCACTCTAGCTAGAGACAAAATAGAGAAATCTGAACGCTTGTTGTATGTATATCAGGGATTGGCATTGGTTGATCGTCAACTGTTCATACTCATTCAATACCGCTGCTTTGTATGACTGAGCAGCGGCGTTGGCTTAGTAGTATCGATACCTAAACGAAATTAGAGGATGACTGAACACGAGCGCATTGCGTGCTGTCTTGCAAATACAGGCACCACAAGTGAACGATGCTTATAACTGCTCATACTGATATTGACTTGGGCAAATCAGTACTCTGAATGATCGTGCACAAAACCAGCAAACGTGGCAGTTGAACGGCTCCGAAAACATGAGAGTCATCATTTGTTGCAGAAGTCGTTTGACTTGTTGCTGAAAATCATCTGACTTGTTGCTGAAAGCCATTTGACTTGTTGCTGAAAATCATCTGACTTGTTGCTGAAATGACGACGAATGTGGTAAAGGGTAATTTATCGTCTCGTATGCATGTATGTATGTATTTATAGCGCGTCTACCATTCAATTGCATTGCTCACTGCTGGCTAGTTGTTAATATGCATACGTACGTAAGTATGTATGTATGTACATATCAATGCTTCATTTTAAACAAGCAAGTGTCTTTGAATGTTTTTGAACTACAGTATCATCACTTCGGCAACACGTCAAACGCGCCTTCAGCAACAAACCAAAGGCGGCGGTTTGACTTCTGCAACAAATCAAGTTAGCTAACTGCGGCATCTTGCCTTCGCCAGTCTTTCACATAAGCTGTCATGCTTTCGGCAACCGTCCAAAGCAGTATCGTGCTTTTGGCAGTCGATCAAATACGGTGGTTGCTGGTTTCGTGCACGATCATTCGGAGTACAGATTTGCCGAAGTCAATATCAGTATGAGCTGTTATAAGCATCGTTTACTTATGGTGGCTGTATTTGCAAGACAGCACGCTTTGCGGTGGTGTTCGTTCATCCTCCGTTTTTAACGTGAGTAGGCTAAAAGTTACAAAAACAGCACCCTTTGCCAATCCCTGATGTAAATATCAATGGTCGGCAAAGCTGACTCACGTGAGCAGTACGCTCATCACACGCATTCTTACGCTCCTCAAATCAGTCGTTGTTCAGACCAGTGTTGCCATTTTAGCCGTTTCCCGGCTAGATTTAGCTGGTTGCGATAGCAAACAGCCGGAGAAAATTCGATTTAGCCGGCAGCCGATTTGTTAGCCGTTTTGCAAAAAAAGTTAGCCGTTTTTAGCCAATTTCGCTATTTGCCGTATTTTATTAAAATTTAAATATATGTACATATAAATTTCAATTTTAACATATTTGGGGACCTAAAGTCTATTAGAAACTGCTATCCTTATCTCGGAGAAAATTTTCATGTCGGACTGTGTTAAGTAGGTAAATTTGAAAGAATTTTCTCTAATACGAAAAGTCTTAAAATACTGGGCCGATTTCAATGATTTTTATTTTACTTGAATATAGTACAGTGACCCAAATATGAACTGGGACGCGACATTTCAGCTTATTATTTTTTTATGAAAGTATAGCTGATTACTTATAAACACCATTTAAATCCAAATTTCATATTTTATTTTAGTATACTAAGGTACAAATTTAAGGTAGCTGGCACTTACCGTTGATTATTGAACATTTTTCTTTGACGGTGTTCCGCATTTTTCTCCATATAAAAAATTTTAGAACATACTTTTTATGGCAAAAATTCGTAACACCGTTATAAAAAAAAATTACAAAAATCAACGGCTAGTTCTAGCTACTTAAAATTTTCACCATATTATACTAAATTTGTCCTGGAACCCAAATCTGCTTCAATTGTGTATATATATATTGTGTGTTCTCCATCTTTGTTATGTAATATCGACCCATCCGTTAAAATATTTATTGGACCTCTATTCCAGAGGCTGTCACTCTCCCGTGCCGATCCGTTTCCTCAGGTGTAAAGTCGGAGTTTTCAATGATTTCTGAGTGCTCATATGAATTAAAAACCAGTGCTTCTAAACCTGATGGCGGGGGACGAACTGCGACAGCCTTACCCGCTTTGTCTACGGGTTAAAATTTGTAAATATGCTGATTAAAAAGTTGTGTTTGTTGAGTAATCAGCTATATAGAGTGAGTAGGACATTAGAAACTGTAGTTTCGAATATATAGACATCAAAATACAATCAAATACTAGAATTGTTAAAAAGTTAAAAAGCGGCCGGCTTGTTCGATATAAATTTATCTGCCTTATCCTGAAATTTTGTCATCCGCCCATAGTAAAACCATGGAAACCAAAAGTGAAAAGTGAACCGGTTCGGGGAAAATTAAACTCATGATAACGCTGAGTGGCGTATTCTTTTTTCGAAATAATGTTGGCCTGTTTTCTTCAGCGCTTTCACAGCTTCACGTGTTCATTTCTCAAAATATTGCCCTCCGACTAAGCAAAATACGTTCTACTAATACTAAAAGGACGAAAGTAACCTAGGGCAAATGTTACAATGTAAGGCAAAATTTTGTAATAAAAATGAAAATCCCATAAGTTTGTAATTGATCTCTTTTTTTATATTTAAGTAATACAAACATGCTTCTGATGTACGTATAACGACAGTTTCTTTTGTTAAACCAAAATAATTTGCAATGAACTTACCCGTCTCTGTTTTTGTGATTTATTTAACGAGTGGTGTAAAGCTTTGCGACGTATAACCTTTATTAACTAAAAAAATTATGATTTTACTAGTCCTTCTACTTGTGATTTCTTTAAATAAAACATGTGAATTTTAGTTGAAACATTTTAGCCGGTTTTAGCCGCTTTTTTTGCCAATATAGCCGGTCGTCCCAAAAAGTTCAGGCAACACTGGTTCAGACATCAACCAAGCAACATAGGCGGAGATACGTTGGTTATTTTCTTAAGCGACAGTGGTTGCTTACATATGTATGTATGTACTGTTAAAAATGACCTTTAAAAAAACTTTATGATTTCAAATGCTTTTGGTGAAATGCAATGCCTCTTGTCTTACTTCACCATTAAAGGAGTGCGGGGATATAATGCCAAAAGACATCATAATAATTTCCATAAAGATTTTGACAAATTTCAAGGTGTAGAAAGGGATGATCTTTTCATAGAAATAAAAATGGGTTTGTTCAAAAGTTGAATGAATGGATTTGTCAGGTACAAGAGGAAAATAAGAGTTTGGAAGAAGATAAGGATAGTAGAAGTGCGCAAAATGCTTTAAAAATGACGTTATCCAACTTAATTAGTTTGAATATTGTGAAAAAAGAAGGATCTTTTTCAGATGGCATATTTATGAAAGAAACTTTTTTGCAAGTTTTACAAAAACTTAATAGCCAATTGGGCACAGTTATTGAACGTATCCCTTTGTCTCCTAGAACCATAGCTCGCCGAATAGATTTAATTGGTGCATTCATAGGCTCTGTTGTTAAAAAGAAAATTAATGAATGCAAATTTTTCTCAATATGTTTGGATGAAAGCACGGATATAAATGACCTGTGTCAATTAGTATTTTGTGTTCGAATCGTGAATTCCAACTACGGTGTTTTTGAGTCTATGTTTTCATTAGAAGCCTTTTTATGGAAACGTGACTGGTGAGTTGATATTTGATATCATTTACCAAAAATTTCTTTCAGATATAGACATATCTAAGCTTGTGGGGTATGTACAGATGGTGCAAACGTTATGGTTGGCAGAAACGAAGGTTTTGTCGGACAACTAAGAAAGCATAATATTGAAGTTCTCTCCTTTCATTGCATAATTCACCAACTCTCTCCTGCTTCTAAATTTTTAAACAAGCATTCCGTACATCGCTACGTTTATCGCCGAAAACCGTGACAATGTAAAATTTTTTCGCAGTTTTTGCTAATTTGTTACAATAAAAAATGCTATTTTTAAAAAACCTTCTGTATAACAAATGTGGGAAATTGCATTCTCTACATATTTGTATTTAACCATTTTTTATGAAACATGCAAAATAAGCTTGAAAATCGCAAAAACCCCAAAAAACAATAAAATCCAATATGGCGGAATGTTGCCATATGAAATTTAGGGGCGAGACTGTGGATTCATAATCTACGTGTCAAATAGAAGTAAACTGTATCAAAAAATCGCTGTTACACATATTTTTAAATTTTCCTACCAAATTTATCAAATTTTACTGGGCTAGAATGAAATAAAAATAAGAAAATAGGTGTTGCATATTAAAGGAAAAACCGCAAAGAGTAACTAAAATAAAATGGTAGAAACAACGACTGATTACATTTACTCCATACGCTTCGCTTTTACACCACTGTGGCGCAAATTGCTCTGCGCTCACCAACACAATCTCACTTTTATTTTTGCCGACCTCTGGTATATATGCATGCTACTGTGCAGTGTTGCCATTTTAGCCATTTTCCGGCTAGATTTAGCCGGTTGCGATAGCAAACAGCCGGAGAAATTTCGATTTAGCCGGCAGCCGATTTGTTAGCCGTTTTGCAGAAAAAAATTAGCCGTTTTTAGCCGATTTTGCTATTTGCCTTGTTTTCTTAAATTTCAAATATGTATATATGTTTCCATTTTTGACTAAGCGACCCAAAATCTGTTAAAGATGGCCACTAGCCTTATCGTGGAGAAAATTTTCATGTCAGGTAGGGTTGTATGAAATTGGGCCGATTTCGCTTATTTTTATTTTAAACGAAGAAAGGATTTTCTTCATAAAATGTTTGTTATAAATGTCTTAATTTTAAGTGTGAAGTTTTATTCGCAAACTTAGAAAATAAGAAATTGTTTCATTGTTAAGACACTTAAGATGCGTTTGTGTTTGGATATAGCGCCAACAAACAGAATAAATATTACATGTAGATATTGTGTTCCCAGATAGTCAATTCTGCCTAAATTACAGAACATCATTTTTGCCCACCCACAAAGCTTTAAGGTAAGGGAAAAATTTATATTTTCAAGCACTTTGTACACATATGTATTTTTTTTTTAACTTTTTTGCTGAGAATTTATTTAAATTCCAAAAACCGAATGCCAACTTGAATTAAAGGAACCAACACTGAAGTGAATGAAAATGAAAATAAAAGAGCACAAATTTATATGTAAAGCAAAACTATCTGGGAATCCTACGAGACATCTGCCGGTCATATGACCGGTCATCTAAATGGGAGATCTGCAGTCTTTTGGCATCATATTTTACATCAGAATTGAAGGGATTTCTGAAAAATATGACCAGTTCTTTTGTGTAACTGTGATTTTGCATCCCTTGTCAACATATGGCCTCGGTTGATGTTAACTTAAAGTCGTTGTTTTACTGCCTTAAAATTTAAGGGAAATTTTTACAGCGCTTTTTGTGTGTATTGGTTTCTATTTGAGTGTATTGGGAATCGGTCAGTCTGAAAAGACCTTGTAGGGAAGACAATAGGTTTGTTCGTCGAAAATCCAGCGAGAATTATCATTCAAAATATCAGATAGTAAGAAAAAATGCTCCCAAATCCTCTCTCATGTAGCAAAACTTGCAATTTTCTGTACGAACGCATATTTGCAAGTTTTTTTGCCAGCTAGTGTCCACGGTTGCGTTTCAAACAAAAGAAATTTGTATGGAATTTTTAAAACTCTTTCAGAGGGGCAAAAAACAGGATCTACGTGTATATATCTTGTCAGTCCGACTTTCTTCAACATACGTTTAAATTTCTTTGTCGGGTTCACTATATCGACTCTGGTTGAGATTGCATTCCGATTAAGAATACAGTTTTTTTTTTTGCCGAGTACCTTTCAAATCACTGGAATTAACTAAATTAATTAAGTAAACAAGTATTAACTTAAATTTTTCATTTTAAAATTTAACGAACTTGTGCATTCAAATTATCGTCGAATAAAACTCCAAAAATCTGCCACAATCATATGTTTTTCCTAATTGCGTATTCTTGCTTTCAAAATTTTTTTCGGCTCGAATTTGTAGCTTCTCTCCAAGAAATAGTATTTTTACTCATGATTTATTTAAATAAAACCTGTGAAATTTAGTTGAAGCATTTTAGCCGTTTTTAGCCGGTTTTATTTGCCAATTTAGCCGGTTCATCCAAAATGTTCTGGCAACACTGCTACTGTGGCTGCTTTCGTCACTCGCGCTCACTGCCGTGCGCTGTGATGTATTTATATCAAAGCCACGTTGTAGAAAATATAGTTGGAGCCATCTGCGGAGCGCTAACCCTTCGTCGATTTGACAGCATTCACCTATTTTCTGACGTCATAAAATACATTTTCGCAATATGGACAAGAATTAAATTTTCAAATTGTACTTATTTGCCGAAAAAAATTATACCCAAAAGTAGAGAACAATACCTAAAAATTAAACACAACCTTTCTCTTCGGTACTATGCGTACTTTTGGACTCCATCAAACAATATTTAAAATTCCCTTGAAAAATGTTTCTCCGAGCAGTTCCAGCGAAACTACTATATATATGTAGGTATTCATCAAGTTGAGCAAGTAGCCTGGCACTCTGACAAAACGGTAGATAACTCAAGCAAATACTGTACCAGAGTGCCAGACCACCTGCTCAATTTACCCCTTATGTTTTAACCAATAATTATGCCCGTTTGCAAAGGACAGAAGCTATTGGAAAAGCCATTGGAATGCCAATGAAAATTAGAGAATCATTCCCAATAGATTATTTGTCTACGTTCTAAATGTACTTAAAATGGTGTGTAATGAAATTCATTGTCAAGACTTTACTATACGTCTCCGCAGGGCAAAGTCTATTTAGCTTGCTAAATAGAGCGTAGAGTTGTCGTAGACTTTTCGATCTAGCGTCGTTGGACTGTGTACACGGCGAAAAAGTCTCGCTAAATAACTCTCACGTAGACTTTGTAGGTGAATCTCTCGTAGAGCTCCATTGAGTTTCGCATGTTTTCTCTACCGTGTACACTTAGCTTAATGACCAGCGTTGCCACAGACACATTTCTTTCCTACCAAACTTTCCTACCATAACCAACCAAAACCTTCCAAACATTTTATTCAGTTTTAATATTTTTTTCAATATCAAATTTATTAAAAACATAGCTAACATAATATTTAGTAAAACTAAAATACAGCTAGTACAATAAAAACAAATTGGCTGCGTATAACGATTCATTTTATTGTACATACATACATATCGTCATTAGATACGAATAAAGACGCGAGGTCAAAAGTTGACAGCGAAAAAAGACGCGTAAAAAAATTTCGGCGAAGAAGAACTCTTAACATAGGCGAGGGCAAAGAAAGACGCGTTAACCTCTTTGACGGGGAAGAAAGACGAAGAAGACTTATTTTCGCAGTCAATTATGTTTGCGAGTATACGAATTCCCCAAAGAGTTTTTCCGGAATGATGTTGAATCCATGTTAACGCGTCTTTTTTCGCAAATTTTTTTCACGCATCCTTTTTCGCCGTCAAAACACCCGAGCGTCTTTATTCGTGTCAAGTGACTATATTATTATTATTAATTCGGAGATACCTGCGTTTCGACCTTAGAAGATATATTGTGCTAAATCCTAATTGCAATCGCTCCAATATTAGGCTATTTAAAAAGCTCAGCACTTTGGATGATGCCATGTTTCAAATTTTAGATGGAGAAGACAATCCCTCCCCATGGGGCATCAATCTACTATTCATGCTTCGTGGACAGGCACATACTCTGGGGTTTCCTTCACCGGCCCACAAAACCTACAGTCAGTCTCTACACAAAGACCCTTTAATTTAATCGGTACGTTAACTTGCAGTGGGCTGTCAGGTAGCGAGTAAGAGTTTTAAGTTCAAGGTATCTTTTGGAGTTCCTCCTGAAAAGTTATGAATCTCTTTGATTGTCTTATTCCCTTCGAGTTCCGCTAGTGTGCAGCAATTCCCAGCTAGCTCCTAAGTAGGTCTGCAGTGTATCCCTTAGATGTACCGTAGAATGGCTCGGAACCATGCAAACGCATTTGGCCTCCACTCTTTGCAAGACAGTTTGCCCTTTCGTTAAATATATTATTGATCAAGGCTAAAAGGCGTTTACACTGTTCAACTTTCACAGGCGGTTATTTGAATCAAAGAACGTAAATCTATAAGAAGAGACACCACGTTATAATTGTAGCGAGTGTGAACATCAGGAGCATGCCTTCTCTTTTCATCCAATCAAAACACGTATTTGGGCAAAAGAGAAGGCGCGCTGATGTTAACACTCGCTACAATTATAACGCGTTGTCTCTTCTTATAGATTTACGTTCTTTGGTTGAATCAAAAGTTTACATCATTTAACTGAAAGTTGAAAATATAAACTCCTTTTAAATACAATGATTGGTACGATTTGGAAATAATAACACGGTGCTACAAAAAAAAGTCATGAAATACACCCGAAGCAAAACCTAGCGTAGGTTGTAGGTATGGTCGAGTCCAACATAAAAATGGGTCCCGTATAGTTTCTGAACCCCCCAATTTTTTTTATTCGTACTTTATGCACTTATCTATTAATAACTTGACTATTTTATTTTATCGAAGAAGTTTTTGAAAGAGGATTTATAGACCTTTAAACGTTGTATAACAATATATTGTTAGACTTAATGTTAATTTTTAATGAGCCCCTATTGCTCTTCATATTTTGAACTTTGATCATCGCTAATTTCAAAAATGCCTATGAAAGTTGCCAAATATGTGTTATTTATCTAAAAGAACATTTATTTTCGAATAAATTGATACCTCATCCAATGCAATTTGATAAAAATTGTCGAAGTTAAGCAATTCAAGCAAAAATACGGCCTAGAATTTACATATATGTGTGTATGTAACAGACGTGCAGATTTTTTGAGCAGTGTGGCTAAGGGGTTCATCAATATTTACTCAAAATTGATATATATGTCGGAGATATGATGTATGTATATGCCAAGCAATGATGTATTGCGTGAGCGAAACAAAGGTGGTACACTTGTTTAGAAAAAACCTTGTTTAGAAAAACACTTGATTAAGAAAACACTTGCTTAAAGAATAAAACTTGGTAGGCTACGCGAAGCCAAATATAAAAAGTAGGCTTTTGATTAGAACGAAGGAAAATGAGTTTTGAGGATACAGTTGGTTTTTTGAAACAAAAGGTGAACATTGGTTGAAAGGAGTGTAGCCACTAGCGAATCGCTGCATATACGCGTAAACGATAAACGAGAATTATGGAAAACCCGACAGCAGAAGTGGAGCATGTGCCCAATGCCTTACTTAATAGTGAATGTGAAAGTGAAAAATGGAAAATGTTGTATGAACAACAAAACAAACAATTCTTGGGGTTGATAAAAATGCTTAAAGCTCCAAATAGTGACAGGATACAGTTACCTAAGTTTGATCCTGATGGTGCAGATTCAAACGCACATGCCTGGATATCTACGGCCGATATAGTCATGGAAGGACACACATTACAAGGTTCTGCATTGATGTTATCGCTCACTCAATCCTTGAAGGGACCAGCTGCTACATGGTTATCTCAAGTAGCGTTTCCACAAATGTCTTGTAACGATTTCAAGGAGCTATTCATCGCTAGATTTAGTTTTTCTGAGACACCGGCTGCATTTATGATTCAAATACAGAGCAGCAAACCAAAGGATGGCGAATGTTTCGCGTCGTATGCAGCGGCGCTAGTCACTTCACTCAGTCTAAAACTAGAAAAATTAACAACTGAACAAATTGCTGTTTCAACTGCGTTGGCACATATTGCCCAATTTGAGCCACGTATTCACCGTCTTGCATTTACCACCAATATTTCCACAAGGAATCAGTTGATGCGGGAATTGAAAGCAATGCCACTATTAAGGAGGAAATTTACGCCAATTAGAAATGAACATGAAGAAGGAGGCAGTAAGCGACAAAAGGTTGTCTATGATTATATCAAATGCTACAATTGCGGTAAGATTGTCCAGAAGGCTTCAGCATGTCGACTCAACTTTAAAACATCAGCCCAGCAGAATTCTGCAAGCAACAAGCCTTTAGATAAGAAGTTATCAACTCCGACTGCAACAAATATTATCTGCTTTCGTTGTCGCGAATCTGGTCGCTATGCGTTAAGATGTCCTACTATATCAAAAGGAAAAGAACTGAGTAGTAAATCCAGTGGGTCCTCCGGTCGACGTGTAGATGTATGCTTATTGAAGATTCCTTCAGGTAGTTTGCGTCAGTCAGGTGAGTTCTATAAATTTTATTATGACTCTGGAGCAGAATGCTCATTAATGAAAGAGTCAATTAGTTCCTATTTTGTGGCAAACGAATCAATAATGTCGTCACAATGACTGGCATTGGACAAATGAGTGTAAAGAGCTCCTTACAAATTTTAACGTTTGTAGAAATTGATAACGTAAAATTACAAATTCTATTCCATATTTTACCTGATAATTTTTTGAAATACAATATTATGATTGGTTGTGTAATTTTGACACAAAGTATATGTGTGAAAATGACTTTAAAAACTTTGCAGTTTTGCATAATAGATAATGCTGAAGTAAATGTTTGCGAAATTAAAAACATTGGCTTAGACTTTGATGACATTGATACTGACATTCCAGTTGAGCAAAACACGAAATTGATAGAAATCTTGAATAAATTTAGAGACAAATTCACAGAAAGCACTCCCTGTAGTTCTTCAAATATAGAACCCATGAAAATTCGTCTGAAAGATCCAAACAAGACAGTTTGCAGACGACCTTACAGTATGAGCCCTGAAGAGCGTAGAATCGTTCGAAATAAAGTTGACGAATTGTTAAAAACAAATGTAATTCGACCTAGTTGTTCTCCATTTTCAAGTCCTATTTTGCTGGTCAAGAAAAAAGATGGATCGGACCGAATGTGTCTTGATTATCGGGAATTGAATGATAACACAGTTCCGGACAGATTTCCATTACCTTTAATATCCGATCAGATTAATCGACTGCATGGCTGTCACTATTTTACTACTTTAGATATGGCAAGTGGATATCACCAAATACCAGTTCATTCTGACTCAATTGAAAAGACCGCCTTCGTGACCCCTGAGGGTCATTTTGAGTACCTTGCTATGCCATTTGGATTACGCAATGCTTCCGCAGTATTCCAACGTAGTGTAATGAAAGTTCTTGTAGAGCTTGTTAATACTTATGTTGTAGTATACATGGATGATATCCTGGTTTTAGGAAATGAAGACATAAGCGAAAGTTTAGAAAGGATAGAAAATGTTTTAAATACGCTGGTCAAGGCTGGTTTTTCTCTTAACAGTAAAAAGTGCTGCTTTATGAAGAAAAAAGTTGAGTACTTGGGATATGAAGTAAGTAAAGGGGAAATTAAGCCAAATCCGAAAAAAATTTAAGCATTAGTAGCTTTATCTCTTACAAATACTCCTGTTTTAACCATATCTGACCCAAATTTTCCCATTGATTTGCATACTGATGCAAGCTCGATAGGGTATGGTGCAGTCCTCACGATGACAAGCTTCATGTGGTTGCATTTTTCAGTAAAAGTACGACTGCCGCAGAATCAAGATACCATTCTTATGAGTTAGAAACTCTTGCAGTTGTTAATGCAATAAAACATTTCAGGCATTATCTGCACGGGCGAAAGTTTGCTGTAGTAACAGACTGCAATTCGCTCAAGTCTTCTCGCACTAAGTTAGATTTGACTCCTAGAGTACATAGGTGGTGGGCTTTTCTACAAGCGTTTGACTTCGACATTATTCATAGAAACGGGAATCGAATGTGTCATGTAGATTTCTTTTCGAGAAATCCACTGCCTCCTAAGCCCGTATCGAATCCTCCGAAGATACAACAAAAAGAGGTAATCTTTGCAGAATTTACCAAAGACTGGTTGTTGGCTGAACAGCAACGCGATCCTGAGATTGTGAAATTGGTAACCGGCTTTAAGGAAGAAAAAGTTAACAATGATTTATATAAAACTTGTGAGTTTCGTCTTGGGATATTGCACCGTAAAATACAACGCTACGGTTTTACCCATACTTTCTAGAGCACTGAGGTTGTCTTTGGTAAACACAACACATAAACCATTGATGCATCTGGGATGGGAAAAAACGCTTGAAAAATTTTATGAAATATATTGGTTTGAAAATATGACTAAATTTACAAAAAAAATTATTGACAGTTGCATTACATGCAAGATTTCTAAATCACACTCTGGAAAGTTACAAGCTGAGCTTCACCCTATACCAAAAGTTCCAATACCTTGGCATACAGTACATATAGATGCCACAGGGAAGCTTAGTGGGAAAAATGATAAGAAAGAGTATGTGTATTGGTTGATGCATTCACGAAGTTTTGGACTTTATACCACACTTCGCACATCGATACTGCCAGTAGTATTCGTGCCATGAAATATTCTGTTTCATTATTTGGTGCTCCTGTTCGTATCATAGCGGATTTTTGCTAGCTCGGAGTTCCGTGAATTTTGTAAAATGCATGGAATTAACCTTTACTTAATAGCAACAGGTAGTTCAAGGTGCAATGGACATGTTGAACGTGTAATGAGTACGTTAAAGAATATGCTTACGGCTGTTGAAACTAGTAAGGAGAGTTCATGGCAAGATGCACTCCTTGACGTACAGTTAGCTTTGAATTGCACCGTTAATCGTGTCACAAAATCTAGTCCTCTTGAGTTGATGACTAGACCCCTTGACCTTAATTTATTTGATGGGACTGAGTAAAACGTTGATATTGACGCATTGAGACAAGCGGCCAAAGCCAAAACTGAAAAGAGTGCTAAATATAACAAAACTAAATTTGACCAAAGTAAAGCTAAAATTTACAAGTTTGCTCTTGGTGACTTCGTTTTGCTTCAGAATGAGGAACGAAATCAAACAAAACTAGACCCTAAATATAAAGCACCATTTAAAATTATTGAAATTTTAGATGGTGACAGATATGTAATTTCGAATACTAGCTCCAAAAGAACTTATAAATACGCTCATGACCGGTTACGCAAAATGCCTGGAGGTGAAGTTGATTTAAATGTTGTTAATGCTGAGTAAAGAATGATATTTATACTAAATTTTAGCTTAATATATTATTTTTTTTTTAAGTTGAGTCTGAATGCATGTTGTCACATTTTTATTGGAAAAATTGAATATTACAAGTGTAATATAAGCATTAACACTGGATGGAAGTTGTTAATAGATGTGGACTTGAAAACGAGTTCTCTAACGCTGGCTAAGTGTTGGGATGGAAGCATTTAAGGTATGATTTGTAAAATGTTCTAACGCTGGTTAAGTTTTAGAACGATGTTGATTAAAAGCTGGATTAAAGCGATTAGAGAATGTGAAGAGTACCACACGAGGACGTGTGGTAGGCCAGGATGGCCGTGGGAAGTAGTATGTACGTGGTAGAGGACAGTTTTTCAGTTTTGAGTTAAATTGATTTAATGAATTCATACTTTCAATGCATAAACTTAGTTTTATATCATTTTTGTAACCATAAAATTTAATAAACCTCTAGGTGAATTAATAAAAAAAATAATAAAAATGGTAATATCGGATGAATTGCTTTGTTGGGTCAGGATTGGTCGAGTACGTGAATCACACGAGGACGTGTGACTTGTCAGAATGGCCGTGTCGGAGATATGATGTATGTATATGCCAAGCAATGATGTATTGTGTGAGCGAAATAATGGTGGTACACTTGTTTAGAAAAACACTCGATTAAGAAAACACTTGCTTAAAGAATAAAACTTGGTAGGCTACGCGAAGCCATATGTAAAAAGTAGGCTTTTGATTAGAACGAAGGAAAATGAGTTTTGAGGATACAGTTGATTTTTTGAAACAAAAGGTGAACGTTGGTTGAAAGGAGTGTAGCCACTAGCGAATCGCTGCATATACGCGTAAACGATAAACGAGAATTATGGAGAACCCGACCCGGCTCTTAAGAAAAAAAAATTGTTTGTCATAAAATTTTTGGAAATGGGCGTGGCGCCGCCCACATATATCATATATGCTTATCTCAAAAACTACTTGAGCGATCTCGATCAAATTTGATATACACATTGAGCTTGGCCTCCTTTAGCACCATTTTGTCGGACAAACAATACTCCCCCTTAAATATATCTAGCCTTGAGTTTTTTGAAATTATCGTTATGTGGGTGGAGCACGTCGTTTTTTGTTAGATTTAAAAAAAATCGGATTTAAAATAGTCAAGCTATTAATAGATAAGAGCATTAAGTACGAAAATAAAGGGGTTTTTGGAATAAAGAAAAATTTGAGGGCTCAGGAACTATACGGGTTCAGGAACTATATACACTTGGTTTAGTTTCTGGTGTATTTCATGACTTTTTTTTTGTAGCACCGTGTATTATTCAGAACGAAATTTTTTGAAAATTTCATCACAGCTATTAGACTTGAATCGGAGTACATTTTTGCTCAAAAGGAAGACTGAGGAGGACAATATTTTTGAGGAGGACAAATCACTTTTGAGGAGGACAATCCTCGGGTACTCTTTATGAATTTGTACAACGATTTTGGGTTGCTGTGCCCAAACGCGTGAATCGAATCAAAACCCTTTTACACACACTTGTAGACAACAGTTCACGCTTTATTACAAAAACAAAATTTACTAATCTGTGCACTAATTTATTAATAATGTCGGTTGGAAATATGGTATTTTTTGAAAGTTTCCGAGCTGAGCTGTCAAAAAAAATATCCACGAAATATCTCTGCAAAAGATGTTCAGCCCCTCTTCTTTAGCAAAACACTACTTAGTGAGGGTTATAATCCCTAAGCGCGGCCAAAGGCCGCCTACGGAGCAAGCTGTTTTCTGCAAAAGTTGTTCAGCCCCTTTTCTTCGGCAACACAGAAAGGAAAATTCTACTTAGTGAGGGTTATAATCCCTAAGTGCGGCCAAAGGCCGCCTACGCAGAAAGGCGGCTCTCTGCAAAAGGTGTTCAGCCCCTCTTCTTGGGCAACAGAGAAAGGAGTAGTGAGGGTCATAATCGTTTTGGAAAAAATCCAAATTTTCGCTGTTTTCAAACAGCACCCAAGGGAGGGGGGGGTGAAAGGTGACTTTTCATAAAGCGGCGTCCATCCTTTTTCGTTTAGGGGGTTTGGGGAGCCACGCCCCTTCCCCCAGCAACCACCCCCGACCCCGACCCCTAAATCGTTTTACAAATAGCTAAAGATTTCCCCAATCCTCCTTAAAGGAGGACTTTTGGTCAGCTTACGAATGTGGACTCAGCGACCTATTTTATTTGAGATTTGTGTGGTATCTTTCTTGGGTTTTTAGCGGTAAACTAATGTTATTAGCTTTAAATTCTGTTTTCCTTTATAATAATAATTTTAGAGCTACGCAAAAATTATAGGCAAGCAACAAAAAAATACAAATCTTCAAACCGTATATATTTTACTTCGCAGCTGAAACAAAACCATTTTTTTGCTTGCGAAAAGCGTGCGTACTATGAAGGATAAAAAGATACCATAAATGCGCATGCAACCAAACCAAAATTACACCTTTTCATATTATCTAACTATTTTTCCTTTACTCTTTTGTTATTCGTTCATTTCCGATCCATTCTCGTTAGGACTATAGCTTCTTTTAATATGTATGTAGGTAAAAATTTTACATCCGAGAATTGACCAGTTTTTTTGGTAGATTTATGGACAATAAGAAGTTAGAAAATCTCCCAGAAACAATCCACAATCCGAGATAAACGAAGAAAGCAAACCGAAACTGCAAAAGACGACAAATAAAAACTGTGTCTATCACCACAATCAACTTTCCAACAGTTTCCCTTCCGCTGGCTCCCTAAGGTCGCAATCTGGTGGTTGACGCCTTTGTTGTAATATTTTTTGTGTGCAGAGTGTGTGGCTGTGTATTTATATCCGTTCAGATACTTATGTATACATATGTGTATATTTATGTACTTATGCTTGTAGTTGTCCCTATCCTCCATTCGTTCTTGCTGTTTGTTAAGTCTAAAGTAGGGGTCAGGGAATTCATCCATTAATCTGAATGAAGGAGCACTTCAGGCGCACTTCAGCCACATGCCAACTGCCAGCTAGCCAAACGAGCCTATTGTACTAAGCCAATAATTGAGCAGATGGACGATAGTAGAGTTAACAGATTTTTCATTTGCTTGACCCTGAGGAGCAAAGCAAAAATTTGTGTGTGCATGTGTTAATGTTTTATTATTACAAACAGTTATTCCTGGTGGTTTTGTTAAAAATGTCTATATATACATAAATAATTATGTAGTATATAAGCACATATGTATGTATGTATTTGTTTGAATGTATGTACATATGTATATATATTTAACTATTATATAAATTCAATTAACTTAAACAGTATTTATGGCATAAATTTTATGCATACCTTTGCATTTGCATGCATAGACCCTGCAGGAAACGCACTGGTGCAGTCAGAAAATTTAAACCATGACTCGTACGATTTAATTCTCTTTTGCATGCTAGCGACTTTTTTCTTTTTGCTTTTGATGGGTGTGCTGTCAAATCGGTAAAAGCAAAAACAAAATACATGTAAGGCGAAGAAATCAGCTGATCTAACAACACCACCTTATATAATTGGTCGAAGCGTAAAAAATTTAAATCTGACTACGATTAGTTTATCTGTGCAAGCACCAACGTGCACGAACAAAGTATAGCGTTGTTGTTGTTTAAGCAACATCGGCTAACGGGTCCCTCGGCTACAACATTTGCCAACGAACGAGATTTTTCGTTAGTTTATCTCTGAACTATCTACATTGGATTGCTTATGTGGCAACTGTCCACCGCCAATGACACCTCCATTATGTATAAAGCAGGCAGTTGAAGCCGTTGTTCGGAGATTGAGCATGAACTACTTTTATGGAAAAAGGAACGCATCTTGAACCATTTTTGGGCTAGATAAATTTCCTGCATGGTACGTACGTACATATATACACATGTATATGCACATTCAATCACATGTACATATGTATGCATGGAAGCATGTCGGATGCGGCGGATAACAACTGTCAACGTGTTAACATGTATTGTATATAGCAGGCTTTCCCAAAGTGAGCGGTATGCCTAGGGTGCCGCTAGTGACTAGAGTATACTAGTGGTGCGGGCAAATTCTTTAAACTTTCTATACACAACGCTAACGGTTTGTTCAAACACCGACATGGCGGCCAGAAAATCAAACAATTTTGATTTTTATTAAAATTACCTTCAGCTCGTCAAACCCCATACACAACACAAATGGCTTGCAACAAAGGGATATATTGCTTGGTTTGTCAAGCCGCTTGTGTGGTGTATTTCGCTCAAGCGTAGTTCCTCAGTACGTTTTATCAACGAAAAATTGAACCAGAAAATTTTCAGATAAATAGTCGAGAACGTACCATTTTCACAACAATTTTCGCTACTTTTGTAGAGCTAATCCGCGTTTCATCAACTTTTTTTCTCGTTTTCGGATTTATTTCTGGCTGGGCTGTTCTTGCAACAAGCGCAGCAGTTTCGCGCGCATGTACATATATGTTACTTATTCTTTGGAACTTCACAATCACACTGTGAAAGAGCGAATCAACACGATTTTAAAAGCAGGCGAAAGCGAACTTATAAAAAGTTTGAAAACTTGTGATTTTTTTAGTTTGCAACTTGACGAAAGTACCGACGTAGAGGGACTTAATGTTCTTCTCGTATTAGTGAGGTACCCATTCGCAATGCAAATCGAAGAAGAACTTTTGATGAGCGAAGTACTTAAGACTTACACCACTAGCGACGAAATTTTTAAAGCTATCGACAAATTTGTACAGAAAAAATGGTTTGTAATGGATCAAATGTGCGGATATTTGCAGTAGTTGGAAAAACAAAAGGAGCGATATCTAGGATGAAACAAGAGGCAGAAAACGTCACGGGAAGGCATTGTATGATCCGTCGGTATTCCCTGGCGATTAGGAAGATGCCGCCACTAGATTAAAAACCCGTATTGGATGATGCTGCGAAGGTGACAGAGGTCTGCGAAATTAAAATACATATTTTCTCACTTAAATTGCTTTCGTGAAATTGGCTGTAAAAGCGTTAACTTGGAAGGTTTGACTCTGAGGATGTCTACAGCTGGATAACAAACCCGTTTTCATGTGACCCGAAAAGTAAACCTACTGTGATGACAAATTAAGCTTTTGAAAACCTTCTGGACATCAGTGAAGACAGCACTTTGCATATTAAATACTGCGAAGGGAGCCAAGAGGGTTCTGGATGCAAGTGTATACAGAAAACACTGCTGTTGGCAAGATTGCATTAAAAATACTAGTGACTATTACTTTTACATTTCTATGTGAGACTGCATTTTCAACAAATGCTCACATAAACAAGTAATTTTTGAGCACAAAAATAAAACCGATTTCAATTCCCATATAAAAATTTAAGATTATCTCTAATCTCTTCATGATCCAATGATCGGATTTAAACCAACATAGAATGAGACCACCTGTGAGGTAACACCTTTCCATTAAATAAGGAATTATAGAAATCGGTTAACGTGGTCCAAGGTTATGCGGTAGCATACATAAAAAAAATAAAAAAAAAATATTCCGACGAATTGATAACCTTCTCCGTTTTGTAAAGTCGGTTAAAAACAAACATACCCGGAAGCTTTCAGAGTCAAATGGTTTCGGGATAAAATTGTCAAAGCTCCCAATAAACTTAAAGGAATTAATGAAATCAAAAAAACAATTTCAGTCCTCACATTAAAACTAAAGGAGTATAAGGTTTGCATTGTGTTTTCTTGTTTTCTTAGACATTTGAAGAATAGGGGTGCCGCGAAATTTTTTAGCACAACAAGGGCGCCGCGGTGAAAAAAGTTTGGGAACCCCTGGTATATAGGAAGCGCGCAATCTGATCACATATAAATACATTACATGTTACGTATTTATGTTCGTTTGAAGGTGCATTAAATTTCTTTCGATTAAAATATATCTAATATAAAAAGAATTTAAAGATAACATTCATAAAAGAAATCTGCTACATCATTTGCTAATTGTGCGTGATGAATCGGCTAGATAGGCGATCCAGAGAAATGCCGCTGTAATGCAACAAAGGAACGTGCGTAAAGATGAACACAACCTAAAAACACAAAATATGAGCATGCATAAATACAAGCAACGCGTTTATAAGTGTTTATGCAAGCGCATGCGCAACCACATCTCAGTGCAGCATTTCTAAAGATGTTATATTCCACAAAGGAAGCATTTTGTATAAACAGAAATAGTGACACCTCCAAAATGAGCAATTGAATGAATTGTTCGACAATTTTTAACAATGCCGTTTTCATTACTCGGGAATATTTTTCTATTTTGTTTAGTGGTTCAGTCAAAGATTCATTAGATATAGGAAAAAAATCAGTCATAAGTGACATTTGACCGTAAAGAAAACGCCCATGATTACATTTTTAAGAAAATTTAGTTTGAGTCAAACATTTGCTTATCTATACTAATACATATGTATTAGGGCGGGTCGATTTGTAGGGGTAAAAAAAAAAATTAACAGGCACATCGCGATTATGATTACTTGGGTCACTTCAAGCATTTTTGCCCAAGAAACCATAGGTCTAAAATGAATTTCGAGCCAGCGATTTTTTCTATCTAGTTTATTTTTCAAAAAGTGGCTCACCTGTTGAAACAGCTGTATTGAAAACTAGTCAAAATGTGTATCTAGGGGTTCTCGGGGTCGAGGAATCCATTTCTGGCATTAATTTTTTCTTTTGAGGGCCGCCAGAGGGCGCTTCCGTACTTTTTTTTGGATGTTAACGCCTCTTTTACGAAAATCGACAACATTGTTGCAAAAATCCACGAAATTTGACTTCCAGGTAATGCAATTCCAATTTTGAAATAGCCTAAAATGTTCAGCGTTAAATTTTTTTTTTGTTTTTTTATATTTTTTTTATTTTACATATTAAACACAGTATGAAAATGAAAAAGCATGCTGTCACACATGTCATTTGTCATACAATATGTCGATAAAAAGTATTACCGATATAATATTAAAAAAAATACGTTATACGTATTTAAAAATTGAAACATTAGAAATTGTTTATGTTTTTTTTTTTATTTACATGTCAGGTTTTTATATTTAAAGTTAAATTAAAAAAAAATAATATATTAAAATAAAAAAAAATTTGTTTTGTAAAATTCAGAGAACAAATGAAATAAAAACGAATTTTTTATCCTAAATTGAATAAAATCGATATAATACACCTCCCTTCCACCTAATTTTCAACGCGGAACATTTTAGGCTATTTAAAAATTGAAACTGCATTATGAGAAAGTCAAATTTCGTGGATTTTCGAAACAATGTTGTTGATTTTCGGAAAAAAGGCGTTAAAATCCAAAAAAAAGTACGGAAGCGCCCTCTGGCGGCCCTCAAAAGAGAAAATTAATGCCAGAAATGGATTCCTCGACCCCGAGAACCCCTAGATACACATTTTGACTAGTTTTCAATACAGCTGTTTCAACAGGTGAGCCACTTTTTGAAAAAAAAACTAGATAGAAAAAATCGCTGGCTCGAAATTCATTTTAGACCTATGGTTTCTTGGGCAAAAATGCTTGAAATGACCCAAATAACCATAACCGCGATGTGCCTTTGGTGCAAAAAATTTGACCCGCTCTAATATGTATGTATGTATGTATATATTTTGAAAGCCGTTTTTTTTCTGTTCGCAAAGCAAAAAACCGAATTTTTCGTACTGCATATCTCTGGAAGTTTACATGGTACAGTACTGGAACTTGGTATCGAGATATGTATATGGAATCAATCCCATACTCATGGAGAAAAATTTATGAAAAGGGCCCTCCCATACAACCCGAATTTTTTCATGTTGCATATTCCTTTAATTGTTCAAGGTAGAGTTTTGGAACTTTGTGTGGATATATGTACATACATATATGAAATCAATCGCATACTCAAGGAGAAAAATTGGAGTATTGGAAAAGAGGGTGAGGCACCTACTATGCATACTGCATATCTCGGGAAGTGTCCATGGCAGAGTCCTGGAACTTGGTATGGAGTTATATGAAATCATTTCCAAACTCATGGAGAAGAGTGGCGCTATTTGAAAAGGAGGCGTGGTGCCTTCCAAACATACTGAAGCTTTGTATGAATACATAATTCTTCCACATGTGTGTTTGCGTCTGAGTGAACTCCTCCTAAATGGCTAGGCCGATTTTAACGAGTCGAGTTATTACTAAAAATCATTAAGTGAGAAAAAGTACCGTGCAGGGGTCAATCTCAAATGACCTCCGTTAAATCAAACACCAAAACTGAACAGAGAGCGAATGTGGCAAAATATCAAATCGCACGTTCGCGCCAATGCGTGAGTTAAAAGAAAAAGCAGAAACACGGTAAAGTATAAGTAATAAAGTCAGTATAGATTTATTTGTATAAAATATGTACTAATTATGTACAATTATATTTTAGAAAACTTTACCTTAGAAAATTGGAAGGCAATGAAATTTGGTGGATGCTGGATGTCTGCTGTCTTCGACTCTCAAACGATAAGTAAGTCCGTCCTTTTTTCTTTACTTCAGTTAGCTCACAAAACGGGTTTCCCCGCATAGCCCATTGGTGGATGCTGGATGTCTGCTGTCTTCGACTCTCAAACGATAAGTAAGTCCGTCCTTTTTTCTTTACTTCAGTTAGCTCACAAAACGGGTTTCCCCGCATAGCCCAATCACTTTAGATTTTTTCAACGAAAAAATTCCGGGAAGAAATTTTTTGACGCAGTTAGTTGTCTCCTGTTTAGGTGAACACAAAATGAAAATTTTTCCCCCAATTACGATATGGGAAATGTCCACCATTTTGGATTTAGTGTTTTTTACAATTTACGCGCGAATTTCGCTTAGATTTTTCAAAATTCCGGGAAGAAATTTTTTGACGCAGTTAGGTGTCTCCTGTTTAGGTGAATACAAAATGAAAATTTTTCCCCCAATTGCGATATGGGAAATGTCCGCCATTTTGGATTTAGTGTTTTTTACGATTTGAATTATTATTTTTTTTTTGAGTTTTTTACGCGCGAATTTTGCATTAGATCTTTGCAACGAAAAAATTCCAGGAAGAAATTTTTAGACGCAGTTTGGTGTCTCCTGTTTAGGTGAATACAAAATGAAAATTTTTCGCCCAATAGCGATATGGGAAATGTCCGACATCTTAGATTTTGTGTTTTTTGCGGTTTGCGCACGAATTTTGTACTAGATTTTCGAAAGAAAAAATTCCAGGAAGAAATTTTTTGACGCAGTTTGGGGTCTCCTGTTTAGGTGAATACAAAATGAAAATTTTTCCCCCAATAGCGATATGGGAAATGTCCGCCATCTTGGATTTTGTGTTTTCTGCGACTTGCGCGCAAGTTTTGCGTTTCTAGCGAAAGAAGGTAGAGAACAAATTTGTATAGAATTCGATTCCCTACAATTTTCATGTGCCTATCCTTTTTTTAAACGATTATTAATTGCTAATAATATGCAAAAAATGCCCAAAATTAGGTAAGTGGCGCGGATTTTTCGAATTTTGAACAATTTATATTTGAAATAAGTGGCACATTTAAATGTCAAAGTTGTAGAAGAAAAAATTTCCAATTAACGCATTATTTATATGTTCGCGTACGACGTGTAGATCTCGACCAACAACGCGCTCAATGCAGCGGCAGGGGAAAGCTACTCAAAACTTTTTTCACAGTATCTCGGAGGTCGTATTTTTTGGCGCGTATTTTCAAATGGGGGTTCACCAATAGGCCAAGCCTATGAATAAATATTTTCAGTCAGTTGAAACTGTAATTAGCAGGGAACGGATATATTCGATTAAGAATGTCCACGATTTAGCTTTCCATGATTCCATATATATGTACATATTTGATGTTGCCTTTTTTTTGCCTTTTTTAAGATATTTGCCTTTTTTTGCCTTTTTTACGATATTTGCCTATTTTTGCCTTTTCTACCTTTAAAAAAGTGATTATAGCATTTACATTTTTTTTTTAAGATTCAAAAATATACACATGCCCATGCGGCTTATAGAAGCGCATTGACCTCTTGCCAAATCGGTGTTGGAAAAATTCAAGGCCGTTTTCTCATCTAACGTAGGCATGGAGACAATAAGGGGTGTGAAAATCGAATGAAAATTCTGCCAGAAAACTTCAAAATGCAAGTTGTGGTTCAATGTTGTCGAAAGGATAAAATAGTCAAAGATTCAAGCTACAAATTTTTCATATAATGAAAAGTTCATAGTTTTTCTCTTTTTACTTGTAATATAAACATTTCTAAAATTAATTGAGGGATTCACAACGGCGTCGTAAGTGTCGTATTGTTGTATGTCGTAAGCTTTAAAAGCTTAAATAAATGTTTAAAGTACGTGAAACGCCAATCAACTATTTTTTAATACTGCAAAAATTCATAATATGACTTTGATGGTACTTTTCGAACCTCTTTAATATATTTTTTAGGCGTTTAAAGTTTACTACATACAACAATACGACACTTATGACACCGCTGTGAATACCCCAAATGTATTTTTTGATTTGATTTTTTCGTATTTTCTGTCTTTTTTTAGTGCCTTATTTTGCTTTTTTTGCAATACCTAGTGCCTTTTCCTGTCTTTTTCGCTATTTTGTTTTGCCTCTTTTGCAATACCTAGTGCCTTTTCCTGCATTTTTCGCTATTTTATTTTGCCTTTTCCAGCCTATTTCGTTATTTTATTTTGCCTTTTTATAGGTGTTTAGGTCCTAAAAATCCATTCCCTGGTAATTAGCAAATAGTTTTTGTCTCTTTATCAATACGACTTTTCTCTGATTCTAAAGAGTTTTGTTGTGGCGAAAATAACTATGTGTGGATTAGGACACTAGTGAAACCACATAAAAATAAAACGCGCCCATAGCTTTACCTCTGAGGTGGCGTGGAAAAAAGTTTTGAGTACCTTCTCCCTTTCCGCTGCATTGAGCGCGTTATTGGTCGAGATCTACACGTCGTACGTAAACATATAAATAATGCGTTTATTGGAAATTTTGTCCTCTACAACTTTGCCATTTAAATTTGCCACTTATTTCAAACAGAAATTGCTCAAAATTCGAAAAAACCGCGCCACTTGCCTAATTTTGGGCATTTTTTACATATTATTAGCAATAAATAATTGTTCAAAAAAATTTATAGGCACATGAAAATTGTAGGGAATCGAATTCTCAACAAATTTGTATACCTCTTTTCGCGAGATATGCAAATTCGCGCGCAAATCGTAAAAAACATAAAATCCAAGATGGCGGACACTTCCCATATCGGAATTGAGGGAAAAATTTTCACTTTGTGTTCACCTAAACAGGAGACACCTAACTGCGTCAAAAAATTTCTTCCCGGAATTTTTTTTAATCTTACGTCTATTTTGGTCTAAAGTAGGGTTGCCAGATTTTGAAACGGAGAAAGGAGTACATTTATATTTTCGATAGAAAAAAGCAGTACATGACACAAAACAGGAGTAAATTTTTTTTTAATTACCAATTACCATTAATTAGGTACAAACAAACAAAGATATCTTAGAAATCTTTTTCAAAGCAACAATAATTGTGAAAAATAAATAACTATATGGGTTGGCTTTTCAATAGGGACGATTGTTAAAGAGATGGCGATCGAAGGGGGAGTGGACGTGGCACCTTTTCCGACCTTTTTGGAGAGGGCATGAACCGCCATTGACAAAAATATTACTCCCGACCACCTAGGACCCTGCGGGACCCCTTAGAAAAATTGCCAAAAGTCACAATTTTCACTTGCGTTCACAGTATTTTTGCGTAGAATTCGGTTATCAATGACCGCCCTTATAGGAAAGTTTCCCCAACTAAAAAACTAAAAAAGAATTCCAGACTCTTCCTGAATGTATGACCATTTTTTTAATTTAAGCCTTATAATTTATTTAATATTTTTCTGATTTTTAATATTACTAGCTGGAAAAAGGAGTACAAAAGAAGTGCAAAGCTAATAAAGGAGTACATTTCCAGATATTTTTTTTGGGAGTACAAGGGAGTACATTGCAATAAAAAGGAGTGCGTTTACTTCCAAAAGAAGTACGTCCGGCAACCCTAGTCTAAAGTGATCGGGCTACGCAAGGTAAATTTAACATTTGACAACTGTTTTGTGTGCTAACTGTTGAGTCTTATACTCAATGTTAAATATTAGGGCGGGTTTTAAATCGATCAATTTAAGACGCTGGTCTAAACAAAAACCATTACACTCCTTGATAAGATATTTATGGTATTTCTTCTGAAATAAGTCTATGTATATTGGCAATTTGAAATTGCCATCAACTACACTACACGGTTTCAAGGACAGATTCAACATCGATGCGGATCATTGTGCCGCCAGGGAGTGAAGAGGAAAAAGTTCTTCAAACAGTATATTGTGCAAACTTTAAATGTCTTAAAGTTCACGTTGATTTTTGATAATTTTTATCCTGTCGGTGCCACGCATTTTCTTCCATATAAAAAGAAATCTCAGAATACTTTATGTACATACATATTTAGTTTGAAAAACAATGCTAATTTTAAAAAGACACCATATACTCAGTTTTCTTGTATCCAGTTTAAAAAGTCAATAAAATCAATAATATTTATAAAGAAGATTTTGAAAAATGCTACAAAACTTCACTTTAAATCTAAGTATTCATCGAATTTCGTCAATTGACTTTAAAGGAGTTTATTTATTAAACTTTTCTTTTATTCGTAAGCAACTTTTTTAGCTACCGAATCTTTGATAAATGAATCGCTTTTCGATTTTTTTCTTCAGCGTCTTTTGCGCCATATACTGAGATGATGGAATCTGAGAACAAATCAAAGTAAATAAATTTATTTTCCACAATTTACTTAATTACTTCAAAAATTAATTTCACAAGCTTTATATTTCTTCAATCGTTTCTTTCCATGACTGCCGTAAATACTACGAGCCCTAACCGCCAAAATAACGTAAGCGACATTTTTTCAAAATTTTATTTTTGATGCAGAAATATTCCTGGGCATCTAGATGTATTTCTGCATCAAAAAGAACATTTTGACAAAAATGACGCTTACGTTTTTTTGGCGGTTAGGGCTCGATTATATTCATAAAGAAATTCAGGCTCCAATAGTAGGCCAATGTTTTTCTGCAAATTATTACAAATAATTTTCTTAACTATATTTACCTATTAAAATAAAAATGTATAAATAAATTTAAAAATTACTATTGTTAAGTTTTACAAATACTTACATAGTTTTTAATGTTAGAATCATACATTTTTTGGTCTAGTTCTTTAAGTTCATTGTCGCTTTTTATTGGGAAGGATGATGTCACGTTCGAGTTTTCTGCATCTTGGATAATAAGCCTATTAATTAGGACGTTTTGTTCTGCCAAAACTTTCATTATTATTGTATTTTGATGATTCGTTCTGTCTGGAAAAAACGAACGCAAATAGTTTTAATAAAGATACAATAAATATTTCTTTGAACTTTGGGCAATGTGAGTATAAAGCTGGCTCGAAAAATCAAAAATTTCAACGGAAATATCATAATAGGATCAGAAGTTGGAAGTGTCATCTCGATTCTCAACTTACAGGTGGGAGTGTTAATGTTCATCGATCGTGATTTAGCTTAATACACACCTATAACATGTAAATTAGCATATTTTGTATTGAATATGCACTCACCTTTTAATTCTTGGAATTTTTGATCAATTTTGTTCTTTTATAATTTTCACATCGTTTTTTACCTGTAATAAAATAATGTTAATACGTAAAATCTTAAATTAGTGAATATTTACCTTCGAGTAAAACCTGTTCGTCCTTTGAGTTAAGGTGCTTCAATTCTCGATTTTGCATTTTTGGGATCTCGCTTGAAAAATATTGATAAAATAGGTAAGTTAGAGTTTTATATAACTTATATGTGTGTACGTGCAATTTGGTTTTGGTTTGTTTAATTTAGTTACATACATATGTTTGTTTAAAAGCAGCCATGTAGATTTGGAACTAGCAAAGTTTTGTTCTGATATGATAAGCCTTTACATCTGCATTTAATTTTGGAAGTGGGAAAACTCTCCTCTAAGTCATTAATAAATAATAAAGCAATAGTTTTCAGGGAATTTGGTAATAAAAATGTATTCTGAGGTCACACACTTTTTAACACGATTTTTCTCTTCTACAAATCCTTCTTGTTGTGATGAAATGCGACGGTTTATTGTAAATTTGCTTGAGTACGCATTGTGGCAAATGAGACTCATAATCGCGGGGTTCAGATCATGGTTGTGGCGAATATTCGCAATCGCAACCGCGGAATTCCGCATAAATTTTAACATTCGCATTCGCACTAATCAATGCGGAGCTTTTGCGAATGCGAATATTGTACAAGTGCACTGATAAAACGTATATCTGCCAAACAAAAATTTTAGCCAATATTTTTTGCCTGTAGAGATGCTCCGGTAAGACTGTCCCCTGGTGTAACTATTTTTTCCCCCATAAAACTTATTATTCTTAAGTTCCATGTTTCCTTTTATTAGTCTCTCAGCTCGAAAACAAAAACATTTATTTTAATTTTGTTTAAATTGTAAAAATTAGCACGCATCGAAATAAAGATAAAATGGTATGCAAATAAGTCGACAGCCAAGTTCACAAATTAGTGGGACTGTGGCATGTAATATATCGCTAGTATAGTATGGAAAGGGCTTAACTCACTTCGTAGCTGAAATAAAAAAAGCCGTAACTAACTAAAAATCCAAAATTAACTTTTTGATTGATTATGATGCATTTCATCGAATCATAAGTCCCCACATCGTTTTAGACAACACAAAAATTTAGTTAATTGTGGTTTTTCGCATTTCAGCGACAATGTGAAAGAAGCCCTTTTAAAATAGGCTGTTTATGATTATGTTTTATTAGGCTGTGTCATTTTTAAGCAACTTTTTTTTCAACTAAAAACAGGCTAAAAACTTTCAAAAAGGTGAAAAAGAGCCTCTAGAAGTGTGTGCTCTTAATATTAGCATTAAGTGGTGCCTGTTACTAACTTTCCATTTCCCATATAAATAACATGGGAAAAAAATGTTTCGTTTTTCTTATTTTTGTATTTTTATCAAAGTGATACTGATGACTTTTTTTATGTCTTAAAAATTATTTTTAATCTGGAAACTGCTCTAATATAAAGCTAAAATAAAAATTACGTCTAAGATATTATTTTATTATTTGATTAACTCTTAAACAAAAGTAATTATGAACTAGGTTCAGTAAAATTATTATTTTATAGATTACACAAAAAAACGTTCAACAATTAGAAACTAAAATTTTGAAACTTAATAGAAATTATAATGTCTTATCAGAATTAAATGATGTAACTATATTTGTTGCGGAGTTTTTTATTACAATTTGGATATTTTCGTCGGTGCTCTTTTACCACTTGTAATAAATATTGAAATTGTTCCTCATCTTTAGTTAGGCATCTATTATATTCTTCTACTAATGCGACACCACGTTCTGCAACGTTATTGACAACTTTAAATTTTTCGAAAAACACCAAATTCTCTTGATAACTTTCATTATCTGGCCACATTAGCAAATCAAATTTATCAAAAAGTTTCAATGGGTAGGTTCAGAAGGCGCAGCAGTTGAGCGCAACCGTTGCTAAAAAAAATCAGTGATCGTTATGCGTCTTCTGAACGACTTCATACATTAGCTGTCAAATTCAACTCTCAAAGGTACACACCAACATGTTGTCTCAAATGATCAGAAAAATATTACGATCATCTAACACGCAACTATTCAGTTGATCAGAAGTACTCAACAACGCGTTCAGAAGGTGCAATCGCACCAGTTACTGAGCTGTTGCGCCTTCTGAACGTGCCCAATGATTGTTTTGAAACAAAGTCACTCATATTTATGTTTAAAAACATTTCTGGTGAGTTCTTGTCTGATGTGCGTCGTTTTTCAATAATTATAGTAATTTCCTGGCTCTTCATCGATTCAACCATTTGCCTTTTAATTTCAACGGGAACATGTTCATCAAATAGTGCAAAAACAACTAAATCTTCATTCAGATACCACAAATGATCGGATAGTTTTTTGATAGCAGCTAATGAGACAGATAAATTTTGTTCTTGGTATAAAACTAATTTTTGCATTAGTTCTAAATCTTGATTAGGAGCGAGAATTGCAGAATTTGAGGTAAACGAAGCTTTGATGTAGAATAAAACAACAAAAATACAAATTTCTCTGAGATTTTTCGTTTCACGAGCTGTTAATTTAAATTCACTCCTAAACAAGAATATTTTCAAACTGTAAATTGCTTTTGTCATCCATCTCGCATGGTGCATAGCACCAGGACGTTTGAAATGAGTTATCTGATTTGGAGTGTCATCGAGAAAAATCAAAGATAATTCCAGGAGTTCCTTATAATCATCCCGTGGATGAGAAATCTAATAACATAGATTAAATTTATGATTATAATTTATGTTACGCATACAAAAGTAAAATTACAAAGATTTTTACCTGTAAATAGTTGTTGATAAATGTAAGTAAGTCGTGCTTTTCTTTCGTCAGAACCTTGGCTACAATATCATTAGCCATGCCGCTTTGAAATTTAGACTGATCAATGGTATCCCACTTTTTCAAAAAGCTCGAAAAAATTGGTACATTTGGACCAGAAGTAACAGGCCAATAATTTTTAAAAACTGCCCGTAAAACAACTTCTAAAATATGATGACGACATGGAAGATAAACTAGTTCTCGCTGTAAGATTCTCTCGATTTGAACACACGTTCCGTTGAATTTACCTGATTAATAAATAAGAACAATAATTAGTGAAAGAAAATTATAGGAATTTTAACTGGTTATAACAATAAATATATGAGAGTAAATCACGTAAAATGAAGTATTAGGTTTGTGAGAAACTAACAGAAAGACTAAATCGATATAGTTTACCTGTGTTAACAGCTGTTGTATCAAAGCACATAGCTTTGATGCGAGAACCAACGTGCCATTGGTTTAAGGTAGTAATGATAGCTGACGTTTGACTTTCAGAATCGCCTTTAGCCATTTTCGGGACGCCAAGTAGTTGTTCAACACCTGAGACAGACAATAGAATTGGGAGCCTTTATACAGATTGAGGATCAATAAGATCTTGCAAAATTTTTCCGTCCCAATGTAGAACAAAACGATCATTAATATTAAACTCATTTTTTAATCCCGTAGAAATATATTTTCTGAATTCAATACGGCATCGATGAATTGTCCTATGTCTTAAATTACAATTAGCAATGTTCAGTCCAATACTTGTCAATAAACTTGCAATGATAAAAATGGCATTTCTGCTACTAATGTTTGATCTGTCTAGAGCAGCACAGAGATCTGGAGTGATTATGTCAATTTTAGAAGGCGGTCGAAAGTGAATTTCATCTTCAAAATTTCAAATTATACGTGAATGTAGACTAGACATAATTGATGAGAAAACTGTTGACCCCGAGAGTGGAATGTTATTAGCGTTAACGTCTGTCAATAGATTTGTATCTAAAAAGTTAAAATATAATTAATCATTTAATTTTCCTCAGTTATAATTGCATGTATGAAATCGATTATTATCAAAATAATCATTCGGGAAAGAGATCAATTGATAATTACCACTGTGATCCACCTCCATCATATCATCATTGGTAGCTGGAGATATTTCTAGAATATTATTGTCAATAAATCCGAGTTCCAGATTTTTGGGACAGAAAAAACAATCTCTTATCATCGTCGAGTAATTCTTCCACATTATTTTTCGAAATATCAAATAATCTATTTAGATTTTGTAAAAAACGTTCCCCTTTCTTCTTTTGTGCAACAAACTTTTTATACCCGAGCGCACTTGTGCACAAGGGTGTTATAACTTTGTTCACATAACGGTTGTTTGTAACAGGCAAAACGAATCGAGATAGATATAGACAAATGTATACATAAATGATCAGGATGAAAAGAGAAATCGATTAAGCGGTGACTGTCTGTCCGTCCGTCCGTCCGTCCGTCTGTCCGTCCGTCTGTGCACACGATAACTCGAGTAAAAATTAAGATATCTTAACGAAACTTGGCACGTGTACTTCTTTCGGGCGTAGGACGGATGGTATTGAAAATGGGCAAAATCGGACAATAACCACGCCTACCTCCCATATAACGGTAATTTTCAGAAATACGAAAACTGCGATAATTTAGTAACTACCGAAGATTATTCACTCAAAATTGATATTTGCAATTACTTTTAGACGAAAAATAAGAATATTATAAATTTTTGAAAAATGGGCGTAGCCACGCCCACTTAGTGTTACATGTGTATATCTTGGCAACCGCTGCACCGATTTATTCCAAACTTGGCACAGTTATTGGCCTTGGTACAGGATACCAAATGGCCGAAACTTTTAAAAATGGGACAATAACCACGCCCACATCCCATATAACGGTAATTGGGAGAAATACGAAATCTTCGATAAATCCGTAAATATTGAAGCTAATTTATTCAAAATTGATGCTTGCAACAATTCTTTATCAGGAAATACGCTTATCATAAAATTTTGGAAAATGGGCGGGGCCCGGTAACCGTTCTACCAATTTGTACCAAACTCGGTATGGTTATTGTGCTTGCCACATAAAAGCAAAACGTTCAAAATTATTGAAATCGGACTAAAATTACGGCTTTTCATATAACGGTAAATTTTAGAAATGCTCGAAACGTCAATATTTCGAAATTTAAGGACGCTAATTTATTCAAAATTGATACACCCCGGCTTACCATGTAGCTGTAGCTTTCGGAATGGTGAAAAGGCATATATGTAATACTTGCGCCGGGTATTTAATGTTCGGCCCCGCCCGAACTTAGACTTTCTTACTTGTTTTGTTTAAAATTTATTTGTAACAGTTTCCAACAATTAAAGATTTTTGTCAGTTTTATCGTTGCGTATTGTAATCCACAAGTCGGTATTTCAGCAGCACACCATATTTTATTCACTTTACTAATTGTACTTTTAGAACTTTCTTCACCAATCAAATAAATTGAATTCTTCATGATTAGTTGGCTACTTATTATAATTATATTCAATATTCCAAAATTATTAATTATTAAATCAACACTATTATTAAATCACAAATATCACTTCAACAATTCAATCAAATTAAACAGAGCTTTCATCAGAAGAAAGTAATGATACAACAATCCCTAACCTATATTTCCACGATAAAATTAATCTGAACGGTAATACACTGACTGAGCCGATATAATCGTTTATCAAAGTTATCGACTTTAAAATAAAAAATAATATAGTTCAGGTAAAGTTATAAAAAATAAAGAAAGATTAAAAATTCAATACAATAACAAATTAATTGTTTTATTTAATCTATAATTGAACAAATTTATTGAACACAAATAACTTTCATTGATAGTAAATAAAATAAAATGAAAAAATAATAAATGAGATGTTAGTATTATCTTTTCCTATACGAAAATAATTATTTTTTCTTGAAAATAATCTTTAAGACATAAAAAAAAGTCATCAGTATTAGTTTGATGAAATAAAGCTCATAATTTCATACATTTGCAACTTTAAGTGTGAATATCTTCAGAACGGCTCACTCTGTAAACAAAATTAATTAGAACTTTTTTGTAGAGCGTTCAATTTCCTACCAAAATAATTTTTCAGTTCATTTTTACAATGCTTATATGTCAAGCTACAAAAAGAACAAAAACGAAACATTTTTTTCCTATGTTATTTACATGTTAAATAGAAAGTTAGGAACAGGCACCACTTAATGATAATATTAAGAGCTCAAATTTTTAGAGGCTCTTTTTTTCACCTTTTTGAAAGTTTTTAGCCTGTTTTTTAGTTGAAAAAAAAGTTGCTCAAAAGTGACAGCCTAATATATCCCTGTAGGGAAAACACGAACTAGTGAACCAAATTTCTGGTTCAGTACTAGTTCTTTTTCGCCAAAAACGAACCAGTCCGATAGTAAATAGTCCCGAACCCGACCAAAAGCAGTGAAATGTGGTACTTTCACTAAACTATTTTATTTCAAATTTTAAAAGCAGGGAAGGTAATCATTATGAGTAAAATAACTTAAAGCAGCATTTAATCATTATTTTATGAATTATTATTGTTTTATTTTATTCGCTCAAACGGAAATAATTATTATTTGATTTTTATTTTGGCATTACAAATAATGATTATTTTATGATTTTTATTTTTTCGCGCAGAGATTATCATTATTTTTGAGTTTTATTATTCCACTTAAAAATAATGATAATTTATAAAATTGAAAAGGCCATACAGACGCAACCTACTGAAATTTTGACCTGAAAAGTTTGGGTCTTATTACGCTTATAAGAGTGCTGCTACCTCTCAAAAGGATACGTCGGTAATAACGCTGGTATAGTTTTTGAGCTGCTTAGTAATCATTATACTTAGTGATTCCATAAACAAAGGCCAAGATCTTGAAGGACAATTGAGAAAGGCAATGCAGTTGCAGAAAAGAGGTTAAAAAAAGTGTCAAAATAATTACCACTTTCTCACTAAATTTATTTAAAAATGCAAGCCACCAGAGCTACCTTTTTTTTAAGAAAAGACAAATTAATTTTTGTTTTATGCAATCCAGCACAGCTACCTTAATACAGTCAGTCAATAAAGTTTAGGTACAACGAATTTTTTACAATACGGGCAACTATTTTTTAAATATTTTAGTTTTCGGCAATTTTTTATAAAATCCCCAAAAATCAGAGTTCCAAACCTTGTGCTAAATTTAAGAAAATTCTGCAAAATTTCATTAAAATAATTCACTTTCTATTTGCCCTCTCTAGAAAAAGTTGAGTTTGCAGTTTTTTAGCCCATTCAATTTTAGTATAATGAAGTGCAAGTATGAGGAAGCTAGGACTTACCAAACAACAACAAAAACTTGCTAAATATCAATGGTAAGTCCTAGCTGCCTCAAACTTGCACTTTGTTATACTAAAATTGAATGGGCTAAAAAACTGCGTACTTAACTTTTTTCTAAAGAGTGTAAATTGCAATATTTGGATGGAAATTTGCGGAGTTTTCTTTAATTTCGTATAAAGTTTGGAACTCTGACTTTTGTGGTTTTTGGTGTAGAACTAACCATATGTTTATAAAAAATTAGGGAAAAATTAAATATTTAAACAATAGTTGCCGGTATTGTAAAAACTTCGATGTACCTAAACTTTATTGACTGCCTGTATATCTTATTTACTTAAAAAACAAAATGCTTAAATTTAGACAAGTAAGACAAAGTGAACTAATATTTTTACTTTTAAGCAGAACGCACTTTTGTTTTTTACTTACTACTTAAGTTTAATACTACTACTACTACTAATGTGGTTTATAAATTTTTAATAAATGCGTTTAAACATTTGTGATGGTATTGTCCTTCCTTCAACCGATCATATTTAATATAAAAGGGAAATGTTTCGACAAGCCTGATTAGAAATGTAGATCTAAGGTGACGAATTTATAACAGGTTGGGCACCATGAACCAAAAATACAAGATCACCTAATCAAAGAAGCAAGAAAAAAGTATATTTCTGAGTGTTTTTGACATCTGCCTAAGAATGAAAACAAACAAAGAAAACGAAAAAGGCGCGGTGATTGAGTGCGATTAAATTGGTATTTATTATAAAATATACAAAGTGAAACTTGATGACAATTAGCAAAAAAAGTTCATAAAATATGGTTTTCATGATTGAAAGTGTTTTACAATCGCATATCATTACCACGGGTCGATTTTTCAATGCCAACGTTCTGGCCACAAACGTGCACCCACTTTTCACGCAAATTTACGCCTTTTGGCAAACCAAACATACGCACAAACTTGTTCCGATCACACAGCACTTTATTTTATATCATAAATATGTAATAAACCAAAATTTATAATTAAAATCGCTGCAGAAAACACATTCAATCGCTACGAAGAGGTAGAAGACGGTGTAAACAAAACCGAAAAACGTCAAAAACGCTACGAAAACTTTTTTCTGAAAATCGATTACAAATACAACGATGGCTGATTAGGTGATCTGTAGTCGTTGGTTCATGGTTGGGCACTATAAAAAATGGATGCAGATCGAACTAGATCTCATCTGTCGAATTAGGAACTGGATTGGAACTATAGAAAAAGGGATGCAAAACGAACTAGATCTTATTTGTCGAATTTAGAACTGGTTTGGAACTAGCGCCAAAGGGATGCAACCGGGGACAATTGACACTTCCTTGGACATCGCAATGTTAAATTCGCCAGTCGCTAGCATGCAAAAGAGAATTAACGCGTACTAGTCATGGTTCCAAACGCACTAGAACCGAACCAGATCCGCACTAGTTCGTTTCCCTACAGGGCATACATGCATTTCCAATGCAATTGTTATACATTTTATTATCGATAAAGAGTTGGGTTTTATTTTAAGGCATTTTTGTTTATTGTCATTGCAAAATCTAAGCGAGCTGCAAAATGAAGTTTTTAAAATTCGAAAGGTATATCAGAAGGAATTAAAGGGGTCATGCGACTTGTGGTCCGAAGTTATGGCTGGTAAAAACGTTCACGCCCATGTTATGTGAGAAAGGAGTATATTTATATTTTCGATAGAAAAAAAGCAGTAGAAGACATAAAAAAGGACTGAATTTTTTTAATTCCACTTAGTAAAGGTTATAATCTCTAAGCGCGGCCGAAGGCCGCCTACGCAGAAAGGAGTTAAGTGCAAAAATACTTTGGATACCGAAGCCGGAGTTATATCCACAAGATGTGTTATACACTTTTGACAAAAAAAGGGAGGTTCCTCCTCTCTTCCTCGGCAACACAGAAGGGAGAATTCTACGTGGTAAGGGTTATAATCCCTAAGCCCTTTAATTTTCTTATTTTAAAATTTTAATCCTTATTTGCATTTGCCAGTTTTGGGAGATAAGTACATGCGGCACGCATGTCTTTTTCATGTGTATTTTGTCTTAGACTTTGTAAAAAAAAGAAAAAAAACTGTGTAGGGTTGGTCCATGATTCAATAATACAAGGTTCGATAAACTGACAGTTGTCTCTCTCGCACCGCTCCCTTAGCAGTGGCACCGTGTTGCTTCTTTGCACATTCACATGGAAACAGTGTAGCTTTGGTATGAAATAGAAGTATGAGCGTTTGTGCAATATATTTATTTGTATATGAATATGAAGCACATTTAACTCATGAAAACATAAATTGTTTTTAAATTGGATGTTTACATAAATCTCATAGTAGTTTTATTTTAATTTTTAGTCCTTTTGCAGTTTTTATACAGATAAATAGCACATAAATTACGTAATTCACATAGATACATCAATATTACGTTCAACGTTTCGTTTAAAATGCCAGATTTCCTGCAAATACATTAGAATTTACAAAAGGAATTTCACTACTAATTGCCTAATTTGCGTACTTTTCTACTACCATTTTCGCACCAAGAGATTTCATTCCTACCCTTTTCTCCGTCCTTCGTAAATGCAACCTTTTGTAAGGGAGTGTCAAACCGCAGCCGTCAATAATTATCTAACCTTGTGTTATTTAATCATGGGGTTGGTCGAATGAATGCCCTCCTAGTCACCAGTTCCGAGTCTTTTCGATTGCTGAGTATGAGGCCTTATGTTGGACAAAAGACGGAGTATAAAGGACCCAAATGGTGGAAATTGGAGTATGGTTACAGAAGATATGTAATAAAGTTATCGACAAAGACTTGCGTGCCGCTTGCCCTTTTCGCCCAAACCCGCTGGTAGACCCAAATGAAAGTTAAAATTTAAAAACTAATTGATAAAATTGAGGTAAAATCTGTGGAAAATTAACGATAAAAACTACTTTTTTTACTTGCGCTTTTCTCTCAAAGTGTTTACCGCCGGTAAACCCAAATGACGGTTAAAATTTAAAAACGAATTAAAAAAAATAATGTGTATAATTAACAATAAACTAATTTTTTCGGACAATCTATAAAGGTTCCTTTTATTTTTCAAAAAAAAAAACTGTGCACCGGTTATTATTTTACACCCTGTATATGATAAAATATTAATAGCTAGAAAAAGGAGTACAAAAGAAATACAAAACTAATAAAGGAGTACATTTCCACTTTTTTTTGGGAGTAAAATGCAATAAAAAGGAGTACGTTTATTCCACACATTTCCACACGCCCACTTTTACAGGCTCATTTATGTATATACATATCAGGGATGTTGCGAATGTGGAATTTTAGACATCCGCGGATGCGAATTCGGATGCAGATGTTTAAACGCTAACATCTGCGGATGCGGATGCGAATGCGGATGCCAAGTATTTTTATACCCGATCGCAATTGTATGCAAGGGTATTATAACTTTGTTCACATAACGGCTGTTTGTAACAGGCAAAACGAATCCAGATAGATATAGACAAATGTATACTTAAATGATCAGAATGAAAAGAGTAACCGTATGTGCACACGATAACTCGAGTACAAATTGAGATATCTTAACGAAACTTGGTATGTGTACATCTTTTGAGCGTAGGACGGATGGTGGATGGGCGAAATTGGACGGTAACCACGCCTACCTTCTATATAACGGTAGTTTTCAGAAATGCGAAAAATAAGTATATTATAATTTTTTGGAAAATGGGCGTAGGCACGCCCACTTATAATTACATGTGTATATCTTGGAAACCGCTCCACCAATTTCTCCCAAACTTGGCACAGTTGTTGGCCTTCACAAAACATACCAAACGGCTGAAAATTAAAAAAATCGGATAAGACCTACGCACACATCCCACATAACGGTAATTTAGAGAAATACGAAAGCTTCGATAAATCAGTAAATACTGAAGCTAATTTATTCAAAATTGATGTTTGCAATAATTCTTTAGCAATAAGTACGCTTATAATAAAATGTTGGAAAATGGGCGTGACCCCGCCCACTGAAGACCACATATGTGTATCTCGGTAACCGTTCGATCAATTATTTTGGTTGCCCCATAAAGGCAAAACGTTGAAAGTCATTGAAATCTGACTAAAATTACGACCACCTTTTTATAACGCTAATTTTACCCAAAATTTATACTAACAACAATCCCTTGAAAAGAAGTAACATTATTATGGAATTTTGGAAAATGGGCGTGATGCTGCCCACATATATCTATATTAATTTATCTCATTATGTCTAACTGAACGTTCTATCGAAGATGTTTGAAATAGACGTAAAACCCCCACTGCTTACCATGTATCGGTAGTTTTAGGAAAGGTGAAAGAACTATATTGGATACTTGCGCCGGGTATTTAATGTTCGGCTCCGCCCGAATTTAGACTTTCTTACTTGTTAAGAAATAATTTAGGTGAGTAAATTAGGTTATTTAGTTAAATAAAAAATGGAAAGGTTAGTAATTTTTAATAATGTTTTTTTTAGTACTTGAATTTAAAAATTTGAACATTGTATTCAATAAAAAGTTTTTAAAAAGCTGCGAAGAACTTGAAAAATTTCAAACTTGACAAAATTGTAAATTCTTTTTGATTGACGCTGCACCAGTCGAGGGGACTTTCAGTTATGTTAATTTTTTTTTTTATTGCGGGGCAATAATTTTTTTTTGGGAATTGCATCGGTCTGCAAATGTCGGTTGTACACTGAGGGAAATAATGCATAGTAAAAATTAATACTTTATATTTGATTATCGTTTAAAAATGTTCGTATTTAAAAATAATATTTTCATACAAAATTTATTACGCACGTATTTGACTGTTCACATCTGAGTATGTATATGTAAGTGTACATACACACCCCAAGAATACAGAGCGCCGCTCTGAGAGCGGTGACAACACACACATACATGCATGTTTATCCGTACAAATCTCGTGCTTTGGTGTTGATGGATATTCAACATTTGAAGGCAAATTTATATGGCTGGTGTAGCTGAGTGCGCAAAGATGCTTGCCACAAGTTGTTGATATCCGGAGATGGTTGGGTTCGAATTCCACTGCAGGCAAAACATGCAAATTAAATTTTTTTTTAGTTTTTGTCGTGATTATTCACTTCACGGATGCTTTTTCAGTACGAACGCGGTCATTTTAATATGCGCGTAATTAAATTGAATATTTACCAATATACAGTACTTTCGTTGACGTTTATAGTAAGATCAATTACGTTTCTATTTGATTTTAATATTTTTTTCCCTCAGTGTATCCTCCTGACTTTCCTCTTCATAACCTAGTATCATGGCAAAGAATTCTTCATTCTAATTTTTTTGGTTGTTTCTGAATGTGGAGAACCAGTAACATCAATTCGATTTTAATTTTTGTAATTCATTTTTGCACTAGCATAATATTCCAGGGACCGAAAATAACAGTTATTTTTTACCAATTAAACTTGGCGTAATGGCTGAATTTCTTTATTCATTCTGAACGTTTGGAATAAACTTTTTTGTTTACTTATTCTTTAGAACGCTCCTGGTGATATGTTAACGTATATTTCAAACGCATTCTGTTTATTCCGGCTGTGAAATGGGATTATCCGGAATGTATAAAGAAACGCAGCCAATATTTCTT
>NW_023458555.1:73939655-73975380 GCF_013731165.1 Rhagoletis pomonella | reverse complement strand
TCATCATTTCCTGGAACCGACGTTCAGCTATGCAAAAACGAAAACTGCAGATCAATGGAACTCTTTATGCTCATTTCAACCATGCCAATTATTTGGCGCAAGTAAAAAAATCAAGACGTTCTAGAAAGTTAAAGTTCAGTTTTAAAATTTTTTAAATATTAATATCTTACGAACTGTAGGTATAACCGATAAAAAAAACTAATGACGCCACCATAAAGATAATTAATTTGTCTTTCAGCTGGTGTACATAATTTATAGCGTCTTGTATGTTTTGGTTTAAACCACTAAAAAACGAACAAATGTTTTTTTTATGAAATAATCTTTTTTGAAAAAAACTGCATAATTAATGGTAAAAAAATTTATATTATTTAGAAAGTACAAGTTATTATCTTTAATTCGATATTACATATTTTATCATGATGTACTTTGGGGTTTCCACAATTCAGTGATAATAACAAATACCAATAAACAAAGCAAATAAACCTCTTATATCTTCGTTATTTTTTGCCTGCGCCAAATAAATTTGGTATCGTTGTAATCAGCGTAAAAAGTTCTATCTATCGGCATTTTTGGTTATTTTATAGCTAAACGGTCACTATTCTACACTTGTTCTAGAAAATTACGCAAACGAAGGTGATGCCAACGAATATTTAGTATGACGAATTTTTGGTTTTACTACTATCACTAGAAACTGTAGTGTAAGCAACATTCTCATCATGTTCTTTTATTATGCCTTTGTATTCAATTTGACAATTCTTCGCCTAGCTGTCTACTGATTTGCATTCAATTTTAATACCCTTAAGCGCTTCTGTAATAGTGGCTGTAGCGCTACTTGTTACTAAGTTCACAAGATATCGGACCGTAATATTTATTGGCTGACTTCCTTTGTCTTTAATAACATTTTAGGCTGTATTTTTTCTCAGTCTTAACATTTTCACGTGGCGAGCTCCACAATTTTTTTGCCACTTTTCCTACGGTCCCGCGTTTCCGCAGTAAATCTATTATTTACATTTATGTTTCCTGATTAACCATATTATTTACTGGTAATAACTTTTTGAATAAATTAAAATACAGAAAAAAGTCATCTGACTTCCAACTAAGTAAAAGAAAACTGTAAAATTCAAAACTGAGAGTAAGTGCAAAACTGTAACATTGGCCTTAATTTACATTTTTGCCTGCTGGTTTTATTATCGTTGTTGGATTGACTTCAAATCTTTAGGAGAGAGGGAGTAGGGGTGTACCAATAAGAATATACAACAAAAGTATGAAAGTCGTTAGAGCTTGGAAATATAGCGGTGGCTGAAATAAAAAGTGTTACACCATGTTACAGTTTTGCTCCTCAATGTATACAATTTATGTAAATCAATCGATAATTACATTTGAACCTTTCCAGCATCTATTCAACCTTAAGAAAGAATCAAAGGAGATTGATTTAGCGGAGAACGAGGAAGTCATATTACCTCCTAGCATCAAACAAAGAGGGCATGGCGCTGTGGACAGCCATAACTTTGAAGCTTTAAGGAAGTTTGTTTACTGAGAAGCCAGCTTACTGTCGGTCAGGGATCGAAGGAAGCGTAACTCTTGTCCGCAGGTGCTTCTGTAGGCTCATCAGGGGGCTTCTTAACGAACAGAAATTAACATTAACAAATTCGTATCATTCTTGTCTGCTCATATGACGCAGCAAGGTAGACGATGTCTGATAAAGAAGAGATGGGTTCGAGTGCATTCGCGCGAAGCACAGATGGATAAGTTTGCACTTGGTTCGTATAACTGCAGGTATGAGAAAATTCCTGGAAATTTTATTTAGCTAAGTTGAAAATGTACCGAAAATCGTCTATGTGTACCGAATGTACTTTCAAATTATAAAAGGCTGAAAAAGTACAATTGTACCTACTTTTCCATCACTGGTGTACACCCCCATTATACACAAAAAATAACTGTTATTTTCGGTCTGTGCTTCCAACTTAACTGTTAAACATTTAAAAAACGTGTCCAGAAAGTCACAAAGGTATACAAACACACATGTAAATACCTAAAAATACTTCATAGTCATAGTGGCATTCTTGACAAGCTTATCGAATAAGAGAAACAATCAGATTATATACCGCCTACGACACATTTCAGGGAAAACTTGCAGGTAAAGTTTCTTTCTAGGCGAGATTGGAGTAAGGGCAGGATAGACGAGGAGAATTCCACTGAAATCTATACTGACGGCTCCAAATGAACTGCGGTCTGGGTGCGGGGGTGTTTTCTGAAATTCTGAATGTTTCTCTCTCGTTTCGACTACCTAACATTGCTAGCAGTTTCCAAGTGGAAGTACTGGGAATCGAAAGTGCCTATAAAGCATTAGAGAGGAACTATGTAGAAGTACGAAAATCATACATTTTCACAGATAGTCAAGCGGCACTTCTGGCACTTGCCTCACCGGTAACAATATCTAAAACAGCCAGAGATTGCAAATGTGCATTAATCTCGACGGCCGAGTTAATAGGTATCACTCTCATCTGGGTTCACGGCCATACACAGAGATCGTAGGCCTGATGAGCTGGCTAAGGCCGCAGCATCTTTTGATGAATCCGAAGCAGAGGTAATCAATTTTCCACTCGCACTCATCAAAAGGGAACTGCACCTGTAATTCACACGTATGGCTGATACATGTTGGAACATCCTTCAAACCTGTAAAACTGCGAGGAACATATTACCGCATTATGACAAGCCAAAGACGGAAGAACTTCTCAAGAGGTCAAGGAAAGATATAGTCAAATTAACAGCCACAATAACGGGATATTGGCCCATTGGTGAACATGCAGCTAAAGTGGGCCTTCCATACAACCCTTGGCGTCGCAGCTGCAATCTCGAGGGAGGTACAAAAACTCCTACACTATCTTTGCGAGTGCCAAGTATTGGCACGAATAAGGCCGAACATAATCGGGAGTCTTTCCATCCGAAATCTTGAGGAGATCTCCAAATTCACCATAACTAACCTTAATAGATTCATTGGAAAATCCAAATGGTTTGACGAACCCAACGAGTCATGAAAGCAGATAAAATCAAGGGTCCCAGAAAAGAGTATCAAAATGGTGCTATCAGCACTAATTGGGTCCTGGGAATATGCACAGGCGACGCTTCTACCAACCAACCAACCACTCAAACAAGTAATTAAATATTTTATAACATGCATTAGCAAAGTGCAAAAATCTTCGGAGGAAAACTCGTAACTTTTGACAACGAGAGGACTTCATTTGTCTTCTCAGTAAAATCTGGTAAAAAATAGCAAATCCGGACTCACACGGGATCACAACTATTATATGTCATGGATCCTGTGTCCGTATTTTAAAAATGGCTTTTTAACCCAGAATGTATGTATGTCGATTTTCATATCGTTAATAGAATATAGAAGCGATTATTGTGCTTACGGTTCAAATCGCAGCTCACAACGTCCGGAACCACATTTCCACGTATCCTCTGGGTAGGAACCAAACACCTGTTTGGGAGCGAGCTAAAGTGAGAAGGCGTAAAACTGAGCGTGCGCTGGGTTTGGGTCCCGCCACGTTAAAACCCCGCCCAATGAAAAAGAACAAACAGCCTCGGTTGAGCCCCCTTTTTTGATGACGACCACGGCAATCGTATAAAGGACTATGATTTGAGGGTATGCACCTGGAATATCCGGACCCTTAATGGGGAAGGTGCCTCTGCCCCGCTGATTGATGTCGGGGCAAGGAAAAGTAAGTGTGATGCTTTGCGATGTCTACTACAGTTGCAACGTAAAGGAGCGAAAATTCGGTGTTGAATTCGTGTTGGGAGGGAGACTCCGTCGCCGTGTACTGGCGTTCACCCCGGTGGACGAACATCTAGCCACAATCCGCATCAAAACTAGATTCTTCAACACCTCACTCATCTGCGCCCATGCCCCAATGGAAGAGAAGGACAAAGCGTCCAAGGATCTCCTCTAAGAGTGCTTGGAACGTATATATGAGCACTGCCGCCGACACGATGTCAAAATCGTGCTCGGCAATTTTAATACCAAGGTGGGCAAAGAAGGGATCCACTCTCGGAATATCAGCCTCCACGACGAAACGTCCAATAACGGACTGAGGCTAATCGACTTCGCCGGAGCTCGAAACATGGTAATACATAGTACTAGGTTCCAGCATAAGAACATCCATCTATCTACATGGCTGTTTCCAGATCGAAAAACGAGAAACCAAATCGAACATGCTGTGATAGACGGAAGGCATGCTGCCAGCATTTTAGACGTACGTACACTCCGAGGGCCAAATATCGACTCGGGCCACTATATTTTTATAGCCATAGTACGCGCTCGTCTCTGTGCAGCAAAAAACGAGCGCCCAACAATGCAAGGAAAGCTTAACGTCGAAAAGCTGCAATCACAACAATTTATTTGCCACTCGACTCACACACCTGCTCTCTGAGAGCACTCTTCAACAATCCGACATACGCGAGCAGTGGAACCACAATTTCCCGATCATTAAGTACCGCCGCCGAAGAAGTAGTTGGATTTAAGCGAGCCCGAAAGAACAACTGAAACGATGAGGAATGCCAAGAAACCGTAGAGAAAAAAGACGCCGCCTATAGGGTCAAGCTGCGATCGGGCGCAACGCGCGCCATGTCACCGTCATAGGGAACTGAAGAAGGAAGCGAGACGTATTCACCGCAATAAGAAGGGAGATGCCGAAATACGTGAGTGCGAAGAGCTTGAGATGCTGGCCAACAGGAAGAACGCCCGAAAATTCGACCAGAGTATTAGGCGACTTGAGGAAGGTTTCAAGACTGCTGAAAGTAGTGAAGAAGACGAACCCGAGTCCCAGTCGATGCTGATGGAGTAGCTGTCTAACCGCCTGACTATGACGAGGTACGAATAGCGATTACGCGGCTGAAAAACAACAAAACAACAGCTATTCGATTACGGCGGCGGGGAGCTGATGAGGTGCATGCATCAGCTCGTATGCAGAATATGGTCAGATGAACGTATGCCCAACGCCTGGAATTTAAGTGCGGTTTTCCCAATCCATAATAAAGGCGACCCTGCCTTTCGCGCCAACTACCGCGGAATCAGCCTTCTAAGTATAGGTTATAAGGCCTTATCGAGTGTATTGTGCGAAAGACTGAAGCCCACCGTCAGCGAACTGATTGGACCTTATCAGTGTGGCTTTAGGCCTGGAAAGTCCACAATAGACCAGGTATTCACAATACGCCAAATCTTGCAGAAGACCCGCGAGAATAGGACCGACACACACCATCTATTTGTCGATTTCAAAGCCGCTTTAGACAGCACGAACTGAACTGAAGTTGTCTTTATGCCGCGATATCTGAATTCGGTATCCCCGCGAAACTAATACGGCTGTGTAAAATGACGTTGAGCAATACCACCAGCTCCGTCATGATTGGGAAGGACCTCCCCGAGCCGTTTGATACCAAACTAGGTTTCAGACAAGGTGACTCCCTCTCATGTGATTTCCTTAATCTGATGTTGGAGACGCTAATAAGGGGCGCAGAACTGAACCACTCAGGCACAATACTTTACAAGAGCGTACAATTGCTGGCTTATGCCGACGACATCGACCAAGGGATACGTCTGTTCGGCCTTCTCTCAATTAGATATAGAAGTAAAGCGAATGGGTCTGGTGGTGAACGAGGACAAAACGAAGTATGTCCTGGCATCACACAAACAGTCAGAGCAAACGCGTCTTGGCACACACGTCACTGTTGTCAGTTACAAGTTTGAAAAAGTAGACGACTTCGTTTATTTGGGAACCAGTATGATCACCAATAATAATGTGCCTTGAAATGCAACGGAGAATTACCCTTGCTACTTTAGGCTGAATTGAGAAGTAAAGTCCTCTCTCGTCGTACAAAGATCACACTCTATAAGTAACTCATCATGCCTGTACTGGTGTATGGCGTGGAGGCATGGACAATGAGGCGGCTCTTGGAGTTTTCGAGAGAAAGATTCTGCGAACAATTTACGGACCTTTACGCGTTGGTGAGTGCGAATATCGCAGACGATTTAACGATGAGCTGTATGAGCTTTACAACGATGTAGACATAGTGCAGCAAATTAAAACCCAGCGGCTCCGCTGGCTTGGCCATGCCGTTCGAATGGACAGAAACGCTCCTGCTCTGAAAATATTCATCGCGGGCAGCGATGCTGGTAACAGAGAGAGAGGGAGGCATCCTCTGCGTTGGAAAGACCAGGTGGAGAAGGACTTGGCTTCACTTGGCATTTCCAATTGGCGTCAGTTAGCACAGAAGAGAAATGACTGGCGTGCTGTTTTGGACTCGGACAAAATCGCATAGGCGGTTACAGCGCCAATAAAGAAGAAGAAGAATAGAATGTAGAAAGACCCTGACATTTTCTTCGAAATCGATTCATTTAAATTTTTAGATCTTGTTACACATTTCAAAAACGATATGTACTTTTTACTGTTCATTGTACACATGCTTTCTGGGAAAAACACACTAATCGCAGGAAAAATGCTTTCATTGATGGTTTAATTTGCTTATTGTTTGCTACGCTTGACATTGAACTTCGCTCAAATTTCGATGCAGACATCGCCTGAGTGTGCTGTAACCCATCTTCGTACACGTTCTATTATTCACTCCCATTGACTTGAATAGGAACAATGTCTTTTGCTGCTTTTTCTGGGTTAATTTTATTTTATTTGATTTCCGTTGTTTCGTAATTTAAATACAGTTCATTCTCTAACAAAAATCATATACATGCAAGTTTCAAACTTTGTAGAAAATTAAGAGAAAAAAACATCTTCATCAAAATTTTAAACTTTTTTGTAGAAAATTTAAAAAATTCAACAAACTTTATATGACGCATGCTAGCATTTTTTTAATGGAAAATATTGCGGAAGATCGTTAGTAAAAAATTTTAGAAAATCACTTTAATATGCTAAAATTGAAAGGGCTATAAAACTACATAGGCACTCAAGAAAATTCAAAAAGAGTTCGAAATTTTTTTGAGAATGTATAAGTTTTTTTTTAATTTCCCACCAGACGATTTTCCAGTCGACAAAAATCTACCCGTCTAAAGCAAGAATGAAAAATCAAATTTTAAAACTGTACTTAATTTGAGGTAAAAATTGTTCCTAACTGCAGACGAATTTCCCAAAAAAATATGTAATTACATTAGGGTGATCAAAATAACTAACCTAACCAATTTATGGCCATAAAATAACCTATTTACTGAGAAGAAAAGAAAGGGTGTCGGTGCGCATTTGAGATTTTCCATGTTAATAACATGTAAAAAAATTTGTTTTCATTATAAATATTATAACTATTGAACCGTTTGAGATACAACTTTTTTCTATGCATATTCTTTTAGGGCATTCAATTCTTTAATTACCCTGAAGGTAGTTGTCTTAGAGGTGATTAAGAGTATTAAATACGTTAATGATATTGTTGAACGAGGTTGATACAAAATTGTAATCGAACTTTGACAAAAGAACAAGAACAAAACCAATTTCTTTTGCAGGTAGTGCAATTACATCGCCAGCAATATGCGAATTACAATAAACTTTATTTTATTCGTAATTAAAAAATATTATTGTTTAAAAATGCAATAAAAAATAAATAAATGGATTACACACAACTCTCTCTTCCCTGACAAATCTAGTTTCTAATCAACATTTTGCATCATTCTAGTGTATGTTTTTTTTTATTTAACATAAATATTTGTAATCATAAATCCCGAAAACTGCATATTTCTGCTTTTTTCGACTTTCATAGCCCGTAGGTATATGGATTTTTGAGTCTAGATAATCAACTTTAGAGTAATTTTTTTAGAAAATTTAGTGCCCTGTAAGAATATGCCAAGAAACGGCAAACAGTTCAATAGTTATAACATTTTTAATAAAAACTATCTTTTTTTTTTAATTTTATTTACATGGAAAATTTTAAATTTTCACCGACACCTTTTAAAATTTTAAATTTTATGTATACAATTTATGTAAATTAAACGTTAACAAAAAATCAAAGGAGATATTACCTCCTAGCATCAAACAAAGGGGGCATGGCGCTGTGCACAGCCATTGCTTTGAAGCTTTAACGAAGTATGTTTACTGAGAAGCCAGCTTACTGTCGGTCAGGGATCGAAGGAAGCGTAACTCTTGTCCGCAGGTGCTTCTGTAGGCTCATCAGGGGGCTTCTTAACGAACATAACATTAACAAATTCTTATCATTCTTGTCTGCTCATATGACGCAGCAAGGTAGACGATGTCTGATAAAGAAGAGATGGGTTTGAGTGCATTCGCGAGAAGCCCAGATGGATAAGTCTGCACTTGGTTGATATAACTGCAAGTATGAGAAAATTCCTGGAAATTTTATTTGGCTAAGTTGAAAATGTACCGAAAATCGTCTATGTGTACCGAATGTACTTTCAAATTATAAAAGGGCTGAAAAAATTCAATTGAAGGCGTTAGAATCAAAAGGATCTAAGTAGGTCTGACATTGTTTTGAGATAATGAAAGTTAAAGTTTATTACTTATTGTAAATTCTGGGTAAATTCATTTGAAATGTTCATTGCCCGGCCAATAGATGGCACTACAATGTCCGAAATGACTTGGATCTCTTTGTCACCAAATAAACACTATATTTAACTATACAAATATGGACATATCTTATATTTTCAAAAAATGCCACTTAGACCCTTATGATTCTAACCTCTTCAATTGTGCCTACTTTTCCATCACTGGTCTAAAGGCAGCTTATCCCAGAAAAAACAGCGAAAAAGGATTGTGCCTATTCAAGTGTACGTTATTTTATATGAAAAAAACTATCAAAAAAGCCTTGAAATTACTTCAAATTGAGGATAAACTCATTCAATGACAACAAAAACAAGGACTCCCAGGAACACAATGGAATGATCTAGTTCAGGATGATTCGTCTGCGGTTTAGATGAATGACTGGCGTAACTTCGTAACGTAGATTGAAAAAATTGTTTGGGTGCCACTATATGTGACCTGGTCTACGGAAAGGGGGCTTAGGTGTCAAAAAATCAATTTTCACTTTTTGGTTGATTCGGATGGAAGATGAGATGCTTTTTCACGTGGTGAAAAGCAGAAAATCCTAACTTGCTTAGAAGTGTACTAAAAATGTAAATGTAAACGTCACTTCTTCAGTGTTACTTATTTAAATGTTCCACACTAGCAACTTACACGATGAACTATAATAATATTCCGACCAACAACAACACTTACTGGACCAACAACAACACTTACTGGACGTCCGGCGCGGAGAACAATTAACGAGATAATGAGAAACTGACGAAACGAGTTGCTTACTTTTAACAGCTTTTTCACAGAAAACTAGTTTTCGCATGTAAGCTCCCTTTTCGTAGACCAGGTCACATATAACATCTAAATATTTATTTTTTGTATTTTACTGATGTTTATTATGAAAAGTTCTGTATTTGTTTACAAATAAGTTTTCGTACATGCTATTTGTTAATACCTATGTACATACATTTGTTTGTACAAAACCCTTAACGAGAACACAACTTAACTACATTCATCAAATATTTTTTATTTGTTTCATAATCATAAATAAATTAAATAAATAAACACTACATAGAAAATATATTTGGTTTCGGGGACTAAATTCTTTTCGCGAGAATATATCAATTCAGCTTCTTGGCAAATCCTAAAACTTCTTGCCTCAATTTATGAGTAGCTCGTTTTAAGGAAGAACGTCATAATCCAACAGAAGTTAGTTATGTTAGCAGAAATGCCTGTTTTATGCTCTGTAAAAAGTTAATACCGATATCTTTCTATTGTGCCTCATAAGAAGAGAATTTGTCTCTTTTGCAACTTCACTTTTCTCCACTTAGTGTCTTTAACAAAATACCAAAGTAAGGCACCAAATCAAGGTTTGAACACGGCTCTGCTCAATTTAATTTTATGAATATATTTATTATAGTTTTTTACACACTTACTTAATTTGGTTCAAAGGGGAAAAACTTGACTAAAACCATTAAGTATGGCGTTCTCCCACAAAACGAGCGATATGTATATACATACATACATGCTTACTACATAATATGTATGAACATAATTTTGAGTAATGCAATCAGTTTTTGATATAACAAAATAATTTTAGAAATTCATATGACAAAATAAATGACTTAAAATTATTTAATTTATCACCATTAATAAATTATTGTGGAATACAATTTTGTATATGTAACTAAAATTACTTAAAAAATCGTTTAAATTATCATTGGCCTTAGATTTTACTAGATTAGAACTAAATTTACAATAATATTTACATACAACTTTAAACCGCTACTGCGTTTTTTCAGCAATTATTTTGTTAATGTACTAAGAGTGCGCGTTGCGCGCCATGTGAACAAAGAGTCCCACCGGGCCGTCACACTTCTCACCGCACATGTTACACTTGAAGACATCGTCGCAGCTGTGGTAGCCCATGTGGATTGTATAGAGCACAGCGTCTTTGAAATAAATATCACAATATTTGCACTCATACATAGCACCAAAGGCAGCTGGACCGTTCGAAGCCGATACTAACGAACTAGAACTGCTAGAACTATTAGAGCTGTTTCCCGATGACGATGCAGAGCTGGTGCTAGTATCTTTCACCGTGGGTTTCATATTATTTACAAGATCATCACAATCATCGGAATTTTCATCTGTTTGGCCTACGGAATTGTCCGCAATAGTGTTATTTGGCGATGCGGCAGCGGATATATGTTCGGCACTCTTTTCTACACTCTCTGATTTTTCTTCGAGATCTTCAGCTGATTGCGATGCAGACTTCACCTGCAGAATGGCGTCAAGTTTTAGTACCCGGCCCTTCCTTTTTGAGGCGCCGTTATTGCTAGCGATTGGCGTATCGGTAGTTTTCTCTTTGAGTCCTAAGTTAGCAGGAAGTGCTGGAGTTTTTCGATGTTCGAGATCATCCTTTACGGGTGATCCTTGCGATAAATCCATGGCCGAGTCGGTTGACTTTCGGTCAAGCTCGTAATCGTCATCTTCATTATCATCGCTATGAGACGAGTCGTTATCGTCTTTCTTTAAGTGAGGACTCTGGAATTGGCGTAGTGCATTCTCGCCTACGCTGGGTGACATTTGGGCCAGGACGGCGGCTTGCTGCTGCGCAGCCAGCATTTGTAGATTTAAATTCCAGTAAGGGAGGAACGCCATGTTTGGATTCTTTTGGAGAATAGAAGCAAGTGGTGGCAAGAGACTCGATATGGCTGCTTTTGCATCTGTAATAGTGGAGTTGGCAGGTGAGACTTTAACATTACCATTCGGTTGACCTTGGTTCATGGTCTGCCGTTCTTGATACGTTGATTGTGCTTGTTGCGACATCTGAGGTAGCTGCTGGTTGTGCAGTTGAGACAAACCAATTGGCAGCATTGGTTGGTCAGACGCTACTGAACTTGGACTCTTTGCAGGCGATACAGGCATCTGGTGATTTTGCAGTGGTAAAGAAAAAGACTGCAGAGCTACCGAAAGTTGGGATGCGGATAATTTAAAGTCTCTGCCATTTTTTATGTGTGCCGACTTCACCGTTAAGCGTTCATTGCTGGCGTTGCTACTATTTGTGCTATTATTACGCTTATTGTTCGTCCCGGAAGACTTTGATTTCGGCCCGCGTCGTGTGCCATACACGTCAATCACCACCGAGGGATTTGGAATACCTTCTTCATCCAAAACCAAACCCGGTTTGTGGTCATATTTTCGTAGATGCAATTTGAATGAATGACAATACTTAGTGGCATAATCACAGTCTGCGCAACGGTACTGGTAAACGGTGGAGTGAGACTTGCGGTGGGAATTCAACATCGACTTGTTTACACATGTATACGAGCATTTGTCGCATTGAAAGGGCTTGAGGTTTTTATGTTTTCGTATATGGTATTCAAGGTGATGTTTTAGCTCTGTAACGAACGGGCACTTCGGACATTGTAGAATCTTCTCGGGCTTCATATGTGTTCGTGCATGCTCCCAGAAGCTTACTTTTGTTATTGCAATCATTCCACAGGACTTGCATTTGTAATTTTTCATTTTTCCATGCGAATTGTAAATAGGTAACCGAATCAATTCGTCATCTTCTGATTCCTGTATATATTTGATGTCTTCACTAGAGTTGGATTGCGCATCTTGGTCTTTCTCCCGCACAGTGAGTTTCTCTGAACCAGCTGTAGCCTGGGTTTTAGGCGATTTCGGTGGAGTAATATCCATTGGTGGTGTATTGCGTGGCGTTAAAGCCGTTTGCTGTTTTTCAATTGATTCCATTGGTATCACCATTTGTGTTTGAGGAGGCTGCGGGCTCGGTGTTTGCTGTCCATTTGGCATACTGGGCTGATGATAAAAGCGGGATAAGGAGGGCAATATCGCATTTGGAAGTCCTGGTGGTGTGAGTGGGTTGAATCCGAGCTGTAAATGCGAAGACGTCACATGATTATGTGCGGCTGATTGCTGTGCTTGTTGAAACTGCTCCTGGTATTGTTGCTGTTGCAATAACTGTTGCTGTATGTTTCCATCATATAAATGGTGCATGCTGTCTGTATTACTGGGAGATGGCGTCATCGTCGATAGCGTGTCCATCGCTGATATTTGGCGTGGCGTATGTGAGGGCTGTTGTTTCAAATAACTTTCTAAGTGGGATATTACATCAACACCAGACGTTGGCGACCTCGGCTGCTCCTCCAGCGAAGGACTTTTGACTCCAGGCTCAGTCTTAATATTTGTGGTGGAAAACATATTGTTGTACCAGATGCTGTGCTGCTCATAATTTACAGAGGCGGTCTGCACAGCGTCCCAGTTCTGCATATTGTCCTCAAAATGTCAATACGTATCTGCAATCTTCCTATATTCTTTAATCAGCCTGCAATGGAACAGAAAAATAAAATATAATTAGTACTCTGCGAAAAACGTTTGGCAATTACAATAGGCATCGTTCACAAAGCAACAGAAAATGTATAATTTAGTTTTCGACACGCGTATTGCGCGTGCGCTGATTTTTCATTTTAGATGTTTTTCTTAGTTTCCTTTCTTCATTTTTACCACCCCTAACAGTGCTACTCCCAAGCAAGCAATTTAAATATTTTGTTCTTTTGTTGAGGGCTAGGGGGTGGAATATGACCATTATGCCACTCATTTTTATATACATACATATGTATGCTACTTCCCCCGTTGCTGGGTTCGGTGTATATGAGTGATGTTGTCGTCGTTTTTATAATCCAAGTTTTTCTCCCAATTGTATACATATACGAGGCCGCGAAAAAAGTGGGAAAAAGGTCGACAAAAAAGGCAATAAAAATTGGAATTTACTGCCATTTTTAGCACGCGTACGCAAACTTAAGGGGAGGATTTTTTCCAGGCAGCTTCAATGGTGTGTACTCGAGGGTCGTAATGTATTCTGCTTTTGTTTGCAGCAGTTCACCCGACTATATGCATTTGTGAGCATGTACACATTACAAAGTAGCTAAGTAAATAAGCGCTTTACTTATGCAAGTGGTTTATACCGATGAACTGAGGGGTTGTGCGAGTGCCTACATATTTACTTATGTAGCTATAAAAAAATAAATATTTTTTATTCCCATGAAAGTCGAATAAAGAATGGCGGACTGAGTTCGTTTTTTTTTATGTACTGGGCTGCGATTGGTGACTGCTTTCCTTGTTTAAAAAATGGAGGTTTCTGATATAAAAATAAGTAACAGAGTAATTCTTACGTGCTTTTCTAAAATCTTTACGCGGTTTCTGATATCCTTCTGTATACGCTTTGCTTGCTTCCTTGACGGCGATCTGCACTGCGATATCAACTCATTTATACTAAATGCGGAATTCGTACGTAAGCACTTATATGCAAATCACTAAAGTTAGGCTCGCACCAAAGATCGATGACTAACCCATCAGGTAGAATGCGTTGTTTGCACACACATGCGTTCTTCCATTAGAATCAGAGGATTTACTACAGGTAGCTCTGAAGCAACTATTGTTATGCGAGTTTTATTAAGGCATTCAAACGGTTAATCTTTTCATGGGAGCCGGAAAATTTTAATGACCTTGGAGATTTCCAAAAAAAGAAGAAAGTAATATGACACTGATGGACTTCGTCCTTTTTCACGTTAAACTGGTGTATGGCTAAGATATATAATTAACTTTTCATCTTACTATTTATGTAACTACCATTTATTTCTTTGGTCTTAACAAATCTATATAGTTCAATCGTCATAAAATGTGCACATCTATTACACAAAATAACATAATACATACTTAGGTTTATAAACAAAGGTAAAAAAAGCACAGAGGTAAACGCGTTAACTTCTTTCCTTCTTTCTTTCCTATTCTATTCTTTTAAGTTGACTTCACATTTCAAACAAAGCGTAATTTTTAGGAATTATGAAAGTCACTGTATGCATTATGTACAGTGGCTCACAGCTTATTTTATGCAGGTCATACTTTCAAGTTTAGAGCTCTGTAACTTCAAAACTAACAATGATTAAAAAAAAAACAATTTTGGTTTCATTTAAAAGAGTAAGATCTCTTGTCTTACAAAAAGACTTCACTTATGGTAAAAATACGCGTATAAACAATTTAATAACAAGTAAGAGCAGCGCTGTCTTCGGCTATGCCGAAGGCCTAATACCTTTCATGAACATCTGCAAATTTTACTTTGACAGATTACTGCTTTGGAATACATCTGCATACATCGATAGAGGAGTTACATACCTATATAAAAAATCGCATCTGAACAATCAGAGGTATGGAAGATATACCTTATATTAGCACCAATCTAAGTGATTTTCACTGTTATGTGCCCGGTATGTAAACCGGTAACACAATTTATTAGGTTTAGTTTCCTACATAAAGGAGATATAACACAAAAACTGGTATCTGTACAATCAGTGGTATAGGAGATAAAGCTTATACAGCATAGATTTTGGCGATTTTCTCAGTAGACTTTGTATTATTATTTATAAAATATCTTACGAAATTTATCGGTTTTAGCTGTTGAAATAAAGGAGTTTTACTGTAAAATCCCATATCCGAACAATCAGATGTATGGAAGATACATATATGTTATAGTCACCCGATACTTGTTATTTTCACTGTAAGTATTCTGTTAATAATGAGTGAAAATGGTGCGAAATTTCATGCTCCTAGCTACATAAATGGAGGAGTTATGATAAAAGACCTCATATCTGAACAATCAGTTGTATGGGGGCTGCAGGTTATAGTGACCCGATCTTTGTTATTTTCACTGTAAGTCTTCTGTTGATAATGGGTGCAAGTACTGCAAAATTTCATGCTCCTAGCTGCATAAATGGAGAAGTTATAACGAAAAATCTCATATCTGAACAATCGGTTGTATGGTGGATATAGGTTGTAGCGACCCGATCTTTGCCATTTTCACTGAAAGTATTCTTTTGATAATAAGTGAAAACAGCGCGAAAACTCATGGTCCTAGCAACAATCAGTTGTATGGGAGCAATAGGTTATAGTTACCCCATCTTTTTAATTTTCACTGTAAGTTTTCTGTTGGTAATTATTGAAAACAGTGCAGAATTTCATGTTCCTAGCTATATAAATGGAGGAGTTATAACGAAAAATTTTATATGTGAACAGTCAGTTGTATGGGAGCTATAGGTTATAGTGACCCGATCTTTGTAATTTTCACTGTAAGTATTCTGTTGATAATTTCATGTTCCTAGCTGCATAAATGGAGAAGTTATAACGAAAAATCTCATATCTGAACAATCGGTTGTATGGGAGCTATATGTTATAGTGGTCCGATTCTTCCGGTTCCGACAAATAATTAATACATTATAAAAATACACCCATCTACCAAATTGTATCCGGATATCTCGAAAACTGAGAGACTAGATTGCATACAAACAGACGGACATGGTTAAATCGACTCAGCTCGACGTTCTGATCATATAAGTATACATTTTAATGGGTCTATCTCTTTTTATTCTGGTACTTACAAACGTCGGACCAAAGTTATAATACCATTTCATGCTCATGAAAGGTATAAAAAGAAAACAAAAAATACTACTTATTCACTAGCCACAGCTTATTTTATGCACTCACTTCTTTGTGTAGCGGTACAGAATATTTGCGCATTCTAACTGTAACTTCTTTTTCTGTGCCTTTGCTGCATTTTTGTAATTTGACTGTGTTACGTTTTACTTTGATTTTGTCGCTTGAAGTGTCTACTTCTGTGATTATTGAAACTGGGTCCGCGAACGACGGTAGAGAAACGAGAGTTGGTTATTCACCATTTTAAAAACGGCCGCTCGCAGCGAAAAACAGCTGAAATGGTAAATATTAAAGCCCCTACAGTACAAAAAGTTATCGAGCGCTTCGTTCATGAGAATCGTGTGCATAGTAAAGGTAGAGAAGCACCAAACAAAATTTTCAGTGACACTGATTAGCGATATATTGTGCGAAAGGTAAAGGCCAATCCCAGACTATCCGCACCGAAATTAGCTTCTGAAGTTCAAGCTGACCTTGGGAAACAATGTAGTGTGGAAACTGTTCGCCGTATACTGCGTAAACAGGATTTTCATGGCCGAGTATCACGGAAAAGCCTTTCATCAGCCCAAAAAACAGGCAATGCAGACTCAGCTTCGCCCAAGAACATGTTTCCAAGTCGCCAGAGTACTGGAATTCTGTTATCTTTGCGGATGAATAGAAATTTAATATCTTCGGCTCGGATGGTATGTCCTATGTTTGGAGAAAACCGAATACGGAGCTAAATAAAGAAAACTTGAGGCCAACGATCGAACATGGCGGTGGCAGCGTCATGGTTTGGGCCTGCATGTCAGTTGCTGGTACTGGGAAGTTGGCCTTTATTGAAATAACAATGAACAAAATTACGTACCTTCAGATTTTGAAGGTTAATCTGTTGCAGAGTGCCGAGGATCTGGGCATAAGATCACATTTTCGATTTTATCAGGATAACGATCCGAAGCACAAATCGGGTATTGTGCAAACCTGGCTGATATACGATTGTCCCCATCTGATGACACCGCCAGCACAGTCGCCAGACATCAATGTTATCGAAAATGTATGGTCTATATTGGAAAATAATATACGAAAACATAAAATTTCTAACAAAAACGACCTTAAAGAGGCTTTTAAACGGAATGGGAGAATATTTCGCCTGATATCACTAAAAAATTAGTAGCATCAATACCAAGCCGCCTTAAATCTATTGCAGACACTAAAGAATATTATACAAAATATTAGAAAAACTGAAAAAAAATTTACCTACATAAGTTACAAAATTTCAAGTTCCTGCATAAAATGACTAGAATAAATGCAATATTTTTTGTTTTCGAATTTTTAAGTTATGTAAATATAAGTTTTTTTAAATAAATGAAGTCCTTTTGTTAAGCAAGAATACCTGCTCTTTCTATTAGTACACAATTTTTTTTTTTTTGATATTCCTTATAGTTACTTAGTTATAATGCTTTGAAGTTGGAAATATGCATTGCATAAAATAAGCTGTGAGCCACTGTATATAAATTAGGGCTGGGATTTATACCGAATTATTTGACTATCCGGATATTCCGATATCTGAATAAAAAACCGAATATCCATATGCGATGCCAAAATTAAAGAATCTCAAACGAATCTCCTGAAAACAATATGAACGGAGATTAACCAGTGTTTCGATCTAAAAATTAACAGTAAAATAACAATTGTTTTGTGTATTAATGAAGTGTTCTATTATTTATTTATATTGCAGCTCGATAGATTTATTAATTTTGAGAATACTTTTCCGAATTTGTTCAATTTCTGTTTAGAATATCTGCATTCCCAAATAAATGGATACTGACCGGATTCACGGATAACAAAATGAACGGATATTAAGCGGATATTCAGATTTTATACAACGAACATCCTAACGGATATCCGAATATGCGGATAGACCCAGACCGAATGTAAATCTTCTGTATGTGCGTGCGCATGTATTTTGAACTAACAAAAAAGTCGTTTGTGTGCAATTGTTAAGTGCTGGTTATATTTCCATTGCAGTGCAGCGCAGTTGAAGCAGGGATGTAATTATAATTCGCATAGAGCGCATAATCTCTCATAATCAGCTGTTCAGTGTAATCAGTAAGTCTGGTCCAGTGCTCCAGGATTTAGCTAGGAAGATATAACCGAAGAATGCGTATTCATAGCCTCAATGAAGTCGGCATTAAAGTTAATTGTTGCCTTTTGTATAATTTTCAATGGAGTAGCAGCAATTAACTTTATAATCAACTTTATTCGACTATAAATATGCCCCAATGTATATATCAGAACGACCTCTGAATGAATATTTAATTTCAGTTCCATAAAATATTCGCCAAATTCAGGGATGGAAAATAATCATTATTTTTTAAATTAAAACAAGTAAGAAAGTCTAAGTTCGGGCGGAGCCGAACATTAAATACCCGGCGCAAGTATTAAATATATGTTTTCCACCTTTCCGAAAGCTACCGCTACATGATAAGCCGGGGTGTATACATTTTAAGTAAATTAGCGTCCTTAAATTTCGAAATATTGAAATTTCAAGCATATCTGAAATTTACCGGCCTCAATTTTAGTCCGATTTCAACAATTTTCAACGGTTTGCTTTTATGTGGCAAGCACAATAACCATACCGAGCTTGGTACAAATTGCTAGAACGGTTAGCGAGATACATATATGTGATCACAAGTGGGCGGTGCTACGCCCATTTTCCAAAATTTTGTCATAAACGTATTTCTTGGTAAAGAATTGTTGCAATCATCAATTTTGAATAAATTAGCTTCAATATTTACTGATTTATCGAAGATTTTGTATTTCTCGAAATTACCGTTATATGGGATGTGGGCGTGGTTATTGTCCGATTTTAGAAATTTTGGTATGCTGTACCAGGACCAACAACTGTGCCAAGTTTGGAAGAAATTGGTGTAGCGGTTACCAAGATATACACATGTAACCATAAAAGGGCGTGGCTACGCCCATTTGCCAGAATTTTGTAATATTCTTATTTGTCGTCTAAAACTCATTGCAAATATCAATTTTGAGTGAATTATCTTCAGTAGTTACTAAAATATCGCAGTTTTCGTATTTCTTAAAATTACCGTTATATGGGAGGTAGGCGTGGTTATTATCCGATTTCGCCCATTTTCAATACCATCCGTCCCACGCCCAAAAGAAGTTCACGTACCAAGTTTCGTTAAGATATCTCAATTTTTACTCGAGTTATCGTGTGCACAGACGGACGGACGGACGGACGGACGGACGGACGGACAGACAGTCACCGCTTAATCGATTTCTCTTTTCATTCTGATCATTTATGTATACATTTGTCTATATCTATCTCGATTCGTTTTGCCTGTTACAAACAACCGTTATGTGAACAAAGTTATAATACCCTTGTGCACAAGTGCGCTCGGGTATAAAAATCACCATGTTGTAACCCAGCAAAAAACACGATTACCACAGAAACGAAAGTGGAAACGAGCTAGGCGATGGGAATCGAATACCCTTTCGCTTCAAGAAGGCCTTATTTTAACATGGGCATGTCATTGGAGGTAAGCCCTTGAACGCAGCATTACCTTCAAACCAAGGGAGAACGCATGGATAAACAGAATCCAGAGAAGCGAACAAAGAATGCCTTACAGAGAAACTAATTTAGAATGCCTAGATAAGTATTTACATACTTATTTATATTAAATTGAAATCAGAAAATGTCTTAAAAGGTTAAAATTAATTAAAATTTTATAAATCAGATTTTATACATACATATGTATGTATTTAGGTATTTAGATTTTCTTAAAAATCGGTATGTACATACATGCATATTTAATAAAGCTTAAAATTGTACTTCCTCACTCTTGTACTTCACTTCATTGACTGACTTCAACTTCGCTGCAAATTGAACAAAGCTAAACATGACTTTTATGCGAGACAAATTTCCACAGAAAGTAGCGGTAGAAAAAGAATTTTTGGATATTCATTCTATTTTTCAGCTGACTACGATGAAGCATTCTACTTTGCATTCTCCGAAATGAAGCAAAGAAGCGAAATAAAAAGAAATATTGTAGCACATTCTACTTTGCTTTCCCTGAAATGAAGCAAAGAAGCGAAACAAATAAAATATTGTATGACATTCTACTTTGCATTCCCTGAAATGGAGCAAAGAAGCGAAACAAATAAAATATTGTAGAACATTATACTTTTCATTCCCGGAAATTAAGCAAATAAACGAATTAAAAAAGAAATATTATAGGACATTCTACTTTGCATTCCCCGAAATGAAACAAAGAAGCGAAATAAATAAAATATTGTAGGACATTCTACTTTACATTACTGGCAATGCCTAAAAGAAGCAGAAAAATTCGAAGGCATTATAACGCTATGCCTTCTAGAACACGTTACCACTAAAAGCGATTACCGATTTTTTGCTGGGAAGTGTCTGACAGCAATTTTATGTATGCTCACATATCTGTCTTTGTATGTCCTACCGTAATTTATTATGATTTTTATTTTTCAAGTTTTACTAAGAAAATTATAAATAATAATTAAAATATGATTTTTATTTTTTCGCTCAAGAATAATGATTACGCCTTGATTTTAAGTTTTTTGATCGAGAATAATGATTATCCTTCAAATTTTATTTTTTGACTCAAGAATAATGATTATCTTGCGATTTTTATTTTTTCACTCAAGAATAATACTCAGATTCTGAGTTTTATATTTTTGCTTGAGCACAAGGATTACTTTTGATTTTTTTTTCCCCTCAGGTATAATGATTACCTTGCGATTTGTATTTTTTCCGCTCAAGAATAATGATTGACACCTGATTTTTATTTTCTTTCCCTCAACATAAAACTCAAAACCTTATACAACGAAGGCCATATGAGCTGTTGGCTTGTAATTTTATGAGAACACCCTTTTCATCATGGGGTACCACCCAATGATAACGAAACGCTTGAAATTCTACACTTATAAGCAGGAAATCGGCATCGAAGTGAAACAAGATCGTTTTCATGCCTTTTGCATACGCATATGTTTGTATATCATTAATACGAAAAAACTCTAACTTACCGATCGTTTAGTTTTGACAATTTTTCTTTTGTTAAATGTGTTGGATATTTTCTCCATACAAAGTGTGCTCAAACGCGCTTTTTATGTGAAAAAAAAAACGTATATGAGCGTCAAAAAAAAATTGCCAAAAATCAACGGTAAGTCATAGCATCTTCAAACTTACACTTTGTTGTACTAATATTAAACGGGCTACAAAACTGCTTACAAATAATAAAAAATTTGTCTAAAGAGGGTAATTAAAAAGTGAAATGTTTTTATAAAAATTTTAAGAATTTTCTTTAACTTTGCGCGAAGTTTGGTACTCTAATTTTTGGTTATAAAGAATTAGCCAAAAATAAGGTATGTAATATGTTTAGCAATTTTCGTAGAAATTTTTTAATTTAGCGATGGTCAAAGTGGAAAAAATTAAGAACAAGTATACAAGTTCGGGCGAAACTAAATTTTATATACCCGGCACATAACGTGGTTTCAACTTTTTCTAATATTACATTTACATTGGACCAAAATGCGTGATTTGAAATCAGTCATTTGAAGGTGTTTACACTGCTTGATCCGCATTTGCTTTGACTTCTCATCAAATGAAAAGGGAAGACAAAAACAAAATGTATGTAAACAAACACTATATTTATTATATTGTTAACGCTTTTTGGACACAAAAAGGCAATTATTCTTTGATTAAACTAAAAATGTGTAAAGCTCTTGTATAAATTAACAATTTTTACACACAAATTTCAAAGATCTATTTATTTCGTTGTGTTTGTTTTGTGTTTGAAAAATTCCAAATGTCGAAGACAAACCAAAGCTTTTGTGGAACTTTTGTTTCTGAGTGCGTTCAATAAAATAGTACGGCAATTGGAACGCATTTGTTTCGTGATTTTGTGTAAATGCGTCGAAATGCGTCATTCTGGAAATGTGAATTTGTATGGAGAAATGCTTGATTTGGCCTCGCATTTGAGGTTTCTCGCCCAAATGACGCATTTGGGCTCAATGTAAATGTAATATAAACTAATTTTGCATGATGAGCAGGGGTGTTTTTTCCATATTTCAAACGTTTACGATAATATGCTGAGTTAGACTTAACTGAACTAAGTTTGATAGACATCGGTAAAGCGATTACCGGGATATACCTTTTAGTCATAAAGTGGGCGGCGCCACGCCCAATTCCTAAAAGTTTGTAGCAGTCTTCTTTATTGATGAGAGATTGTTGTAAGTATTACCTTGGAGTAAATTAGCGTCCTCAGTTATTTAAATATCGGAGTTTTCGTATACTTAAAATCTATCGTTTTACAGGAATTCAATGAATTGCTTTTCTGTACCAATGTTAATTTAATAATTGGTTAATTTTCTTATAAGTGGTTATTGCAATCATGGATTTTAAGTGAATTAGCTTCAGTAGTTACTCCTTTATCCAAGTTTCTGTGTTTCTGCAAAGTACCGTTATGTGGAAAGAGGGCGTGGTTATTGCCCGATTTCAGAGATTTTAAACAGCTGGACCCTTAGTAAAGCTGGTACCGGGTTTGGGGTGAAGCAGCTACTTAGATACGGCATTTCATCACGGGGCGAGGTTACGCCCATTTTCCAAAACTTTCATAATAATACTATTTTCTATCAAAATTCTACTGCACATACTCATTTCCAACAATTTGGATCCAATATTTACTGAAATATCATGGTGTTTCCATTTTTCGAAGATACCGTTATATGTGAAGTGGGCGAGGATACAGTCCGATTTCGCCCATTTTAAACACCAACCTACCTCGGATAGGCAACCTACATACCAAATTTCGTTGAGACATCTTAATTTTTGCGCGAGTTATCGTGTATGTAAATAACGGTTGTTTAAAAAAAATAAAAAGGGAGGTTTCGGGAACTATAGGAAACCTATTTTCATGTTGTAGTTGATCCTACCTACAACCTACATTAAGTTTGGTTTCGTGTATATTTCGTGATTTTTTTTGTAGCACCGTGTTATTGGTTTCGAGCATTTATGACGTTTGCAAGCAATTTGATTTTGAAGTTAAACTCACACACACATTTCTTTTCCAATCTCAACGAAATATAATTACGAAAGTAAGAAAAACTAAAATTTTTAATCTAGTTGGTGCAACGTGCATGCCTATGTAGATATGACACATGCACACGGCATGAAAACGATCTTGCTTCATTTCCATACCAATTTTCCGCCTATAAGTTTATAATTTCAAACGTTTCGTTTTTATAGGAAAATAACACAAGATAAAAGGTGTGCTCTTATAAAATTTCAAGTCAACAGTTCATATGGTCTTGGTTTTATAAGGTTTTGAGTTTTATGTTTGGCGAAAGAAAATAAAAATCAGGTGTCAATCATTATTCTTGAGCGGAAAAAACAATAATGCAAGATAATCATTATACCTGAGCGAAAAAAATTAAAATCAAAAGTAATCCTTATGCTCAAGCGAAAATATAAAACTCAGAAGCGGAGTATTATTCTAGAGCTAAAAAATAGAAATCGCAACATAATTATTAATCTCGATCAAAACCATAGAAATCCAGAAGTTATCATTATTATTGAGCAAAAAGATATAAATTATTTAATAATAATTACATTAGAGCAAAAAAGTAAAAATCAGAAAATAATATTATTTATGACTAAAAAAAACAAAAATCGGATAATAATAATTAAATGTTGATTAATATTTTTTAACATATAATGATTACCATCCCGGGTAAAATTATTTCTTTGTCTACGCAATCATTAATTTATTAACTGCTATAAAAGATTTCACGAAAGTCAAACCTTTGATGGACTCATTAATAGAGCCAAAAATGTGTAATTTTCCTAAAATATTTTCTAACAAATGGTATACTTATAGAAAAATCCATCGATAGTGGCAGAAAAAACATCGATAGTGGGGGAAATTAGAAAACATCGATACTAACGATATTGCCATCGATTGTTTTCTAGCTCTTATTTCGGGGCTAGCTACTCTTTGTATCGAAGCACCTCTGGCAAAGCAGTTGGATTTTGGTTTGGTCATAAAGCACTTTGCAGCTCAGAAACTGAGGAAAGCTCATATAAGTAATATTTATGTTATCCGGTAACATACATAAAAAAAATATATAACCTTTCTCCTTTTTGTGAATCAAAAAGCGCCAATTGATCACAAAATAATGATAAACTTATGATTTTGTTAGCTTATTTTGAATTGTATCAGCCCATCTTGTATTTATAATTGGCAGTTTAATAAAAAGAAACAAATATTTTTTCATAGTTCCGATATAAACTACTCCTTTGTTATAGGCTTTTATCATAAATACATATATTCCGATTCGTCCTGGGCCGAGTTTTCTCCCGACAGCTCTGTTCGCAGCTAATCGTGGAAAACGTACCCTAATCCATGTTCTGACCGACAACGAAGGCATTTTGAAAACGTGTTTTGGGATTGTGAGATGAAGACTGTTCACACCGGATGATAGTGTTACCGTTGACATTTCTTACATCCTTTGTTTACAGTTTTGCTACAAACAAAAAAAACCAAATCAAAATACTTTTCTTTCATTTTCTTTTCATTAACAACCTTTTTCCTTTATTGTTATTTTGATTTGGCCAGCCAATTAACAATAAATCCGAACTGAAGCACAGTGCTCCCCTTTCATATGAAATGTGGGCAAAAATAGAATTACGGACGGATTTAAATGAAAATTTGCTTCTTAGTGAAATTGAGGACACTAAACTCAAAAGTGCAATTTGTTTTTGGATAATTCATACTTTCACTGTAATTGCAGTTTGAAGTTCAAAATTTGGGTTCTGCATATAGTTCGTTCTATTTTCAAAAGTGAAGTGTCAAATCACACGGCTTATCCGATAGATGTGCAATACAGTTTTATTTTTTTGAAAAGGGTGGCCACCTTTTACAAATTTTATTAAAATTATTTAATAAGTTAAATGAACTAGATTAATATGGGTATCAATTGAAAAGGTTTTGAAAATACAATACAATACGTAGAAGGGTTGACACATGCTTAAAAAATCAAATTCACTTTAATTAAGGGAATAAGGTAACTGAAATATGTATATCAATATGGGTATCAAACAAAAGAAAAAATTGGACATATTAAGCGAGAAATATGTGAAAAGTAAAAACATTCCTGAGTTAATTTAAGAGTCCAGTACTTTAAAAGGAATTTAATAAGAACAAATCTGTAATAAAATATCAAATACGATGTCGTATTATTATTTTAGTTTAACTAAATTTGACTCTACAAATAGGTGCCAACCCTCTTCGTAATATTTGCAAGCTAAAACCTTCTTAAACCTCCTTCGTCTGACTCCCATATGGTTATACCTATCTCTTTCAATAACGTAATGCCTTTAATTCCAATTTGATTATTTTAACAGGTGGCAACCCTCTACATGTAGTTAGGAAATAAACCCTTTTTATACATATTTCGATTGATACCCATCTCATAATAATTCATTTACTTTATTGAAAAATTTGAATTTAATTTTTTACCAGGTGACAACTCTTTAAAAAAAAACCTCTATTGTCTACAGGTCAAACTTTTTAATCTGACACTTCATTTTTGAAAATAGAACGAATCGTGCATATCTGATGGCACTGACAAAAAATGAAAAAATGATTTTATGCATTACTTCAAAAGTGCAAAAAATTAGCAGGATTTATTTCTTCTTTCGAAAGGTAAAAACCCGTACTATTTAATAAAATAATAAAAAATTGTTATTTTTAACACTGACTTGCCTACGCATTGTGCTAAGTTTGTCTTGTTAATTCTTGTTGCTTATTGAAATAGTGGAAAATAAGCAACAAGAATTAACAAGACAAACTTAGCACAGTGCGTAGGCAACTGGCTGAGTCAGTGGTGATCGTCGATTCGAATCCTACTGAAAGAAGTCTGATGAGGAAATGTGGCGATTTCCGAAATAGCTATCACTTCTACCATTTTTTCAAATTATTGTTGCTTTTCCACAATAAGTTTTCACTTAAAACGGCCTCAAGCTCATAAAAATTGTTGAATATAATTGTTATAAGGCCATAAAAATAACAAAAACAAATAACTTAAGGACGAGCACACCTAAAAAAAGGTTAAACATTCTAATAATAGAAATATCAACAAAAATCAACAACCACATGATCAAGTGAATTGCAGCGGAATAGCTTCGCTTGATTGTAGTTGGCTTAGCAAAGTGAAATAGTGGAAAACAAGCAACAAGAATTAACAAAACAAACTTAGCACAGTGCGTAGGCAACTGGCTGAGTCAGTGGTGATCGTCGGTTCGAATCCTACTGAAAGAAGTCTGATGAGGAAATGTGGTGATTTCCGAAATAGCTATCACTTCTACCATTTTTTTCAAATTATTGTGGCTTTTCCACAATAAGTTTTCACTTAAAACGGCCTCAAGCTCATAAAAATTCTTGAATATAATTGTTATAAGGCTATAAAAATAAGAAAAACAAATAACTTAAGGACGAGCACACATAAAAAAAAGTTAAACATTCTAATAATAGAAATATTAACAAAAACCAACAAAACCAACAACCACATGATCAAGTGAATTGCAGTGGAATAGCTGCGCTTGATTGTAGTTGGCTTAGCAAAGTGAAATAGTGGAAAATAAGCAACAAGAATTAACAAGACAAACTTAGCAACTGGCTGAGTCAGTGGTGATCGTCGGTGCGCATCCTACTGAAAGAAGTCTGATGAGAAAATGTGGTGATTTCCGAAATAGCTATCACTTCTACCATTTTTTCAAATTATTGTTGTTTTTCCACAATAAGTTTTCACTTAAAACGGCCTCAAGCTCATAAAAATTGTTGAATATAATTGTTATAAGGCCATAAAAAATAACAAAAACAAATAACTTAAGGACGAGCACACCTAAAAAAAGTTAAACATTCTAATAATAGAAATATTAACAAAAACCAACAACCACATGATCAAGTGAATTGCAGCGGAATAGCTGCGCTTGATTGTAGTTGGCTTGGCAAAGCGAAATAGTGGAAAATAACAAAGAAAGAATTAACAAGGCAAACTTAGCACAGTGCGTAGGCAACTGGCTGAGTCAGTGGTGATCGTCGGTTCGAATCCTACTGAAAGAAGTCTGATGAGGAAATTTGGTGATTTCCGAAATAGCTATCACTTCTAGCATTTGTTCAAATTATTGTTGCTTTTCCACAATAAGTTTTCATCTAAAACGGCCTCAAGCTCATAAAAATTGTTGAGAATAATAAAAAATAATATATTTTTACATATATTTTTTATTCATTCCATTAAATTTTACCATTTCTTGAAATTGTCATTCATTTTTTTTTGTAATACCGCAAGGACACTGCGTTTAATTTTATTTAAAAAATTTTTAATCCGGTAGCTATCTATATGGAAATAAAAAACGTCAAACTAAATTTCTTTCATAGAATGTATTTTTGACATTTGTTTCCGTGAAAAGCTTACGCATGGCTAAAGTCTTATTAATATTCTTAGTATAAAATTTGTGGACTATAGTGGCTACTTGGCGGCATATAATTTATTTTATAAATTACCTTTACAAAAATACCAAAGACGTTCACATTGCAGACAACGGATTTTTCGATTTTTGCCCACTTAGGCGGCACTGTGTGACATATTAAAATTGATAAAATATGACTTCCACTTTGATAAGTATTTTTAAAAAGTAGTGCAGACACCGATTGGAATGAGTGGAACACGACTTTCCAAGTAGTTTGAGGCGAAAACTGGTTTTCGATCAACAGATTTTACATGGACGAAACTACAAGTTTTAGGTCGAAAACCAGTTTTAGAAACAAAATGGTATAAGGAGAACGCGTGCTAACGATTATAGAGCGTGTCGCTGCAGTGATTAGAAATCGACTCTTATGGTATATAGAAAAGAAGGTATCTGATGATTTTCAAGCGTTTTTGTTTATGTACGCTAATGGTCGTTTGATGTAACAGTGTTTAATTGCTCACTAATAAGTTTCTGCAAACGCTTGGGAGAATTAGAAAAGGTTAGCTTTTTCATCGCAGATATGAATAGTCCGCAAACACTCTTCTATGCGATTTGTAAATGACTCGAGAATGCTATAACTCGTTGGACAATCTTCCAATATCTGGCTGGGCATGTACATGTACCTACATAACTCTCGTTTAATAATATATACCTTGTTTATACCGAACCGCTTTGAATCAGTTCGCTGTGATTCAAAACAGATGCATAAACTAAATTTAAATACGCGTTGAAATTGAAAAGTGTATTGACTGGAATTTGTTTTTTATTTCTCATATCGGTTAGAAAATCCGTATAAACGAATAATTCTTTTAATTAAAATTATTATTATAATAAATTTGTATTACTGTTCGCTTCCATCTAGGTTCACCGCGCAAATGAATTATTAAAGAAATATCGAATAAAAACCGCAAATATTGTTTACTTTTGAATACGGTTCCAGCGACAGCGCTATAAAGACACAAGTATAAACGCTTGAAAGAAATATGTGTTGAGTCAAATCGGTTTTTTGTTAAGGCGGTTCTTGCGTAGGTATAAACAAGGTAATAGAGAATTATTTCAAAATCAATTTTTGGGATCAAAACCAAAGTTTGTTGACAGTTGGTATACATAAACTTAGTTGGGAAGACAGATATCTTCGCCATTTTTAGGAAGTTTAGTTATCTGTTAGACTGAACATATTCTCCTCATCATAATTAACAATTATGTGATGGAATTTCTAAAGCCGTACATTTTGAACTATTTCTCTGTCACTGAACATAGCCGTTATTGCAACCAAAATTAATATTGCTGTACAGATAATGTGAACACTTGTTTCCTCATTGTAGAACAAACAAATCGTAAAATATGCGGCCAATTTTATCTGGCGCTCATGCCGCAATCAAAGGCGATTTTTCCTATTATTAATCAAGCACGACGGTGTGATCATGTTCCACCAATTATCGTCGCATATATGTATGTTTTTTTTTTTATACAAGGAGAATGCATCGAAAGCCCTCCATAGTGGAACTTTAATCCGAACTAAAACTCTCTATATGTCCGCTGTAACGTATCCCCCACCGTAAAGTATTTTGTCGGAGGGCGGTTGAGCCTAAGCTCGATCGTACGTTCCAGTTCTGATGCAGTCAGTCACAAGTTGCATCTACTTGGCACCACCGAAAAAGATTCTCACAATATGCGATTATAATGGGACCACTCAAAAAGTAGTTGTACAAATTTTTTAAATATGTACCAATCAAGCACGATGAAAATCGGTACATATTGTGCTATTTGCTCCGATAATGGGATCCTAGCTTTATAGTCAGAACAATTTCGGCTCAGACAAAACTTAAGTTCAACTTAAGTCGCGAGTATTGGTGACTAAAGTTAGTTTATCTGTGCTAACAAGTGATTTGAAAGAAATATTGTGAAAGCCGTAAAGGCAGTGTCACACGATTGGTACATTTGTACAGATTTGTACATTTTTATATTGGGCTATTGGGACAAAATGAAAAAAATTGGGACTACAATTTCTTTTGTAGTCATCCGATTGGTACGATACAGCGAACTTCTATTGAAAAATTTAACGATTATATGTTTTTCGTGATAAAGAAAACATTTGTGCATTCACACGAGTGGGATACAATTTGCACCGAATTTTGGGCAAATGCCTAATCGTGTGACACTGGCTTAATAAAATAATTGGGCAAAACTGAAAGAAATCATTTTAAATTTAATTACTTAGTTATAACATAGTTAGTCATAAATGAAAACAGTAGTAGTTCGTTGTATTGAGAAGTAGTAGATATGATTATGCATTCTAGAAAGTATAATTCGTGAGCCTCAAGAGATTAATGCGAATACTATTTGATTCCTACCGATATTATAAATGTGAAAGTTTGTGAGTTTAACACCTGTAAAAAAGTTAAAGTCAGTTAATTAATAAGCTAAATAAAATATCACAACCATGTGATTGTCAAACGAAAGGATTAGAAATGAAAAAGTTTAATGTGGGTATAAAACGAGAGAGGTTTTAGAAAGCTTATGCCGTTTTCGTTTCTACAAAAAATTTTGCCTTCTCATTGCCCTCGTAGTATTTGTGCGTAGAGGGCAAAGGATGGTAACATTTTTCGGTTGAAACGAAAACGACACTAGTTTCCAAAATATTTTTAAAGGAGACTGCCACCTGTTTGGAAATATAAATCAATTCAGTTAGCAAATTAAATGAAATATTTTGATATGGGTGTCCAACGAGAGTTATAAGAAAGCTCTATTTCGAAAATATTTTTGAAGAGCTTTTACCTGTTCAAAAAGTTTAAATATATTTAAATAACTAGTTAGATAATATATTTTAATATGGGTACTAAACGAGATAGGTTTTAAGAAAGTTTTATCTATTACGAATATATTTTTGATGAACTTTGCCACCAGCTATTAGGAATTAAAATCAATTTAATCGAAAGTTTGAATGTTTGCGTAAACTCGATATAGAGATAGGGTGCATTCCAAAATGTCAAATTACAAAGCATCAGTATCTTTTTTTCTAAACCTCAGCAGATTGTAATGCCAAATGTGCCCAACCACAGTTCCCCATTTTCAACTAGGTTGCGCAAGTTAGATTGTTTCTTCTAGCGCGGTTTAAGAATAAAAGAGACTGATGCTTTGTATTTTGATGTTCTGCAATGCACCCATAGCTTACGACCTGGATTACGATATAGCATGTTTTTTATAGGGTTGCCACCTGCTTAAAAAGTTATATTCTATTTTAATTATAAGGTCAACGAAATTTCAAAATATGGATATTAAACGGATGAAGTTAAAAAAAGCTTTATTACGAAAACATACTTAAGATAACTGGCACCAGCGCTACGGAAAGATTTCTCTGAAAAATCGTCAATTTATTCCAAAAAAACCGCCATTTCGGCAAAAAAAGTCAAATTTTACTTTACTATACTTTTTAACCCAAGAAGGCTCTTCTAATTTTTATATGCTAAGGCCCGTGTTCGTCGAATCGACGACGCCTATTTTGATTTGTTCTTTAGGCCTTCCGACGTAAAATAAATTCGTTTTTTCTTAAATGCATTTTATTAGATGCTTTATTTCTTGTATGTATACGATTATTATTTTCAGTTTTTTTTTACATTTTTTTTAACTTATACATAAATGAAATAAACCAATAAACTTTTTTTTAAGTCAAGTTAAGTATCGGCTATTTGAGATCACTGAATAAAGTAACTAAAAGCACTTTTTTTTAAGTGTAATAAACTTCAAAATAAATTTAAAAAACTATAGAACAAACTTAATTGTTTAGGTAAAAATCGTTATTTTAAACAAGAGACACACACGTCAATCTTATAGCGATTCTACAATAGCGCAGTGGCAGTGGCAGTGACAGTTTTTAACACGCAGTAACAGTTCGAAAAACTGCCACTGCCACTGCGCTATTGTAGAATCGCTATTATGCTCACCGCGTATGCTTTTTCTGCGATTTGCACAGTAACGCTAGGCGCACATTGCATCCGATAGACCGACCGGTTTCGGCCGGACAATTTGGCCGTTCGAACTGATGCGCACACTTAACCAGATTATTTGCCGACCGTATTTGTACGCACAAATGTAGTTTTCATTTAAATTTTGTGGGCAGTGAAATAGTTTGATAAATTTTAATTGTTATACTCTAAACATGTGGTTTTATATATAATTTTTTTGTTTTGCACCCAATAAGTTAATTTTTCGCAGTCCATTTTGGTACTTTTCACCTGGCATCGGACGAGAAAAACAAACATGTTTGAATTTATCGCCATTGACGGACGTCAACAGCCGATGTCGGTTCGGTTATCGGTTTATGTGTGAGAGCGCTCATATAGTCATAAGGGTTTATTCATTTCGCCCGCATATAGCCGATATCGGCCGAGCACAATTCGGCCAATGCCGGCTGCGGTGTGCGCGTTATACTTCGAATCTGTTTAATGAGCTTTGCATACAAGCGATTATCTTACGCAGCGCATGAAAGGGCATGACAGCGAAGTCTGGATAATTTTGATTTTTTGATATGTGACATTTTCAAAGAGAGATGCCACTCTCATTGCTCTCATTAGTCTGTTCCAGTACCCATCAGATTTACAGGAATTACTGAGAAGTCGTTCTTGTACTTACATTGGCGCATATTCGAAACAAAGTCAATTATAAAGTTAGTTGCCGCCATTTCTTTGAAAATTATAACAAAAAGCAGCAACTAACTTTAGTGTCGACTTCATTTAAGCTATGAATATGCATTCTTCAGTTATGTTTTTCTAACTAAATGCTGGAGTACTGGAACAGACTAACTGATTACAATGAACAGCTGATTCTGGCTCGATGCCGAGTATAATTACACCACTGCTTTACATGCGTGTAAGTATAACCAGTGCTTTAGTCTGTTCGACAAGCTGATAACTATTGCAAATTATCACAAATTATTAGGTTTTGTCGTTCGTGTACGCAAAAAAAAACTTTCAAATTAGGAGAAATTGAGAGCGCAAAGTGACAGTTGACTTGGAGGGGAAGTTGCTAATTCCTGCTGGAAAAATTTTTACCAGCAGCAATTTGTCAGCAAGAAAAACAGCTGATCACAAACATTAGTTTATATTCTTTTTGTGTTTCTAGTTTCATGCTTTTGTATGTAAACAAAATTTGAATCAGCTGTACTAAAAACTTGCAAGTTTTTGATAATTTTGCGTTCGCATACTATTTGGGACATCTTGCAAATTTCAATCAGCTGTACTAAAAACTTGCAAGTTTTTGATAATTTTGCGTTCGCATACTTTTTGGGATATCTTGCAATTTGAGAGTTAGTTACTCGCCTGCAAATTGCTGCTGGACATTTTTCACTGGAGATCTATTCGAACAGACTATTTGTCATTCGGCGTTTATATGATTGAAAACTATAGAGCTAAAAAAAATTAAAGTAGAAATTGGCATCGTCGATTCGACGAAGAAGTGCCGTCTAGAGTTAACAATAAAAAATACAAACAAAATTGCATACGTTTCATACAATAAATATGACCACACTTTACAAAACCAAAGGGAACCCACATTCCACATGGGTTAATAAAAGTTGATTTGTAATTTTAACGATAATTTAAAACTACAATTTAAAACCCGACTGCTTTTAAATTGTTGAAGTCCACCGGCTTTAAATTTTCTAAGATTTTGATCCAGCTTCAATGTGTAACATTTGCATTTATTAACCGTTTGATAATCTTGACTGAACAAATTCCCTCTGCTATTTTTCTGTATCTTTCAAATGAGTGTGAGCAATGCAAATTGACTATTTGGTTACAATTCTATAACATATTAAATATAGCTAAAAGCACGGCTGTAGAACAAAATTTATAAATGCAAGGCTTTATTTTGGATTACGTTTTCCTTCAACAAATTTTGTACATATGTACATACCAGGGTTGCTGCGAATATTCCCATTCGCCTTCGCAACCGCGGAACTTTCGCATTAATTTTAACATTCGCATTCGCAGTAATCAATGCGGAGCTTTTGCGAATGCGAATGTTGTGCAAGTGCACCGATAAAACGTATATCTGGCAAACAAAATGACAAATTGTAGCCAATATTTTTGGCTGTGGTCGTTGGTGTCAAATGTCATATTTATCAACATTGATAAAAATATCTTTAATCTTATTATTTCTTAAGCTATACAACAGAGCAGTTCTACAAGTTCCCACTTCTACTTGACCTTTTACGTACGTCAAAGAGAACACAGTCCTTTTAATAATATATTTTGTTGTTTTCTCTTCTTTAAATACCTGCATTTCTTTCTTTATTATGATTTTTTTACCAATCTTAAAAAAGCAACTACTAGACATAAAAGAAGAAAGTGTGCACTGTAATTTTAAACCAAAGTGTCGTGCTTTGCTCTTTATGTTACATATCGACACCTGAAATGCAAAAAGACGTAACAAACATCGTCGCTGAAATACAAAAAGTCGTATCTATTAAAAAATTCAAAATTAAGTTTATGATTGATATGATGGATTTCATCGAATTCCAACTCCCACATCAGTTATGGAGTTGTTACGTCTTTTTGCATTTCAGGTGACGATATACATATTCGTTTCAATCACTTCAAATGGGGCTCTTTGGAGAACTTATTTTAAGGAAAAATTTTAAAAACAGTAATTTTGTTTACTTGTCGGGCAATATTTTTTTCATAAATAAACATGTACATTGGATACTTGCCTAAAGGCCTCTGTGGTAAAACTCTCCCCCTACGTCTCCTTTCTTTGCTATTTAAAGTGAAAGATTATTCACATTCGCAACATCCCTAATACATACATATGTATGACAAACTCATATTAAAAGCAGGAAATTGGTTCCAATTTATTGTAAAAATGTAGGTTAAATTCAGAAAGGAGCATAAAATAAGGAATTTATATCTTAGTTACATATAATAAAACGGAAATCAACTATTGTTTAAAGTTATTTTATGATTAATCCAACATGTCACGGTCCAGCCTTGTCCAATGTCTGTGGTTTTGCATTTCGTTTAAGTCGCCTTGAAGTCAGTTTATCTGTGGTCATAAGCAATAACCGTCTAAGTCGACTTAAGAAATATTTGAGTTATATATGCTATCGTATTCTGCAACTACTGCTCCATGCGTATGTGAAATCCCCATCTCGCCAGCTAGACTATTTAAAAAGTTATAGACGAAAATATTTTTGTTTCCCCATAAAAAAATCGTGCCCTTCTCCGGTGCAAAATGTTTTTCATGTTACACTCAACCCTGTAAAAAGGTATGTTTTTGTTTTCTTGTCCATGTCTAGCTCACGCATTTCATAATTGTGTCGTTTTAAACAACCATCTGATTTTCAGGGCAACCATCTCCCCTGACAAAGCTTCACAGGGCAAAGAATGTGCCTTTTTCGCCTTACAAGAGTGTGACACTTTATGAAACGAACACATAATTTTCTCACCCTTTGCGTTTAATTTTGAATCAAACACGAAAAGAGAAAGGGGCAATCAAAAGGCAAAAGGTGGAAACGAAATCACCACACACATCACCAATCACATTACAATCCAAATGTCCATTCCCACGACATCCGGTTCTACGTACCGGAATGACTCGGGTTTTACCCGACCAAGGGCTGTTGTTTCGGCGACCTAACCCCGTTTAGCTCGGCGAAATCCATCAAACGTTGCTCGATCCTAGGGCTACACCTTCTCCGCACCCTTCTGCTCGGGGCTGGCATACAGTCAAACCCAGGGCCAGAAATCTACACCTGCTGCGTATGCCAGAGACGACTGCATACAAACTCCACCTCGGTCAGGTGCAATGCCTGTGACGGGTGGAGTCACCCCCGTAACTGCTCGGGCCTGCGTATGCACCGGCAATGGACCACGTCGTTCGTGGTCCCATGCTGTGCGAATCGGACGGCCTCCACGGCAAACCACCACTCGCCTGGGCAGCACACAATCAACACACCCACACCCCAACTCAACACAACAATAGACACACAAATAAACACAATAGCACCCACAAAGCGTTCATCACGCACCACATCGTGCAGTATCACGGTGGAGAGAATACAGAGGTGGCGCCGATGACGATACCGGTACTCGGCTCTCAGTGATTTTGACAGAATCAGCTGTTTTGGTGACGT
>NW_023458555.1:73919621-73939645 GCF_013731165.1 Rhagoletis pomonella | reverse complement strand
TTTGGTGACGTCATAGTAGAGAAGACAGCAGTAGTGATGTGCTGAGTGAATACTTTTAAGTACGATACTAGGTACCGAAACATTTAGGTTTCGAATAAAAGCGAACATAGGTCAAAAATGTGGAAAAAACGCCTAACAAAACCCGAATGTAAGAGCCAATAGCGCTTTTTTACTGATTCAAATGAAAGATGTATATATGTCGGTTCGATGCCATAATACAGAGAAACCCTTACTTGTTTGAAGCATTTTTGTTCCAGCTGAATCCGACGATATCATTTTTGTAGGCCTGGGACAGATTCTGTAACCAGTTAACGACAATTTTCGAATCGGTATCGGTTTTGTCGACGTTTGATATCAAATATTTGTAAGTCAACAAGTGCGATATCGATCCGAAACTTGTCGCTAACTGGCTACAGAATCTCTCCCCTGAAAGGCTTCTTCATCCGTCAAAGTATTTTTCTTGAACCTTGGACCGACTAAGGTTAAAACTGATAAAATAATATTTTTCTGTGGCGATAAGTTCAAGTGTTTTAGCCGATATCATATAAATTAGTAATGAAAGTTTTTTCTAAACCTGAAATGCAGATAATGGCGAGGGTTTAATGTAAATAATCGGTATCGGATAACGAAAAGGAAGTATAGGGTACCGAAATCTTTTTTAAGTATTGGGTACCGAGTATTGGGGACAATTCAGCACATCACTAGTCGCCCTCATTCTCGCCGCTCTCAGTTGTCAACTCTACGATGACGTCACGCTAAAATTACTCTCACGAATTCTGCTGCAATCGGCGCAATCTTGTATTCTATCATTCTTGGTGCAGTATTGTCTCATTGAAGCAGACATCGACCGCAGAGATACCATCCTAGAATGTCAGGGTATTGCTATCCGGTCAGGCGATGTTGGACTCGAAATATTTAACGTTTACATACCCCCTGTCACCAGCTGCCCGGCAGGATATCACCCTGAAATAGGTGCGCTACTCAGAGGTGAAAACCGTATGGTAGTTGGTGACTTTAACGCGCACCACGATCTTTGGCACTCAAGCCTGTCAAATGATCGTAGGGGAATACATCTGGCTGAGCAGATAGACGATTCGACATTCCGCACAATGAACGACGACACACTCACCAGGATTATGGGCAGCTGCTGTAGCTCGCCAGATCTAACAATTTTCAGCGCTTGCGCGTATCTTGGCGACCTATGCTGACTCTAGCATCAGACCATCTGTCCATAGTCATCTCGACTAATAAACCTGCCGACTTTGCTTCCGTGGATCACCGGACTTATGTCAGCTTTTCCAAAGCTGACTGGAAAGGCTTCACGGAAGTTACTGAGGGCGCCTTCACTGCACTACCCATACCAACCGACGTTAATGTAGGTGAACGTAAGTTCCGCAGGGTTGTCACGAGTGTTGCCGCTCCGTCCCAAGAAAATGTATCACCGACCAAGCCAAAAATGTATCTAAATGTATCCATTTTTCTTCTTTTACGTATCCATCTCTTAATTTGTAAGAAAACCAAACATTTTCAAGAAAAAGACATAATTTAACCCATCCTAATATTTTTTATGCATAAGTATTTTGTAAAGTATAAGATGTTCAGGATTTGATTTTGAACTTGAGATCTTTAAAATATACGCATGAAATGTTTAAAGTTGCAAAAATTTTTAAACTAAAAATACATTTCCTACAAATAATAAACATTAGGGGCTTACACTTACTCTATTTTAAACATTTTATGTGTTACTGTGCTCTCTGCGACAAATTTGGTATGTTAAAGTAAACAGGCAGTGTTTAATTTTATTACGCGGTGTGCCAATTTGCACACATTAAAAGAGGAAAATAGTTACCTCTCTTAGGTCCGGTTTTTCAGTGCCAGTTTAAACTTAGATGAAGTAAACTAAGTTTAAATTGAACAGCTGGCTGGCATTTGATTGGCTGATCTTAGTTTAAACCAGCCAGATCGGGCATTTAAACTCAGTGTAAACCACGGCCGTGCACTGAAAAACTGGCCCTTAATACGCGCAAATAAACAAAAAAAATTAGAGTGTATTTAAAGTATTTTCAGTAAAATTCATAAAAATTTCCTTAAATAAATCAAATTTTGTTTTTTAAACAGTGTATTTAAACTACATTGAGATCTTCTTTCTTTTTAAATTAACAAATGAAAATATGTGATATGAAAGAGATATATTTACTTTATATATGTATATATTAAGATCTTACTTAAAGCATCTTTTTTAGCTAACTAAACAATTGCGCCTTACACTGCTTTGGTGAGATCTCTTCATATGTTCATTGCTTCGTTCACAAAAAATAAAATGCTCTAATTTCACGCTTAAGTAGCGATTTTTAAAACATTTAAACAACGTCATTAATGAAAATCGAGGTTTTAACGAAAAAAAACTTTATAGAAAATATAAAATTTTGGCCTATTTAAAAAAGTATCCACATTTATACTGATCGGAAAAAATAAGTATCCCGCAAAAATTCGCCTAAAATGTAACCAATTGAATCTCTTTAGATCCAAGCGGCATCCCTGCTTGTCTCCGCTGCTGCAGCTCGCTTCATCCCAGCAGGATGTATTAAGGACCCACGTCCGAATTTTCCTGCCGAAGCGGCTGTTCTAGCTGATGAGCGCGACAACCTTCGTCAGGCCGATCCCGGAAATCCCCGTATTAGGGATCTCAATTCGGAGATTCGGCAACTTGTGAACGTACATAAGCGGAAGAAATGGGAAGACCATCTGAAGACCTGCAACTTCGCCTCTGGTGTGAGCAAGCTTTGGTCAACCGTGAGGTCGTTGTCCAACCCGACGAAGCGCGACGACAGAGTCGAGATAGACTTTGGTGACCACGTCGGACCCGGAGAGATGTGCGAGCAATTTTAGCAGCAGTTCATTCTGCATCCTCCGGTGGATAAAGCCAAACGTTGAGTGAGCAGAAGGCTGCACAAAATGCCAAAACTTAGTGCGCCTCTTGTTTTCACCAGCGGTGGGGTAAGGGTAGTCATCGGAAAGGCGAAAGCCTCCAAAGCCATTGGACCCGACGGAATATGCATGTTGATGCTGAAAAATTTTGGTCCTGCGGGAGTAGCGTACCTAACGGGGGTCCTCAACCTGTCTATGACCACTCTCGTCATTCCAGCATTCCAGACATCTGGAAAATAGGGAGAGTGGTTCCACTGCTCAAACCGGTGAAACCAGCCAACAAAGGAGAGTCTTTTCGCCCGATAACTCTCCTCTCCCCGGTAGCGAAGACACTCGAGGCCCTGCTGCTCCCGTACTTTACGAACCACCTGACCCCAGCGAAACATCAACATGGGTTCCGTAAAGTGCATAGCACAACAACAGCACTTAACGCCATAAACACTCAGATAACTCGTGGCCTAACCCGAAACCGACCTTGTGAGAGAACTATTCTAGTAGCGTTGGACCTGTCAAGGCGTTCGACACTGTCAGCCATTCAACGCTACTAGAAGATATAGAGTGGCCCGAACGGGGCTTAGTAGCCGCTCCAACAACAACAACAAAATCCAAATGTCTAAAACGTTTTTTCTCGAATTCAGGTTTTTCGACTTAGGCGGTTATTGCTTATGACCTCAGATATATTGAAAAAAAAGGACTCACATCACACTTTTGTAGGTATGTACTTTTTGATTCGTTTGGATCGGTTTCCAGAGGAACTCGTCTTCCCTGCTCAAAGTGGTTAAGTGCGTCGGTCAACTCTTTTGATGTCAACTTCTTTTGAGTAGGTGTCACCTGATCTGTGTTGTGACGAATACTACGGCAACGCGAAGCGAACAACGGGAAATAGGCAGAATGTTCGAGGAATGACGCAGAATAATCCACAAAGAGAAACGTCAAGTTGGGTGAACACTGCGAACACCGAGAGAAAGAGAATGAGCGATAAACTTCAGAACGTACTAGATTTGCCATCGAGCGCAGGTATATAAGGGCGCCGCCACAGTGAAGTCAGGGGGTTACAAGTCAGCAAGCAACAAGTTAAGTAAGCAGAGAAGTGAGTTGCGAATAAGCAAGCTATAAGTTTAATTGTGTTAACAAGTTTAGTAAAGCGTTGTTATTGCTTTAACAAGTATTGTAAAGTGTTTTTACTGTATTAGCGAATATTGTAAATTGTTTGTTTACAATAAAGTTAATTGTACTACAATTTGGTCATCGTTAGCATTTATTTAACAATCCAGCGATACGAACCGAGAGATTTGGGAAACCCGGACGAGGTTCCGAGGATAATCGTAACAATTGGTGTCAAAAGGGGGATTGTTAAATAAATCCCGAAGGAGAAACTACTAAAAATGGCGAAAATTCAGGACTTAAAAATTGAGGAGCTGAAACAGGAGTTGGAAAAGCGTAATTTGGCCACCTCCGGAAGGAAAGTGGAATTGTTATCCCGGTTGCGAGAGGCTATGGAAGCTGAAGGCATCGACGTGGACAAATACAACTTCCAGGGTAAACCCGACGATGCATCCGCAAACGACGGACAGAAGGATTAGGCTGCATGTTCGTCGAAGGATGTGCATCAGACATCCGGGATGGTTGAAGAACAGCAAAAGGTTCTTCATCAACAGCTATGGACATGAACACGTTATTGGCTGCCATGTCACAGATGATGCAATCACAGGATACACGCATGTCACAGATGTCATCACAGCTGTCGTCACAGATGCAAGCGCTGGAGACACGTATATCTTCAGAGGTATCAGCGCAGGTGTCATCCCGGTTAGAAACTCAGCTACAGGCACAGGAGGCACGCATATCATCACAGCTGGAAGCACAGGATGAAAAAATTACACAAATACAGGACAAATTTCAAGAGAGACAGGAGAAAGTCGAAGCAAAGGTAGAAGAATTGGAAGGTCGTCTTCGTGATTTACAGTTGAATCGTCCAGCTACTTCGACGAATTCCCCTGAGGTAAAAACCCCATCCTTTGACGGCACGATTACTTTCCAGGTCTTTAAGCTCCAGTTCGAAAAGACGGCTACAGCAAATCGATGGAGCATGGAGGATAAATCTGCTGCGTTATTCGTCACATTAAAAGGACCTGCAGCGGAAATATTGCAGACTATTCCCGACTGTAAAAGGAACAATTACGATGCGTTAATGGGTGCAGTGAAAAGATGTTATGGTAGCGAGGACAGGAAACAGATTTACCAGATGGAGCTGGAGAATCGCTGCCAGAAATCCAACGAGACTTTACAGGAATTCGCTCCGAGATTGAAAGGTTGGCTCATTTGACAATTGAAGACGCATCTGGTGAGCACCTTGAAAGGGTAAAAATCCAGAAGTTCATCAGCGGAATGCGGGACATGTATACCAAGAGAGAGACGTACGCGAATCCAAAGGCAACAGCCAGCCTACAAAGCCCATGAGTGGAAGTGGAAACACCGGACGAGGCAAATGATATGCTGAAGAAGCTAATCCAACTGCTGGGCGAGAAAAAGCATGGATCTGGCAAATGTTTTAAATGTGGAAAGCCAGGCCACTTCGCCCGCGAGGGCTGAGGGAGACGAATCCAACTCCAGTCAGTCGTTAAACTAAAACGAGCCAGCAATAACGGGCGCACGCTGGCTCCCGCAATTGAATGCCCAATAATCTCCGTCTCGCGAATTGGATCTGATTTGGTCACTAAAGAGGTAAGGCCATTACCTGGAGCAAGGTTGAGGACTGCAACTGGTGAGAACACCCAAGTTGTAGGAGAGGTAACGTGCAAAGTCGCAATAGGGAATGTGACGGTGTTACACAAGTTCATAGTCGCGGCGATTATGGATCAAGTCATCATTGGATTCGACTTTTTATTTGATCAAGGTATGGAGATCGACATGAAGAACAGGATCATGAAGTACAACAACATGGAAGTGCCTCTTAGGGTTGGGTATGATGGTCCGTACAGCAGCAAGCGAGTGATCCTAGAGGAAAGCGAACAGATTCCACCGAAGTCAGAAGCAGTTGTGTGGGCGAAGATTGGTGGAGATTGTGGGGCAAACAAATTGTGGGTTGTTTAATCAACACAAAATTCTACACCGGACGTACTTATTGGTAAAACACTGGCTAAGACGCAAAAGGATGGACGCATCCCAGTTCGAGTGCTCAATGAATTCAAATCACCAGTCAAACTCCGAAGAGGAACTGTACTGGGGTAATGTCGAGAGGTAAAGGCAATCTTCAACTGCGAAAAATTACCTGAAAGCGATTCCATTGGCGAGAATGACATTGCGGAAGACATTAATGCATGGACGGAAGCGTTGGAAGAAAAATACCAGCACAGGGCTAAGGAACTTCTCCGCAGATACTCTCACATATTCGACAAGGATGGCCACAAACCAGGCAGGACTAACGTTGTGAAACATCGCATTGATACTGGCGATGCAAGGCCAATCCGTCAAGCTCCTCGGAGTGTTCCACTTGCCAAACGTGAAACTGTTAGCCAAATAATAAAAGATATGAGCCAGAGTGGTGTGATTGAACCATCAGCGAGTCCATGGAGTTCGCCGGTAGTACTTGTGAAGAAGAAGGATGGTCAAATGCGGTTCTGCGTAGACTACCAGAAACTAAACGACGTGACGAAAAAGGACAGCTATCCTCTTCCCAGGATCGATGACACTCTGGACTCGTTGAGTGGAACAAAGTGGTTCTCAACACTCGACCTTAAGAGCAGTTATTGACAAGTGGAGGTAAGTGACGAGGACAAGGAAAAGACAGCTTTCAGCGTTGGAGACGGTCGGTGGCAATTCATGGTGATGCCCTTTGGGTTATGCAACACTCCTGCCACTTTTGAACAACTTATGGACCATGTGCTTAAAGGACTGCATCGGAAAACATGTTTGGTGTATCTGGATGACATTATCGTCCTAGCTAAGTCCTAAAAAGTGCTCACTGTTCAGGAAGGAGGTGAACTACATAGGTCACAAGGTGACAACGGAGGGCGTCTGTACTACGAAGGAAAAGATTGAAGCAGTATAAAACCAGCGGAAGAGTGGAATGAAGAACAGCTACGAAAGTCTCAGCAGGGAGATCCAGATCTGGAGCTTTTGATGCATGGACTGGAGGTGGACAGAAGGCCAACTAAGGAGCAAATGGCAGCAGAAAGCCCCATCGCAAAGGCGTACTAGGTAAAATGGAACAGCTTAAAATTAATATCTGGCTGTTTGCATAGGGCATTGGAAATCGAAGATGGCCAGTGCTCCCGCAACCTGATAGTAGTTCCAAGGGTAAGAATTCCGGATGTACTCAAGGAATTCCACAATGGTATTAGTGTAGGGCACCTGGGAATCACGAAGACCCTGGAGAAGATTAAGCAGAGGTTCTGTTGGGTTGGTTGTCGGCAATCGGTCGCAGAGTGTATTGCTAACTGCGCGCAGTGTATTGCAGCTTAACGGCCGAAATCCAAAAGTCATGGCCAGATGAAGCAGTATAACTCAGGTGCACCTTTCGAGCGGATCGCCATGGATGTAGCGGAGCCAATTCCTATGAGCACACAGGGAAACAAATACGTCCTTGTCGTTATGGACTACTTTAGCAAATGGCCGGAGGGATACCCGATTCAATACCAGGAAGTAGCGGAGGTATGTACCTACAATTGGGTTGCGAGATACGGTGTACCTATAGAGCTGCACTCTGACCAGGGAAGAAATTTTGAATCGGCGGTGTTCCAAGAGATGTGCCAGATACTGGGTATCCGGAAAACTCGAACAACGGCTCTTCATTCCCAATCAGATGGCATGGTGGAACGGTTCAACCGAACCCTGGAGGAGCATTTGCGGAAGGTCGTGGACAAAAATCAGAAAGATTCGGATGTCCGCATACCCTTGTTCCTGATGGGATACCGGTCAGCAGTGCATGAAACAACGGGTAAAACTCCTGCAAGGGTAATCTTCGGCAGTGAGCTCCGTTTGCCTAGTGACCTGAAGTTTGGGATGACTGGTGATGCTAGAAGAATTGGAAAAGAGACGTCAAACATCCTGGAAGAGGAGCTGAGAGAGATACATGCTCTTGTGAGACAGCACACGCAAATGATGAGTGACAAGATTAAAGCCAGGTATGATAAGGCGATGAATTCCGAGGATTTCCAGGAAGGAGATTTGGTGGTGCTGTACAATCCACAACGGAAGAAAGGTTTGTCCCCAAAACTACAATGCAACTGGGAAGGTCCGTAAAAGGTCGTAAAACGGCTAAATGACGTGGTGTATCGGATCCAGACCGTTGGGAGACCAAGAAACAAGATGAAGGTGGTCCACTTGGAAATGCTTGCAGCGTTTGGAACAGCACGTGTGTCTGATCGGGACGATGAGACTTAGGTGGAGGACAGTGTGACGAATACTGCGCCAAGGCGAAGCGAACAACGAGAAATAGGCAGAATGTTCGAGGAATGACGTATAATGTTCCACAAAGAGAAACGTCAAGTTGGGTGAACACTGCGAACAGCGATAGAAAGAGAATGAGCGATAAACTTCAGAACACTCTAGAGTTGCCATAAGTGCGAGCGCAGGTATATAAGGGCGCCGCCACAGCGAAGTGAGGGAGTTACAAGTCAGCAAGCTACAAGTAAATTGAGCCAAGGAGTGAGTTCCGAATAAGCAGGCTATAAGTTTAATTGTGTTAACAAGTTTAGTAAAGCGTTGTTATTGCTTTAACAAGTATTGTATTGTTTACTGTATTAGCGAATATTGTAATTTGTTTGTTGTACAATAAAGTTAATTGTACTACAATTTGGTCATCGTTAGCATTTATTTAACAATCTAGCGATACGAACCGAGAGATTTGGGAAATCCAGACGAGGTTCCAAGGATAATCGTAACAGTATTGTCTGATTCCTCGCACAACAACGGTGAATCTCCGATTTCGCCTCAGCCGTATAACGAAGTAATGTACGCTGTGAAGTGAAACGCTGTAAAATGAGATGCTGTATAAAGAGGTATGAGTGTACTTTTACTTTTCATGCCCACAAAGGTGTGTTGGAAATGTTGTACGCATTAGGGCATTAGGGATTCGGGATACCGGACACTTTTCCATATCCCGGTATCCTGGTATTGCAGCCCCGTGAACCCGAGATTTTAACTGGTTGATTTACATTATGTAAACGGACGGATACCGACGCTCCAGCTCTGAAAGTATTCAACTCGGAACCCGCTAGTGGTGACAGAGGAAGAGGGAGGCTTCCACTGCGATGAAAAGATAGGGTTGCCAGATTTTTTATGCACGAAATCAGTACGTTAGACTCTTTCATGCTAAAAAGAATCAGTATTTTTCCAGTACGTGTTTATTCAAAGCAAAATTATGAATGTAAGTAACATATAATCAGGGTTTGAAAAACTGTCAACACAGCAGCAACAGCACTATTATTTTTGCTATTGCTTCGCTTTGAAATTTTTGATTTTCATTTGAACGGCTTCGCTTTTGCTGTGATTTTGAGAACTGTATTCTTTTTATCGGCAGTTTATTGAAAAAAATGTATTGCTTTCGATTTACTGTGACTATGCTTTTGCTGTGCTGTGATCTGCTTGACTGTGCTGTGCACATGAAGTTTTGCAGCATGGTGTATTATCTACACTGAGAAAGAGTTTAGTTACGTCAACTAAATATGTTTTTATCAACACATGATTTGGTTATAGTTACATTAATCGTTTATAGTTACCAAATCATGTGTTGAGAGGAATATATTTGGCTGACTTTTTTCTGAGTGTACATATATACATACATAAAATGCATATGATTGACTCGCCAGGAGTGAGTACTACCCACAAAATTTGCGAAACCATTTCCTTTGCTTAATGAATTTAACATAGAGATGTCATCCAAGCGGTACGCGTAGCATGACCTTTCGCTAGCTAGTTGCCGTACAATCAGTAATGTATGGAATCTTTAGTTTATGGTCGTCTCTTGTCACCAGTAGAACTACAGGGTAGTGTATTTGTGCATGCATACATATAACATCTTCTATTACTGCTGATTTGATGCATCGCAGCTAAGTTATAGTCAAATTTCTATTGATTTGTGATGCTTCCCTGTTATTGTGCTTCCACAAATTACTTTTGAACTGTCTGATTGCTTTCGAAATTTCACAGCAAAATGGCAGCCAAAGCATTTGCTTGTTTTCTGAGTTGCTGTTGCTTTGCTTTCCATATCATAAATCCCGAAGTCAAAGCACAGCAAAAGCAAATTAAATTAAAAATTACAGCATTTTCAAACCCTGCATATAATACTTTAAAACGTCGGAGTCATGTTCTAAACCATATTTTGGTATATAAATAAAATATAGTTCATAAAAAATAAGGGTTCTTCATTTTAACATGAGTGTACACATTATTGTACACAGGAGCCCATAAATTGTTTTATATTTATGACATTTTTTAATAGCAAAAATGAGACCACTTCGATTTTTAGTGTTTAAATAGTCATAGAATTCTATACACTTCATTTTGAAGTTCATTTTAATTTGAAGTTCACTTTCAAACAATTTAATTAGAAGCCGGTTTCTCTCTTTGCGCCAGGAAGCAAACTTTATACTCAAGATCCCCTCAGTTGCTTCGTTTGAGTGTGGTATTGAAAAAAGCAAAATTACGTGTTTGTTAAAACTGTGAAAAAGTAGGGATGTATATTTCCTCATGGCTTAAATAAAATTTTTTCAACTACGCAAAATTTTTGCTAGACTAATTCGCTAAAAAGAGTATCTCCTCTATGTCTTGTATGCAAAACTCTTTCACGATGTCAATAATAATAATAATAATAGATTGGCGCTTACACATATGTTAGTGTTTGGCCGAGGTTCTCCTCCGATTTGTGGCGTGCGCCTTGATGTTGTCACACAAAGCGGAGGGACCTACAGTTTTACGCCGACTCCGAACGGCGATTGTATTTTTATGAGAAGCTGTGTTTCATAGCAGAAATACACTCGGAGGTTTGCCATTGCCTGCCGAGGGACGACCGCTGTTAAGAAAAAACTTTTTTTCTATATTATTGCGCTGTTGCTTTGACCAGGGCCCGAACCCAGGTGCTGATGAGTGAATGCGCTCACTGCTTACCACTACACCACAGCGGCTGACAATGTCAATAAATTGAGAAAAAAGAATTGCAATTTCTAGGTAAAAGAAACTCGGATATTCAAATTTGTTGTTATTAAAATTAAAATTACTTTCGAGATAACTAACAACACTCGATAAAACAACCTCAGCCTTATTTTTAAATAATTTAAGCCATCATATTATCGCAACTGGTACATAACGACCCGGCGATATGCCAATAAAAGAATTGATCTTTTCGTTATATTAATTTCTTGGGCATATCAAACATTATCTGAAATATGTCAATTATAATTACATAAATTATTTTCTTCTTACTTTTTACAGTACAGTTTAAGGAAGTTCCAATGCTTAACCTTAAGAAATCCTAAAGTATTTTGTTTGAATTGAAAGATCAGTACAAATCAGTGCAAATTTTGAAAAATAAGGATATTAGCATACTGATTGAAGCAATGAATAAAATCAGTAGAAGAGTTGAAAAATCAGTACCACTGTACTGATCAAATCAGTACGTATGGCAACCGCATGAAAAGACCAAGTGGAAAAAGGACTTGGCTTCACTTGGAATTTCATAGAAACTAATTTTTTGATACAGTGGCGGATCCAGAGTGAAGTTTTGCTGGAAGAACTTTCATAATGATGTACCTTATTTAATGATTGTTTTAATAAGTAAACATAAACTTGATTTTTGATGCATATAAATATTTACACTGGCGATCAAAAGTAAGTGCATGTTGATTTTCGTTAAATATTTGCAACATTTTTCAAGTGATTTTTTTTTCTTTACACAGAATTTAGAAAATTAAACAACTTTTCATAAAAAATGTTAACTTTTTAATCTGAGTTTTTAGAAAATTTTTGGGTACGCAACAGAGTTGTGAAAAATGCATTAATTTTTAAATTTTTAATTTAATTAATTTTTTAATTAAAGCAATAATGTTAATGTAAACAATTAATGCATTAATTTATGAAATTTAATGCAAATGAATATTTCAATGCATTGATTCTGCAAAATGTAATGCTAATGAAATTTTTTTTTCATTAAATTATCCAAGCTAATGCTAATGAAAAAATTTTAATGCACCAAAGTGTTTAATACTTTTGCTCGTTTGCATTATTAAAAACCATTAAATTTTTTTTTTAGTAAAATATAAATAACCCCTTTTGGAAGAACTTGGAATAATTACTAATAGTTTTTTCAGCTTCATTATATTATGTGTATTTGTAGAAAAATTCGTCTAAACATTGTTAGATGTTTTATGAAAATGAAAGCCAATGTGCATGCAACGCAGTTCTTTTTTAGATTTTTATGTTGATTGTTGATGCATATGCAGATAGCCAGTTTAGCAGCGCATATACACGACTGAGGACCTACTCTGATCTAAATAATCAACAAACCGTTTTTTAGTTCCATTTGGCAATGTGATTTTACCTATTTAAAGACAAATGCCATTGAACCTGACATAGTGAAAACCAGCCTTAACGACCGTCACTATCATTTTTGACCTTAAAATTCTACCCTCAACTTCAGCAATGAATTTTTACTTCAAAATAAAATTAGTTAATGGGTTTTTAATGCTTGTTATAATTTTAATGCAATAAATTATTGGAATAGCATTCATTTAAACATTTTAATGTTAAAACAAAAAAAAAGTCATTAGCATTATTTCTTCGGAATTAATGCATTGAAATTTTCATTTACATTAAATATCAAAAATTAATGCATTAATCTTTTTCATTTACATTAAAATGCTATGCATTAAAAAATTTAATGCATTTTTCACAACTCTGGTATCCAATTACCTGAAATTCTAGTACAACAGGTGTAGTGCAGAGTTGTTACCTACCATAACTACGGTGACCATATTAACCAACGTAAAATAAAAGACATTTTTTTCAAAATGATTTGGGAATACGTACATACAACTTGTATGATAAAACCTTGCCCATATCGTAATTTAAATCAAATATTTACTAGTTAATTATATTATTTAATTGTATAAGTTCCTCTGCTGAAGCGAAAAATGAAGCCAAATCCTTTTCAAGGACTTCGCCATCCTTTGCTACCAAAATGCGTTTACCATAATTCAGTGGTTCAAAATTGGAATTCAATTTTCATAAGATTAAAAATAATAATTAATACTTGATTTTTATTTTTTCGCTTAAAAATAATGATTATTTTATGATTTTTATTTGTTCGCTCAATGATAATAATTATTTTTGAGTTTAATTTTTTAAATTGGAAAATAAAAATCATAAAATAATCATTATTTGTGATCGAAAATATAAAAATCAAATAATTATTTCCGTTGACCGAAAAAATAAAACTCAATAATAATTATTATTTCTAAGCGAAATAAATAAAAATTTCAAAATAATGATTGATTTAAATTATTTTACTCATAATAATTACCGTCCCTGTTTTTTTATAACATTTCAAATTTTTTATTTTTTATTTTTTTTTTGTTTTGGGAGAACCATACAATTGTTTTCAACTAGTTTTTGTTATGTAACATTTATTAACTGGAACAGGAGAATACATTTTCTTCAAAGTTGCTACTTTTTCTGCATTTTGCACTAAAAAATTTAATATAATCAAATTAAAATTCAGAAATCAGGCTCAACTGATCTCTTGCAAATATTGTAAGCTTTCATAAAAAAAATAAAAATTAATCAAATTGAGTGAAAAATGAAGTGAATGAATGACTGCCAGTTTTGAACCACTCTGCAGCAGTTCTATTTCAACGGAACTGGAAACTCAGCGTGCAACACGATCATGGGCACAACTTTCCCTGTGCTTTATAGATCGTACAAATATCACCGATTCAATAGAAACCCTTAAGTGGGGTGCGAAACAAACTCGCGAAAGTTTTCCTTATATTTTATAAGGGTCATTTCTATTTTTCATATTCTGCGTTTAAAAATTTACCTCTGAAAAATACAGAGCCGATTTAAAGGACAATTTAAGAAATAAAGGACAAAAGGCGTCCCTTATTGTGAAAAAACTATAAAGGACAGTGGGTTAAAATAAAGGTCTGTCCTTTAAAATAAAGGACGGATGGTCACCGAAACCATAACACACATGACGGAGCCCGTATTGTTACTCCACAAATAGAACTCAATGAACAAAAGCTGGAATCAATGTATATTCACATTTCTAAGGTGGTAGAAATATGTGCTTGTGAAAGCAGATTGACCATGAGAGATCAATTATATTTGTGGCAATTTATATTTCTCCCAATCAACCAGTAAATAAAATTATTGAATTCATCCACGAGAGTTTAATAAAATACACACCAGAAGTATGGCGGATTCTTAAAAAGGACTGCAATAAAATTCCGTGATTTTAAGCGGGGATTTCAATGCGAATTATGCGTTAGACTCAGCGCTCTCTTTGGTTGAGTTCCTCGGCATCAAATTAGATTTAACAAGTAGGAAAGTCTAAGTTCGGGCGGAGCCGAACATTAAATACCCGGCGCAAGTATTTAATATATGACCTTTCCGAAAGCTACCGCTACATGCTAAGCTGGGGCGTATCAATTTTGAGTAAATTAGAATCCTTAAATTTCGAAATTTTGAAGTTTCAAGCAGTTCTGAAATTTACCGTTATATGAAAAGCGGCCTCAATTTCAGTCCGATTTCAATAATTTTCAACGTTTTGCTTATATGTGGCAAGCACAATAACCATACCGAGTTTTGTACAAATTGGTAGAACGGTTACCGAGATACATATAAGTGATCATATGTGGGCGATGCCACGCCCATTTTCCAAAATTTTATCATAAACGTATTTCCTGGTTAAGCATTGTTGCAAGCATAAATTTTGAATAAATTAGCTTTAATATTTACTGATTTATCGAAGATTTTGTATTTCCCTAAATTACCGTTATATGGGATGTGGGCGTGGTTATTGTCCGATTTTAAAAAATTTCGGCCATTCGGTATGTTGTGCGAAGGCCACAAGGTGCCAAGCTTGGAAGAAATTGGTGCAGCGGCTACCAAGATATACACATGTAACCATAAGTGGGCGTGGCTACGCCCATTTTCCAAAAGTTTATAATATTCTGATTTTTCGTCTAAAATGTATTGTAAATATCAATTTTGAGTGAATAATCTCCAGTAGTTACTAAAATATCGCAGTTTTCGTATTTCTGAAAATTACCGTTATATGGGAAGTGGGCGTGGTTACAGTCCGATTTCGCCCATTTTCAATACCAACCTACCATGAATAAATGGAAACCTACATACCGAATTTCGTTTAGATATCTCAATTTTTGCTCGAGGTATCGTGTACATGGACGGATGGACAGACGGCTTAATCGACTTCTCTATTCATTCTGAGCATTTATGTATACATTTGTCTATATCTATCTCGATTCGTTTTGGCTGTTACAAACAACCGTTATGTGAACAAAATTAATATACCCTTGTGCACAAGTGCGCTCGGGTATAAAAATGTTGAGCACGCGAGCGTGGTTTAACGAATTTGTATGTTGGGTGTGATTTAAATGTAAAATCTGTTGAAATAACCTGTACAATCAACAATTTTGCAGTAGGGCTGTTCAGGATTTTGTGCATATGCACTTGCATTTGCATATTCAGTGCGTTTGTAAATTTACAACAATAAAATGCAAACGGTTGCCATGACTGCAAGCAAAAAATTTGCAAATGCAAATGCAAATCCAAGACTATTTGCCCAAGATACTGAACAGCCCTAATGTCTTTTTCTGACTGTAGTTACGCGGTAACTACACAACATTTATGCAAGATTTTTCGCAATATGAAGCAAACGGTTTCAGCGCCAAATATGAAGAAGGAGAGCGTTACATAACGAGTAATACTGTGACAACAGCTCAAAAATCTTCTTTTTCGAGTTGTGACAGTCTTAAGATAAATTAGCCTTGCTAAAATACATATGCACAGATATTGATTGCACGCTCGCTCAACAGCTCTCTACCACCACCTAATTTTTCATCCTTGTGTTGCGATGCAATATCCATACACACACATACATATGTATGTAAGTATAAACGCATAGAAACATTCACACGTATGTAAATACATAAATAAATATGTACGTATGTAGGTACATATAAATGCCTGCATAAAAACAAATTCTCGTTCCACGTTTTTACATTTTTAAAGGCCAAGTGTAAAATTGATATTTGCACTTGTCTCTGATGCACCCTGCTGGCCGTCTAAATTACATACACATGTACATATGTTTTTGCATACGCACGTTTATAACTGCACCTGCACACAGTGTATGTATGTATATAAGTACGAATGAATGTGTATATAGAACATTTAGTACATATCTACATACATATGTGTGTATGTACTTACATATCCATATCTACTACTTACTGTGCAGAAAGGCACATTTAAATTCATGCAATTCAATTAAATTCATACATATACATTATCGTGGGCCGAAAATCCGCTTTTTTACAATTTTGATTGGTAATAGCAAAAATATGGTTCATTATGCTCTAAAAAATACCTGTGTGAAATGTGAAAGTTTTTGGTCAATATCCTAGGCTCGCTCAAGTCCATCAAAGTTGAAGTACTAAAAAAAAAATTATTAATTAATTTATTAATTTTTATTTTTTGGCCATATGGTTTGCTATTACCAATCAAAATTCTAATTTTCGGCCCACGCTAATATACATACATACCAGGGATGTTTCGAATATGGAATCTTAGACATCCGCGGATGGGAAAGCGGATTTAAAATATTTTTATGAAATAATTTAGGTAAGTAAATCAGGTAATTTAGGTAAAAGAAAAAATTAAAAGTTTGAAGTTGTTGATAATGTTTATTTTATTAAGAATTTGAATTTGGGGCAATATATTTAATAAAATGTAATGTTGCTACCTTTTCAGGTTGCAACCTGTTTCTTAAATCAAACCTACACCACTAAATAACTGCTCGCTCGGAACACTTGCTGGTGGAGGCGACAAATATTTGCGTACGAAACTTGGCAATATTTTAAATTCGTTTCGATTAATGCTAAACCAGTTATATTTAATTTTTTTTTCGGTACATGACTAATTCCTTTTTTTTAATAGCATCGGGGCTGCTGATGTCCTATGTCTCCTCCTTCACTTGAAAAATCTAGCATTATAGCAAGATCGTTATTTAAACACCGCTTACTAGCCTAACCAGATGTTTCAAGTTACAATGATTTGCTACAATTTGTTGTTTTGTTTGCCTGATGTATGTACATACGTTTTATCGGTTCACTTGCACAACATTCGCATTCACATTGGATAATATGGAAGCTCTGCTTTTGCGAATGCGAATACAAAGATTTGCCCTAACCCTGATACATACATACATCCCAAAAAATCGAAAAATATGCCGCTAATTTTTTTCGATATAGATAGAAAATTTCGAAAGGCACTGTTGCGCCGTACTGAAAATGGGAAATGGAAAATTTTTATGGATGTATTTTTTGCACGTTAAATCGCTATGGAGCTTCAGTTCTGTAGCTGGTGACGGCTGACGATGATAGCCAGCATTCGGCTTGCGACGAAACGACCAAAAACAGAGCAAGTCATGTTCGATGCATGCGCAAATCTCTCTCTCTCCCTCCCGACAGCTAAATATCATCACATGCGCAGAAAAATGCAACGAAAATTTTTATAGAGTATTTAATTTTTTTTTGTGCTTTCTATTTTGTGAAAAATTTGGAAAAAGCAACTTGTTGTTTATGCAAATCAGCACCAACAACGACAAAGGCAACTGCAAAGGCATCAGCGTTTATTTTTAAGAGAAACGAAAAAAGTATAAAAAGGAATACAAATACAATACGGGCGTCAATTGTATATACAGACATACAGATGTATATATGTTGAGGAGCAATGGAAGGGCGCTAGTGTGGTTGCTTATGATTTCGTCTTATTCAAATGCATATGGTTTTGCGCTTGTTTTAGCGAATCGTAAATGCATATACATACATATGTATGTACATACAAAAACTATATTTCTAACACCCGGGTAGAGAACGAATACAGCAGGATCTTTCTGCGAGAAGGAATAATGGATGAGGTAGAAAAATATCTATTGTACCGATGAACGAATGGGCAATAGCAAGAGGGGAAACGATGGGCTTTCGGTTCGGTTTTTAGCAAATGCGCAACAGTGAAATGCAGCGCAAAAAATATACTCAAATAAATTGTTGAAAATGAATTCATCGAGGCATGAAGCGATTTCCCCTGGTCTTCTTTCGCCTTAGCCCAGCATTTTGACTATGTAGTGAATGTGCAAAATGCATTTACAAACTAAATATACAACATACATATGTACATATGTACATACATATGTCTATGTACATATGTAGACATATGCATGTATGTAAGTACGTACATACATCCATATATATGTTTGTGTGTTGACTAGCGGTTAGAAAATATTAAAAAATTAAATGATTTTTACTTGTTTACAATAGCAAAGCGTAGTATGGGGGAACAGATAGGAAATGGGCAGCGAATTTTCGAGAATCAAATATGATACAAAAAAATAACCAACTGTGAATTGTTTATCGACTAGTACCAAAACTCAAAGTTCAATTCGAATTTTATATTGACAAAAACCAAATATTTAAGTTGTACGGTATTATATACATACATATGTAGATACTATTATGTTGGTATATTTCTTCATTATAAATAGGAGGTGAAGGCAATATTTATTAAACAGAAAATTCTTTGGTTTCTTGGAAATTTTTGAGGGTTTTTGGTGAGTCACCTTGATTTGCCGTACCTACTTAGGGGGTTGTGTGGTAGCCGCCATTTTAAAAGTAACAACAAACTCATGGAGTCCTTCACTTTAAGGAATTACTTTGTTGTAGAGAAGTTGTGGGAAGTACAGCTCTGCTATTAAACTTCGTGTAGTTAATTAAAAATAACTATTATCAACAAATCCTAAATATCCTTCTCAAGAAAACGACTTTTCTTCCATCTCTATCCGATGAATGAGAATCAACCATCAGTGATACTTGCATTGATCGGCTAAATGCCAGCAGATTTTAATTAATTAAAAATGTTTATTAGGGAGCGGTAGTAAATTCTACTTTTCGAAAATTATACAGCCAAAAATTCTGAGAAAATGTGAAAAATTCTTTGCAGTTAAAAATATTTCGGGTCAAACTTCCTTATTCCTTATTATATTTTATTTAACTTCAGTTGTACATATGTATATACATATGTATGTCCTAGAATTTCGCAATCAATATTTCGCCAACTTCCCGATGAGATAGAAACTTGAAACTTCAAACATAGCTCGTATATATGGTCCGATTTGGTTCATACTTAGAAAGCTTGTTTTAGAAATATATTTTTACTATTAACTTATTTAATACTGAAATTAAAACAATCGTATTCTGTATTCTTAAATGAAAAAATGGACAAAAGAAGTTGTTATACAATTAAATTTTTGACCATTCTTTTTAAAAAACCAAAGTCTAGTCTTTTTTTCATTATTATTATTATTTTTTCTTTATGCTTTAAATGCTTTTGTCTTTTGGGGTAGTTTTAGGCCATTTGGAATTGTCGTGAGTTGAGCTTTCACATGAACCAACTCGCCTTTCAAATCATTCATAAGTTTATACAACCCTGAATATGGTTTCCCATCGATAACTTTTAGCTGATGATGCCAAGCATTAACATTGTTTTTTGTTCTAGGGAAAGGGATACTTGCTGACTCATCGTGCACTTACCAAAATTTTGGTGAATTGAGATTTGTCTACAAATATGTAATTTTTTTCAAACCACAAGCAAAATTGTTTTGGACATGCACCTTCAAGAGTGTTATAAAAACGATTGCAGCACTCAGGAATTGCATCATATGGCACAAAGCTGGCTTTTTAACATTGCAATTTGTAAAGCGAATCATGCATTTTTGCAATATTCCTGAACAAATTTGTAACCAAAAATATAAACTTGGACTATTTCTGAAACTAACATTAGTTATAACTTAATGTGTT
>NW_023458555.1:73895884-73909621 GCF_013731165.1 Rhagoletis pomonella | reverse complement strand
CTGAAAGGCTTCTTCATCCGTCAAAGTATTTTTCTTGAACCTTGGATTTAAATAGTAGGGTGAAAACTGATAAAATAATATTTTACTGTTGGGCACCGACAATACAGCACATTACTATTTATTAGCTCTGAAACAGCATCTTTATTTGGCTTGTATTTTTCGATCTTTTGTGAAAGCAGCGCATACTTTAATATTCAGTTGTAATATAACACATTTAGATGGTGCTCTGCAATAACGACACAATTCAAAATTCAAAAAATCGAATCCCTTCCCACAGTTAAGTGGCTTAGGTCTTTAATCCTTGTCTAATCCATGTCTAATTTTCATTAAGGTAAGTAGAAAGAATTACTGCAGTCAGTCGTAAGGATTCGACATGGATTAGACAAGGATTAGAGACATGAGCCACCTAACAGTAAGATGAGATTTTATTTTTCGAAATTTGAATGTGAATGAATTTTGCCCATACATTCAGCAAAATTTGTTTGGCATAGTTTCGCCTAATGAATATCTTCACAAAATTTGGAAATTGCGTACCCGAGATAAAACAGCAAGCTTATTTATTATGTTTTTGGTTACGGAATCCATATATGTAAACAAAGTTTAAAATTGTAGACTAAAATGTAAAAAAAAAACTACAATTTAAAGACGAAATTCTCGAGAGCAGTAAAATCAGCTGCTCTACTGCCGCTACCTGTTCAATATGCTTTGCTCCACACAGAATATTCAACGTGAAGTGCGTAAAAAAACCTTTAAAGAGCTAAATACCAGTTAGTTTTTTTAGAAATTTTAACAATAATCATTAACTCACAAATACCCAGTTTTTCTTCGCAAAATTATAACTACAGAATCTACATATGTGTTCCTCGACTCAAATCATAAGCGTCCAGATTGAAAAAAAAAACAGGTTCTCAGGCCTCTCATTTTTTATGAGCCGTGAAGGCGCCAAAATACTGAATACGGGACAAATGCGGGACATAAAAAGAAATACGGAACATTTGGCGTCCCGTATGAAATAAATTAATTACCAGGACAATTGACAAAAAAAAGGACTGTCCCTTATAATACAGGACGGATGGTCACCGTATACATACACTTGTGATCAGCTGATTAAGTCATCAACATTTCGATCGATTTTGGCTGTTTTTCTCTTGTTTATCTAATGGTTATTATTTTTCCATAAAAGCCAAGCTCATTATTTAACAAACAAAATATAAATCCACATTTCAAACTTTATGCAAAACTTATAAAAAATCTGCAAACTTCCAGCTAGATTTTCAACTTTTTATTCAGACTTTTAAGAATTTTTTTGAGTATACAGTTTGATAGCCCATTAAATTTCAAGGTAATAATGTGCAAGTTTAAAGGGGCTTCATAATCCCATTGATTTTTAATAATTTTTTTCTTGTAGACATTTGGTTAGGGGGTCGGTTGCCGAAAATGCTAAATTACGTTCTGCTAAGAAGGAGCATAGCAATATTTCAGCTTTTTTTGCGTTCATTAGATTTACAATGAAGTCTTAAAAAAGTCGCCTACTTTCTTTTTACTTTTTATGCTGCTACAGCTTTTTTGATGCTTTTGCGAGCGTGCGTGTTGCAATAGATCAGTTCTTCCTGGTTTGGATTTTAATGTGCAATTGCAAACATTACAATAAGCCTCGTAACCTCAATTGTTTACACAACCAGCCTTTGAACACGGGATCCTTAGTCCAAGAATCCAAAAAATGCGCATACGCTTGGCTTGCTTTATATTTAAGTCATCTGTGTCCAATGAATAAACATCTTTTGAAGCAGCTGCTGCAAAACACAAAGCTTGTAAAGATTTATTAAGAAAATGATTCAAAATTAGTTAGTACTTACAAGATTTAGAAACAGAGAAAAATTACCGGGAAGTTAAAGAACGTAAATTTTTACACAAAAAACGTCCAAACGTCAACAGGATAAAAAAAAACGTCCAAATGACGTTAAAAACGTCAACCTGGCAACGCTGGCTAAAGGATACAAATATTATAAAAATATGGCAAATCTATGTATATATGTATATAAAAATAAATTGTTATTGAGCTCTAATTCAAATATCCACATGAATAGTGGTGGAAAAATAAACAGGGACGCGACGTTTTAACAATTATGACTATTTTGTTTTTTTTTGTTTATTTGATGTTTATTTTTTTAAGTATAGTTCATCGTCTAACAAAAACCGAATAAATCCAAGTTTAAAACTTTGTGCAACGATTATGAAAATTCTTCAAAATTTCATCTAAATTGCAACCCTTTTTAATAAGATTTTCTAGAAAATTTTTTTAAGTTATAAGTTAATTTTTGGCAGTTTTTTCATACATGTATGTACCCCTAGGGTGGTCCAAAAACAGTAAAGTCGGAATTGTAATACTCTCGAGGAAAAATAGTATACCCCTATTTTTTATTTTGAAATAAAAAAATATTTAAAGGTCGCTCAAAGTTTTCCATGTATTTTTATATGGTACATTGTACCCTCAACACAAAAAAATATTTAAAATCAACGCGACCAAGGCTAAAAGATTAGAAAAATTCTTATAATTTTTTTTAAGCTTTGGACAGGTCGTGAGTCTTGTTGAGTAGACAAAAACATCACACTCAGAGTTTTGAATTGACACTCAAAATCTTGGCTTAATGTTGAAACCCTCATTTTTGATAGGTTGGAGCTTACACTAGGCCTAAACCTCATATGTACAAGTATACTTACTGTCAAAATATTAGGAGTTAGATATTGGACTATTTGTATTTTGTTAGCTTGATGTTTATTCTTTTTTTATAAAAGTAGCTTGTTATATAACTACAACCATATAAGTCCAAATTTCAAACTTTGTACGAAAATTAGAAAAAATATACAAACTTCAATAAGATTTCATTATAAATAGTTTTAAACTTTGTAATTAGAACTAAAAATAAATACGAGTATGCAGTTTTATAGCCCATTCAACTTTAATGTAAGTTTGAATAACATATCTTAACATTCGAACCGATTTTTGAATTTTTTATTTTTTGTGTCTGGTAGTTTCTTCCATATAAAAACATTTCAACCATTTTTTTATATGGACGAAATTATAACTCACAGAGATGCCATTAAACTCAACAATGTTTGCAGTTTTATCATAGGGTTGCATTTTTAGATGAAGTTGTGTATGTATTACAAAACTCGAAAAATGCTATAGTGGATTTTGAACCGAACCGAACCATTTTTTTAGTGGTTTTCGGTTCGGCCCGAAAAAAGCGACGGTTCAGTTCAAAAAACGGTTCGGTTCAAAACCGGTTTGCAGCCGTGATAATAATACCATACGGATTCACTAATGGCCTCTTTAGTTCTACACGTTTCCAATGTAAATAAATTATCCAGCTTCTGCAGTGAAGAGGTATCTTCAAAAGACCGCGGAACATTTTGAACAAATCCATGATCTTGATGTTGAAGTTGTAGATCTATTTAAAGAAACAAATGAATTTCTAACAGCGACAAATATGTGTATTTCCTTTCTAAGTGCTTTTCCATGCCCAACAGTGACTGTGGAGCGATCGTTTAATACACTTCCTAGAGTAAAAACCTGGTTAAGAAGCACAGAAATACAACAGAGAACAAAGGTTTTCTGGACTATGCCTCATGTGCGTCCATAGAAAATATATGATTCAGGAGGAATGAATCAAATATATATTAATATATATATATATTTATATATTAATATAAATTAAATCAAACTTAAAAAAACTTCGGCGAAGAAAGGCGCGTAACCTAGTTGACGGTGGAGAAAGACGCGTAAACATACATTTATACCTACCTAGCAGAGGACTGTCACTTGAGCATCAATCCACAAAAACTCTTTTTGGAATTTACACATGCATACATATGTACATATGTATGTATGTTAGTGTTTGGCCGAGCTTCTCCTCCGATTTATGGCGTGCGCCTTGATGTTGTCACCCAAAGGGAAAGGGCCTACAGTTTCACTCCGACTCCGAACGGCGATTGTATTTGTATGAGAAGCTGTTTTTCATGGCAGAAATACACTCGAAGGTTTGCCATTGCCTGCCGAGGGGCGACAGCTGTTAAAAAAAAATCTTTTTTCTATACTTTTTTGCGATGTTACTTTGAACAGGGCTTGAACCCAGGCCCTGCGGCGTAGATGCGCGCACTGCTAACCACAGCGGCCGCCAACACACAAATGTATATAACATATGTCAGAAATCTCAACAAATCAGTTACTTTCAAAGCATGCGGAATGTGAAATACATACTTTTTTGAATTTAAATGTTAAACTTTATGCGTTTTATTAAAATCATCATGTTATATATAAACCGAATGAAACATTAATAAACCGTCTGATGTGAAATAACTGTCAATTTATATACTCTCCGCATAGTCTGCTTATTGCCGCTATGGGTCCGTTTAAAATACAAAATAAGTTAATTTTACTTGCGCCAAATGGACTCCACATTCGGTTATAGCGAGCACAAACTCAGGTACAGTGTTGCCAGAATATTTTTGTACCCCATCCCCATATCGGGCTGCAGTTATCCCCAAAAAATCCCCATTTTTCTTTTAAATCCCCATTTAAATCCCCTTTAGTAAGGAATAAAAAAGCATGTATTCACATTTGTGTTAGTTCATTTTAATCGAGTTTTCATTTTAATACAGTTTTCATTTTAACAGTTTTCATTTTATTACAGTTTTGAATACTTTTCCCTACACATTTTCACAAATTTATATATGTATATGTACATACGTACATATGTACATATGTACATATATGCATGAGGTCATTTGGTTATACGTACAACTATGATCAGAGATTTAGTACCAAAATTCAAAGTTATATGTTTTTACAACATATGTTTATTTATTTTTACTAATTTTCTTTTAAAATATAATTCAATCTACAACAGAAACAGCATAAATAAAAGTTTAAAATCAAAAATGAATCAAACTTTTTTAGTGTAATAAAGTACAAGTCTCAAATAGCTAAGGAATACCGTTTATTTTTTAGAATTTCTTTCGTGGCGAAAATTGTTTGTTCAGTGAAAGCCAATCAAAGCAGACATCTGCGCCGAATAATGCTTTGACGGCGTTAGGAAAACCTTACAAACATATCGGGCAAAAAGTATGTACTAATAAAATCTTTATTGGAGAAATTTGTATGGGCAGCCAGAAAAATATATGTTTTAATTTCAATATCAAAATTTTAAACCAAACAAAAATCCCGATAAAATACCCACATCCCCAAACGAAAAAATCTATCCCCAAATGGTTTCATAAATCCCCAAAATGGGGCAAAATCCCCACATCTGGCAACCCTGCTCAGGTAAAACATACATAATTTAAAATTTAGTTTTTCATGGCTTAGTAGTTATCCACCATCATAATGTAGAATAATGTTTGACTAACTAAGCGACAGTATTAGTTTTGAAGCAACGTTTTGCATTATGTTACTAGATTACCCGCAACTTGTCGAATGTTTATCGTGCGCATAGGTACCTCAATCAGTCATACGCGGTAGCCCTGTATTAATGATAGTATGTGAGGATGTAACTTTTTAAAAATATTTTTTATATTCAAGAAGGACTATTTCCAAGTAAGTTTTTATACCCGAGCGCACTTGTGCACAAGGGTATATTAATTTTGTTCACATAACGGTTGTTTGTAACAGCCAAAACGAATCGAGATAGATATAGACAAATGTATACATAAATGATCAGGATGAAAAAAGAAATCGATTAAGCCATGTCTGTCTGTCCGTCCGTCCATGTACACGATACCTCGAGCAAAAATTGAGATATCTCAACGAAATTTGGTGTGCAGGTTTCCCTTAATCCAAGGTAGGTTGGTATTGAAAATGGGCGAAATCGGACTTTAACCACGCCCACTTCCCATATAACGGTAATTTCCAGAAATACGAAAACTGCGATATTTTAGTAACTACTGGAGATTATTCACTCAAAATTGATATTTATAATAAGTTTTAGACGAAAAATAAGAATATTATAAATTTTGAAAATGGGCGTAGCCACCAATTTCTTCCAAACTTGGCACAGCCTTGGTACAGCATAAAAAACCGCCGAAACTTTTTAAAATCGGACAATAACCACGCCCACATCCCATATAACGGTAATTTAGAGAAATACAAAATCTTCGATAAATCATTAAATATTGAAGCTAATTTATTCAAAATTGATGCTTGCAACAATTCTTTACCAAGAAATATGTTTATGGTAAAATTTTGGAAAATGGGCGTGGCACCGCCCACTTATGATCACATATAAGTATATCGGTAACCGTTCTACCAATTTGTACCAAACTCGGTATGGTTATTGTACTTGCCGTACGTGTAAGCAAAACGTTGAAAATTATTGAAATCGGACTAAAATAACGGCCGATTCTCATATAACGGTAAATTTAAGAAATGCTTGAAACTTCAATATTTCGAAATTGAAGGACGCTAATTTACTCAAAATTGATACACCTCGGCTTACCATCTAGCGGAAGGTTTCGGAAGGGTGAAAAAACATATATTTAATACTTGCGCCGGGTATTTAATGTTCGGCTCCGCCCGAACTTAGACTTTCTTAATTGTTATTTTTTCATTAGTTTACGTGAACAGTTTTAGAATTGTAGCTATTTAAAAAAGTTCTATAAAACTAACTAGACTTTGATATTTTTGATCTTTTAGAAATCCCTCACAAAAATTCAGGTTTCTTTTAGCGTCACTTTAGGCGTAATTGTATTTTGTTTACAGCTTCAAAATAATGCAAAATTTTTAATTTGCTACGAAACCCCTAGGTTTTCCAAGGTCAACCTGTACAATATTTTTACGTTACGATTATTTATTTCATGTAATTATCGAAATGTAAACATCATGACCCATATCAAAGTGGATAAAACCATTTTTCCCAGGGGTCGGTAAATTTACATTTTTATTAATGCTGTTATTTTTGCTTAAATGGTTTTAATCCATCATAAAATATTAATTTCCCACACCCCAAATCAGTTTTATTAGTTCATAGTTTTTATCCAGCTAAATCGTCACTTTTGCCTTGTGTGCGACGATTGCAATTTTATGAGAAGCTGTTTTTCATTGCAGAAATGCACTCGGATGTTTTATTTCCATAGTAGAGGAAAACTCTATGCGTATCGATGCATCGATGTACGCCCTCCGATGCATCGACAAATATCGATTTAAGTTTCGATGCATCGATGCCACTGACATACCTACGAAGAGGGCCATTCTTCTGAAAAATTGTATTCTAAGTCTATTGGAAAAACCATTATTCGACTTCGGACGTGCGTAATTTTTCGTGTAAAATAAAATGTATTATAAAGTTCCTTAGATCTGGGTGTTTTTACAATTTAGCCTATTAGTAGCTTAAGTATCACTATATTGAGTTTACACGTATTTATTTTGGGTAGTGCGTGTCGCGTCTTGTTACATCAGTGTTCTTCTCCATATTGGCCGCCCCGGCCAAGCCTATCGGGCCTTTGGGTAAATCCACCAGTGGTCGAAAGGCTTGCAGACCGGCTGACTTCCAAAACGTCAATTGCTTTGCATACGTACAAAGTATAATGTGCCATAACGCCGAACTAGAAAATATTAACAATGTATACTTTTCCAAAACGCATCCGGAAAGTTAACTAAACGCATCGTTAGAGCAATCAGCGCATCAGAAACAAAGTTGATGCTTCGTTTGTTATTGGTTACTATTGGTGTTTAAAAAATGGAAAATTCAGAAAAACTATTTGGAAGTCAGCCACGCATAACTGCCGAGCCAAACGAATTGACTGAAACCATTTCGAGTCCCGGTTGACTATCCGTATGACTCTTTACGTTGCACATTCCGTCAAAATATTACTTTTTCTGTGCGACATTCAACAATTTAAATTGGTGATTTCCTATTTTTGTTGTTGCTATGGAGCCTGCTTTTGTAAAATATAAAGTACAGATGCACAGTACTGAGCCAAAGCTACTTGATAAAATTCTTGCCATGCAAATGCTTGCCAGCAGCCGGATTACAACTTTTGCTATCGCTAAAACTCCATCGCCAGAAAATGCTAAATGAATTTTAGCAAATTTTATGCGATTTTGGCAACGAGAAATAATTGCTGCTAAAAAATTTTACCAACAAATCAAAGCTAATCTGTCGTTGTTCATTTAAACTACTCAACTATATAATAAAGATTTTTAATTAATAGGAGCAATGAAAAACAGCAACGCAAAAGTAGTGGCAAATAACCAAAAGTTTATGCTTGTTCAATATTTTGAGCTTTATTGAAAAAATATATATGTTTGTACATACTATACATAATTTTTTCATATAGTTATTAATTATGGCATATTATTAAATCAAAAAATATATTTACTACATATTGCTTCGCAGATATCCATCGAGAAGAGATTCCCATAAATAACACAGGCCAACAAAAATGGAATAAATCTTTGTACGGCAAATTTGAAAACTGTTATTGATACGCTTTTTCGTGCTGACTACGAATCCGTAAGTATAAAGTTTCCATCATATCTGAGCAGCTCTAGCAAAGAAAAAAAGGTGACAAAGCCTTGCATTTAAATTAAAGCTAAAGCTTTCTACAACTGTCCCTGAAAATACCATTCCAGCACCTTGACTTATTGCCACTTATATTCATTTATTGAACAGCGAACACTGATTTTGGTAGTTTTTTTTTAATAGCACAGTTTTCCAGTATTTTTTTATTGCTTTTCAAATATTGCGATTTTTTTTACGGATTCGTAATTAGCGCAAAAATGTCTATCAAAAACACTTTTAACATTTGTCGCACCAAAATCAGTGTTGCCGTGCGAAATTGTTAAAAGGACGTACAAAGCTCTATTGACCTTAAGCAAAAAACTAATGTAAGAAACAACCGATTGTTTGGAGTTTGTTGATAACAGGGAACAAGAAAAACATAATTGAATGTACTTTTCAAACAGGTAGATGATTAAGGGCAAGTTTTTCAGTGCAATGGTTAAATCTGACTGTGGCTTAAACTACATAAGACGTTTTCTTGTCTACAAAAAATGAAATGTAAATGAAAAGAAAAAATGTTGCCTTTTCATTGCACTCTCCTTAGTATTTGTGCGAAGAGGGCACTAGAAGGCAACATCTTTCGTTAGCAAAGAAGCGCTATTAGTTTAAGCCCTTGAGTTAGCTGGTTTTGGCTAAGAATAGCCAATCAAATGTCAGCCAGCTGTTAAATATGAACCCAGCTTGCGTAATCTAAGTTTAAACTGATCCTAAGTATTTAGTATAGTAAATATGGGTGGAAGGGTTAATTAAATTGTTTAATTATGAATGGGTAAGTTTCCGAGAGTTGGTCTCCTTTACGTTATTCTCTAGGTTTTGAAGCTTTCTTTAAACTCGCACAGAAAGGAGATTACTTGACCTATTGTCCCAATTTGAGGCCTCAAATAACATTTGCCAACTAGATTTTCTATATCTTTTTCCGAACTCGACAGTGAGTAACACAATGGTTAAGGACGGATTTTTACAGCGCTTATTAGCCCGATAATTCCAGCTACATACACATGTACGTAGTAATAGTAACGTACGTGTGAGCTTAGTGGTCAAATCGCCTCCCAACGAAATACTTAACGCTCGCACCGGGACGGTTAGAGGTTTAGTGTGTTAAAGTCGCACACTGTAAAGGCTTTCGATGCTTCCTCCTCGCAAAAAATGTCTAATCTATTACATGTGCATATGTAAATGCAAAAATGCAGCAACACATTCGCCCACGAATATGTGTGTATGTTCATATTTATGTAAATATATACAAAAGTTCATTCCCTGTAGAGTGGCTAGAATTGGCTATACCTCGACTACTTTGCTTTGCTTTCAACTGACTACTTTTACATGGGGATGTCCCGACAAAAGTCAGTTTTTCTTCGCTAACTACAAAGTAGTTTTATAAAATGGCGTGCAGTGTGCCGATTAATACTTTGCTTTTAATATTAAATAATTAAAAACACGTGTTTGTAACCAAAAATTTGTGTTTATGCTTTCAATAAAGATACACAATGAAACATAATTAGGGGGTTCACAAGGCGTGTTAAGCGTTGTAAAATCTTAAGCTTAACATATTTGTATGTAAAATAACGGTTAAAATGGTTTTAGGAGGGCGAGGGGGGAGGGGTTAGGGGGCTAATTATATATTTTTTATCAGTTTAAAATCATTTCGGTGTAGTCGTGTAGTTCGAAATCCTCTAAAATCATTTTAATCATTATTTTACATAAAAAATGTTAAGCTTAATATTTTACGACGGCTAACACGTCTTGAGAATCCCCTAATAAAAAAAAATATTTCTATTTTTTTGTGAAAAAAAAAACAAAATTTAAACTGGTTTTTCGCCTGTGCCATCCATAAAATTCCAAAATTCCCGACAAGGTTTATTTTCCGGTCTGAAAGTATTTGCATTTACCTTAAGATTTTCTTGGCTGGATTGACGATGACCTTTGTTTTTGGCTTTTAGCGTTTACTTCTCCCACAACTAAAACAATGTATCTGTATATAATTTTGTAAATAGTGTACACAAAAACTTTAGTTTTCGAATATTCTATGCTTCGATGAAATCGGCAGCTCTTGTAATTTCAGATTTGTTCCTTATCAATTCAATGTTTGCTAGAGGAATGACACGCGCCAAATTTATCGTCTATTCAGGCTGTGATTTCAAAAACGCGCATGAGCAAAAATTTAATGCACGCTGAAATGAATTTCTAATTTTTTACACGTATAATTGGAACATAATTTTATTGAATTATTTTATGACTAGTCACACATTAGCACTACACTATTATCTTCCGCTTTTTATTGCTCGACGTTACTTTATATGCAGCATTAGCAATATACTTTTTGTTTGTTATTTTTGAAGTTTTCAACAATTCGAAAGTTGGGATGAAGTGCATCCTTCTCATATCGAGGCTCAGAGAACAACTGACTGATTAGGTGCTCAATGCCGCAAATTGTAGACATGAAAATAGTTTCAAAATACTGTTTGAAATATATAAATGCGTAAGTGTCAAATGCATGCTCACCCAAATGCACATCACACATACATACATAGGCGCATGCACACAATGAAATATTGACACAGATGCTGCGCCGGTTCTTATATTAAGAGAGGACTTTCAGGTACCATACATGCATATGTACATATATGTATATGTAATTCGGCAGTTTTTTGCCTACTGAGAGCGCAAATGTATTTCCATTCTTAACTTTTACTAGGGCATACAGTGTAACGAGCATATCGAAAGCGTGATCAAAAAATTTTCACAGCATTTAGACAAATGCTCTGTTTATGCATTTATATACTATATACATATATACATGTATGTATGTACATATAACAAACCCCGAACAATAAGGATATGACTGCAAATACGCCTTTTTCAAGAGGGGAAAAATAAGTTTTGTTGTTAAGATGTCTTTCAAGGTTATTAACTTTATTTTACCATAATGCATTCTAATTGGGTGAAGGCATAAAAAGTACCTATTTTTTCTTCTCAAAACAAGACAAAGAGCCATTTGTATGTTGTAAGACATCTAGCACCGGGATTCCGGATCCCGAATCCAGGGAGTCCCGAGCTCTTTTTTGAGTCCCGAAATTACGGGATCTAACCCTCGGGATCCCGGGATATAATTTAATTTACGACCAAATTAAAATAAAACAACATTCAGACACTGTAATGTCATAAAGTAATTATAAAATGCGACCCTACAAATAATTAAATAATATATTACAATTCCAACACTACCATTATTCTATGTTATAATATATCTACTATATATTTGTGGAAGTATGTATGTATGTATGTATGTATGTATGTATCTATGTGCCAGGTTGCAGCCTAAACGGACGGACAGAATCGACCAAAATTTTGAAAGAGTATTAAACTTGAAATATAGGGTATATATAAATGAGTGTGGAAAAGAGGGCGTGGAATTTTTTATCATCTATAACTTCGGAACCATAAGTCCCACGAACTTGGAATTTGGGATGCGGACATATCTATGGTAGGTGCTTATAAGACGGTATATATAAATGAGTTTGTAAAAGGGGGCGTGGCACATCTCATAGGCGTGGATTTTTTTTATTTGCTATAACTTCGGAACCATATGTTAGATATATGAAATTGAAATTTGGCATGCAGACGTATCTATGGTAGATGCTTATAGTAAGGTATATATATATGGGTTTATAAAAGAGGGCGCTGCACATCCCATATTCGCGGAAATTTTTATCACCTATAACTTCGGAACCATAAGTTCCACGAATTTGAAATTTGGTATGCAGGTGCTTATAGGAGGGTACATATAAAATGGTTTGAAAAAAAGGGGTGTGGCACATCCCATAGGCGTGAAATTTTTATCAGCTATAACTTCGAAACCATAAGTCACATTAACTTGAAATTTGGTATGCACCCATTTTTATGGTAGGTGCTTATAATAGGGGATATATACATGACTGTGGAAAAGCGGGCGTGGCATATCCCATAGGCGTGGAGAATTTATCATCTATAACTTCGGAACCATAAGTCACATGCACTTTGGTATACATCTAAAGTAATTATATAAAGAGAAGTCCCTTTTTTTGTAACAGGTAATCTCGCGAACGGCTGGTCTGATTTTCATGAAAATTTGTACATAAATAGCTTTCATGATTTAGGTAAAAAAATTTCCTTTTTTCTGGTAGGTGGACCAGGGACCGATCTATTCGAAAAAATCTTATTATGGTCCGATTTGCTTAAAATTTGGTACGTAGGTAGCTTTTTACCTGGATTAGCATATAGGATCCTTTTTTTCGGGAAGTGCACTAGATACTGATCTATTCGAAAAAATTATATTTATAGTCCGACCTACTTAGAATTCGGTGCATAGGTAGCTTTTTGCCTGGATTAGCATATAGGATCCTTTTTTCCAATTTTCATGCAATTTCGAATATAAATAGCTTTGAGCAACCACCATATCAAGGGGCGAATTCGTCACTAGGCAAGTTTTTTGCGACAATCAGAAACAACGGATACAGCCAAAATATAATAATAATATATAATGTATCTATCTTAATATATAAAAATCCCGTGTCACTGTGTTCGTTTACGCTAATCTCCGAAACCGCTTAGCTGATTTCACTGAAATTTCGTGGGTGTGTATTGTTGGTTCCAATTTAAAAGATAGGATAGTTTTTTCATCTAAATTTTTCTATGCTCCTCGCAACGTGCTTATCTATCTATACTAATGTATATTTTGAAAGCCGTTTTTTCTGTTCGCAAAGCTCGAGATTGGCTGTACCGATTTTTTTTGAAATTTCGGTTGTAGGTTATGGATGGGCTTCTCATTGTCTTAGGGGGGAAAAAACGTTTAAATACTTCCTAAAAATGGAACTGCAGGACTTTAAAAATCCTATACGGAATACATCGCAAAGCAAGGGCTATGTATCCATAAACATAAGTGCTAATGTTAACATTAATGTTGATTCTTATGTTAAAAAAACAAATATGTATGTATAGTTCATGGTGAAATAATGTAGGCCATTATGTATGTAGAGTCGTTTAGGTTGCCACAAGGAGCAAATAACATTGCTGTTAGCACTTACATTTGTATATGCATTTTATGTACATACCACGGTTGCCAACTTTTGCATTCTTGAAACCGGGACGCACAGTAATAATAATAATAATAATAATAATAATAATAATAATAATAATAATA
>NW_023458555.1:73880005-73895874 GCF_013731165.1 Rhagoletis pomonella | reverse complement strand
TAATAATAATAATAATAATAATAATAATAATAATAATAATAATAATAATAGATTGGCGCCAACACATATATTAGCTTCTCCTCCGACTTGTGGCGTGCGCCTTGATGTTGTCACACAAAGCGGAGGGAACTACAGTTTTACGCCGACTCCGAACGGCGATTATATTTTCATGAGAAGCTCGCCCGCAGGTGCCCAATTAGTGTTCATTTGGTTGGTTTTCGGGCTGTTAAGAGGCACTTTGAGCGAGCAATATTTGCTTCTCACTTGTCCGAAGTCGGCCGGACTGTTTTTCCGGGCGAGTTGTAAAAACTGGCAAACTGCCAGAAAAAGAGGGAAAATTTTAGACATTCAAATTTTAGCTAATAACGATATTGTGTAAATTTATAATTTTGATGTTTAGAGCCCTTCCGTACCTTTCTTGGGCATAAGTTTCGTACTTAAGCTAATTTGCCCAAGACTAACCCGAAAATGGTAAAAACAATCCTAATGGTAGGAAAAAGGGTAGGTAAGATTATATACACAATAGGGGTATTCTCGAAATCTTGCAAAGCCGTTGCGCGTAGCAAGGATGCACGGATTGCATAACTTGAAAACACACAACAACAAAATACATGGGAAACAACATTTATTGTCGCTGCAAAATATGCAACGTCAAAGCCCTGGCAAATATTTTGCAAAAAAGCATAGCAAGATAAATGCGATCCTGTGCTAGTTGTTTTGTTGTTGGAATTGCTACATATTTCTCTCATTCCTCTCATTTTGCTCACTTCATATTTTTTCTGTTGTATTTTGCTATTGTATTTGATACAAAATTTCGCTGCTTGCTACCTATGCATGCTTTCATTTTGCAATGGGGGGCTCCCATACTCTTGCAAATTTGGAATAGTATTTTTGCATTTCATAATACTTTCAAGACATCGAGAATACCCCTAATATGTAACAAACGACTTCAATTTTATTGCTGCATTTTTGGAAACTTTCTATTTAGAAAAACAAAATAGTGTAAAATTTCATATACATATAAACATTTTCATAAAACGAAGCTTCAACGATAATAATTTTAAATTACTTAAAACATATAATAAAAGTGGAATGAAATTCACACTAAATTATAAATTGCTATATAAGTATGTATGTATGTACATTGCCGCTTTAAATTATTGGCACAGGGAATTTTTTCACAATGTATGCAACATTTTTTACTTAAAATTTTCCGCGATTTGTTAATGTAAAAATATCTCAACTTTCTGCAAAACTTAAGAAAATTCAATAAATCTGCATATAAGTTGACATTTAAGTATTTTTAGGAATTTCTTTGCAGGAAGTTGCTTCCAAACAAAAAAAAATTGTCCAACATACTTTGTATATCACCCATTTTAATCGGTACACAATTACAAATTTTGCTTTACTATACGGCATATAGATCGATTAGAAAATAGAATATGTAAAATCTAAATATTTGAAGAGTTCTAAATTTTTTACAAAGAGATGTCTAAATTTTTTTCGTGCCAAAAACCGGGACATTTTGCGTCCCGACAGGTATTGTATCGGGACAGGGACATAGCTTTTAAATCCGGGACAGAGCCGCCGAAAACGGGACGGTTGGCAACCGTGGTACATACATATGTATGTATATAATTACGCATAAAAACCTTGCTGCTTTGTTTTTTTTTAAGGCAGCAACTCTTACAGCGGCACTCAGAGTCGTTTAATGATTATTTAAGGTGTCCCTCAGTAACGATTTGAAAAGATTCCCTCTCAAAGTCAGTTAATGATTCGTTAACGGCATTTAATGAACATTAAGGTTAAGTAAACAAAAACCTTTACTTTACTTTTTAACGAATGATTTTGACATTTTTTATTTGTTTTCAATAAATTTCAATTTCGATAACGTTGCTGTAACAGTGGCAATAGCCCAGCGAGCAGAGCACTTTCGTGCCATTCAAGAGATCCGAGTTCAATCCTCGGAAACGATTTTTTTTATTAAATTTTTTTTTTAAGTTTTAGTGCTTAAAAAATTCATATTTTTTTAAATTTATTTTTTATCTTATTTACCTTTTTTGATTCATCTTTTTTCTTTCACTTTCAGTTTCTCAAATTTTTAGTTTTTCCTGTTTTAAAAAAATATTTTTTTCATTTCGCTTACTTTTTAGAAAACTCATTGCTAAACGATAAATATAATAACACTATCAGCACATCTTTCAATTAAAGAAAAGGGCTTTCAAGATAGTTGCCGAAAGACTGAGGTGGGTTAAAGGCAAATGCCAGAATTTGCCTGTTATTGGTCTTGTTTGTCTTTTAGCAAACAATTTAATTAACTTAAAAAAAAACTGTTTCCTTTTTAAAGCAATAAAATCTATAAACCAAAAGAAAATTAGATCAAAAAAGCAAAAAAATTCTTTAAAGATAGTTTATAACAAGCAATTTTTAGCAAAAAAACCGACTTAAAAAAATATATATGTATATATTTCATGATCCAATGATCGGATCTAAGCCAGATTAGTATAGGCCCATCTTCGAGACACCACCTTTCCGATGCAAAAGAATTATCGGTTGACGTGGTCAAAGTTATGCGGTAACATACATAAAAAAAATATTCCGACGATAACCTCCTCCTTCCTCCGTCTGTCCGTCCGTCTGTGCACACGATAACTCGAGTAAAAATTGAGATATCTTAACGAAACTTGGTGCCTGCACTTCTTTTTGGCGTAGGACGGATGGTATTGAAAATGCGCAAAATCGGACAATAACCACGCCTACCTCCCATATAACGGTAATTTTTTTAGAAATACGAAAACTGTGATATTTTAGTAACTACTGAAGATTATTCACACAAAATTGATATTTACAATAAATTTTAGACGAAAAATAAGAATGTTATAAGTTTTTAGAAAATGGGCGTAGCCACGCCACTTATAATTACATGTGTATACCTTGGTAACCGCCACACCAATTTCTTCCAAACTTGGCACAGCCTTGATATATAACATACGAAATGGCTGAAAATTTTTAAAATCGGACAATAACCACGCCCACAACAACGGTGATTTAGAGAAATACGAAATTTTCAATAAATCAGCAAATATTAAAGCTAGTTTATTCAAAATTGATGCTTGCAACAGATCTTACCAAGAAATACGTTTTTAATAAAATTTTGGAAAATGGGCGTGGCACTCCCCACTTATGATTACATATATGTATCTCGGTAACCGTTCTACTAATTGGTACCAAACTCGGTATGGTTATTATGCTTGCCAGATAAAAGCAAAAGATGGAAAATTATTGAAATCGCACTAATATTACGGCCGCTTTTCATATAACGGTAAATTTCAGAAATGCTTGAAACTTCAATATTTCGAAATTTAAGGACGCTAATTTGCTCAAAATTGATACACACCGGCTTCCAAGTAGCGGCTTTCGGAGAGGTGAAAAACATTTATTTAATACTTGCGCCGGGTATTTAATGTTTGGCTCCGCCCAACTTAGACTTTAGTGATGTGCTAAATTGTCCGTACCAATACTTGTTACCCAATACTTAAAAAAGATTTCGGTACCCAATACTTCCTTTTCGGTACCCGATAACGATTCTTTACATTAAACCTTCGCCGTTATATGTATTTGAAGTTTAGAAAAAAATTTTATTACTAATTTATATGACATCGGCTAAAAAACATGAACTTATCGCAACAGAGAAATATTATTTCATCATGTTAACCTTAGTCGATCCAAGATTCAAGAAAAATGCTTTGACGGATGAAGAAGCCTTTTATGGGGGAGATTTTTAACCAGTTAGCGACAAGTTTCGGATCGATATCGCACTTGTTGACGTAAAAATACGTCAACTAAACTGATACTGATTCGAAAATAGTCGCGGAATGGTTACAGAATCTGCCCCCAGGCCTACAAAAATGGTATCGCCCGAATCAGCTGGAACAAAAATGCTTCAAACAAGTAAGAGTTTTTCTGCATTGTGGCCTCGAACCGACATATATACATCTTTCATTTGAATCAGTATTAAAAGCTTTATTGGCTCCTGCACTCGGGTTTTGTTAGTCTCCCCTGAACCGTTTTTTCCATATTTTTGGCCTAAGTGCGCTTTTATTCGAAACCTAAATGTTTCGGTACCGAGTATTGAGAGTATTTGATACTTTTTAAATCGGTACCGAATATCGATCAATACTTAAAAGTATTGACTCAGCACATCACTATTAGACTTTCTTAGTTGTTATATTTTATTTCAAACTGCACGAAAAAAGTGAGTGATGCCACAAAAATGACTGGGCGATACTTGAACTTTTTATTTCATAATTTTTAACTCTGAGACCGTGTTCTGAAGTAAGTTTAACTTTAACGCTCACTTTATATTTAAAGGTTGGATTAAAAATAAAGCTATGTCTAAAGTTAAGCATTTCTATCATGATAAAAACATAGCAAGGTAGAACCGTTCTCTCAATTTGTCTGCCATGATTTTTTTTTTGAAGTTTGCCAACATTTTAAAATCATATAAAAGTGAAAATAAAAAATTGAAATTGTTCGAAATTGTTGTTGCTTGAGATTGAAAATGAAAATGTGTGTGTGAGTTTGTGAGTAAATTTAAAAATTAAATTGTTTGGAAACGTCAAGAATTTTAAAAGTGACTCTCAGCGGTTCTACCTTACTATACTTTTATCATGATTTCTATTATCGTTTTTGACGTATGTATGTTTCTTGGTTGTAAACCAATTTAAAGTCGATAATAAAGTGCTTTACTTTAGACACAATCATAAATTTTAATGGAACCTTTAAATATAAGGAGAGTTTCAAAGTTACAGGTTACTTGAGAAAACGGCCGTGAATGGAAACATTATTTAACAGATTTAACGATTATTATTTAAGTGCCCGTTAGAGCTAATTTAACGAACGTTTCTGAGTGCGGCTGCTTGTTTGTTTTAAATAAATTTCAATTTCGATAACGTTGCTGTAACAGTGGCAATGGCCCAGTGGGTAGAGCACTTTCGTGCCATTCGGGAGATCCGAGTTCAATCCTCGGCAACGGGTTTTTTTTTACTTTTAAGTTTTGTTGCTTCAAAGAAATATATTTTTATTTTATTTAATGTTTGGACACCTTTTCGATTAACCTTTTTTCTTTTTTCAGTTTCATTTTAACTAATTTTAGTTTTTCTTGTTTTAAAAAAATATTTTTTTTAAACTTCGTTAAGTTTTTAGGAAATTTATTGCTAAACGATAAATAGAATAACGCTTTCTTCCTCGTTAGCAGATCTTTTAATTAGTCATTCGAAATACTGACAAGTAATGTTTAGCAAAAAAAAACGACTTAAAAAAGAATATCTATATATATAAAGCAATAGCCGTTTTCGTTGTTCGGAGTTAACTCAAAAACTACTACATAGATTTCAGTCAAATTTTCAGAGTGGTCCTATTATAGGCTACCAGAAAACTCGCTAGGTGGCGCTGGGGTTGAGTTATTTATAAAAGTCGTATTTATGAAGCGATTTATTTTAAATTCAAAATGCAAGCTACTAGCATGATGGCAAACACGTTTACCAAAAATTTACCCGCTAGATGGCGCGGGGGTCCAGTTATTTATAAAAGTCGTATTTATGAACCGATTCCTCTCAAATTCAAAAGGTGTAGTTTCAGCGTAATGGAAAATACGTTTACCAAAAACGGAGCTGCTAGGTGGCGCGGGAGGCGAGTTGTTTATAAAAGTTGTTTTATGAACCGGTTTCGTAAGCATGATGAAAAAGGCACTTGCGAAAAAGGGACCCGCTAGGTGATGCTGGAGTCGAGTTATGTATTTATAAAAGACTTATTTATGAACCAATTTTGTTAATACACATTCGAAACGTTTATTACTTTCATGATGATTTTTTTCATTCGAAACATATTCAGCCTTATCATGAGTTTCATCTTCCCTGAACCGGTTCACTTTTCGCTTTTGGTTTCCATGTACTTTTTATGGGGGGAATCAAAATTTTCGCGTGAATTTTTTTCGGGCGAATCTCAGGATAAGGACATACATAAAATAATAGCCATTTCCGTTTTTCGGACTAAACTCAAAAACTACTTAATAGAGCCCAGTCAAATTGTCGGAGGTCCTATTATAGGCTACTAGAAAATACGCTGGTGGCGCTGTATGATGAGAAATTCCTTTGCTAAAAATGGGCCCGCTGGAGTTTAGGTATTTAGAAAATCCGTGTTTTTATATAATATAAATGGAATTCATAATTGTATTCATTTCATCACAAGCAAAGGTTTTGCAAAAAAGGGACCCAATGGATAACGCTGCACCCGAAATATATAGAAAAATTTATTTTTCAGATGGCCAAATTAAGGATGCGTTTAAGTATACCTCCGATTGACGAAGCTGCTCGAGGCGGCCTTTATTACAGCAGTAAGACTCAAAGAAACCAATTCATAAATATTAAGACGAATTGTAAAAGTGGCGAATTGACAAGGAAAGATTCGACCACATCTGTCCAAGAAGGAACACGATAGGTATATCAATGGCTTCATTTAAACGATATTCATGAGATCACACGACTCATTTAGCCAATGTACGCTAAAAATTTTCTTCCTGTGGGGCAGCGAGGATTCTTGGCCTTCCCATAATTGAAAACGCTCATCTGTGCTCTTGAGTTTCCGTATAAGGGCTTTTATTGGCTTACATGGTACACCGGACCAATGCTGAAGTTGCAGGATAATAGAAGAATATTTTGCACGCTTGGCAGAGATCTTACAGGTGGAAATAAGACCATAGGTAAAACGCATTACATCGAAAAGGATTAGTATTCCATATGGAATCACATCGCTACTATTCTTGGCATATGTGAGGAGGATTCCGTTTTTTAGTCGTTTCAATTTAAACTAAAAATGTTTACTTTACAGACTGCTTTTGCTTTTAAAAGCTATTTTTATAATTGACCAACGCAAAAGATCTTATTATGCGCCGCGAAGCAAGCGGGCATTTGCTAGTATATATATATATGTAGCAGCACACCAAAAAGTAATTCAACCTTTTCTACTTTAATATACCATTTTAGAGTTTAAGATAATATGGCAACATTGTCCCTGTTACTAACGACTTATGTAAATTAGACTCTCACTGGATTTTCACAGGAATATTAGGTATAAGTTAGCTGTCAATAATTATACATTGTGGTGGTGGAAAATAAATCAGTCATTCGTTTTAGAACTTTACATACGAGCACGTTTTATTGTATATATATATATTTCATGATCCAATGATCGGACCTAAACCAGACTAGTATGGGACCACCTCTGAGACACTACCTTTCCGATGCAGTATCGAAATCGCTTGACGTGGTCCAAAGTTATGCGGTAACATACATAAACAAAAAAATATATATATATTCCGACGAGCTGATAACCTCCTCCTTTTTGGGAAGTCGGTTTCTTTCAAGACAGTTGCCTGAATATAGAGACTTTTGTCTTTCGAAAGACTATGGAGAGTTGAAAGACAAATGTCAGTTTTGGCCTGTTAGCGGTTTTGTTTGTCTTTTAGCAAACAGTTTCTAAAAATTAAAAAACTATTTTCTTAAAAAAAAATCTACAAATCAAAAGAAGTTATTTTTGATATTCGGTCACCTTCTGCAGACGTTCAAAGGATGGTTATCGGCTAACAAAAATCTCGACATACAAAAGGGGCGTGGAACCTCCCATACAAACCGAATTTTTCATACTCCATAACTCTGGAAATGTTCATGGTAGAGTTCTGGAACTTGGTATGGAGATATATAAGATCAATCGCATATGCTTGCAGAAAATTTTGAGCTATTGAAAAAGAGGGCGTGCTACCTTCCATACAACCCGAATATTTCATACTGCATATTTCTGGAAGCGTTCATGGTAAAATTTTTGAACTTGGTACGAAAATGTATGAAAACAATCACATACTCATGGAGAAAAATTGGAGTTATTGGAAAACGTGCGTGGCATCTCATATGCAACCGAGTTGTTCGTACTGTATATCTCTGGAAATGTTCATGGTCGAGTACTGGAACTTGGTATGGAGGTACTATGTGTATGAAATCAATCGCGTACTCCTGAGAAAAATTGGAGCTATTGTACAAGGGGCGTGGGACCTCCCATACAATACGATTTTTTCATACTGCATACCTCTGGAAGTGTTCATGGTACAGCACTGGAGCTGGGTATGGAGATACATATATGAATTCAATCGCATACTCATGAATAAAAATTCGGACTATTTGAAAAGGGGCGTGGCACCTTCCATATAAACCGAATTTTTCATAATAAGTATCTCTGGAAGTATTTATGGTACAGTTCAGGAACTTTATACCGGCGTGGCAAAATCCTTAACGGCTGGAGGGATTTTAACAAAGTTTTGTGTGTGTGTTTGAGTGGGTCTCTGGATAGTTTAGTTTTACAATTTAATCCGCCAGTTGGCGCTAGAGTTGAGTTATTACTAAAAATCATTTTTATGATCCGATTTGGCGAATATTCTAAACATGTATTGGAGACGGTAAAGGCAGTCCAATTGCAAAAAAGACCTGCCAGGTGGTGCTAAGGTCGAGTTATTACTAAAAATCGACAAGTAAGAAAAGGTGCCGTGAATGTCAGATTAAATCGACCTATTGAACCATTGTGTTACGATTGGCCCAATGGATGTGATTTGCCAATATTATTATGCGTTAAAGCTTCATTCGGAGACACCAGGGTTGAGTTGTGCAGTGATAAATCTGAAATCACCACCTGTCGAAATACCTTAAAAGCCAGTTTTATGAAAGCAATTTAATAACAATTTATTTTTTTACTTGAATTCAATAAGGAACCTGACAGAAAAAATCATTTTTCACTTAAATTGTTTTCATGAAACTAGCTTTTAAGGTATTTCATCAGAAATAAGTCTGTGTATGTACATTAGACTGCATCATCAAAAAAATGTTGCAGTTTTTCCGCCGGGATTACAAGGTTTATTATATTTTAAGACGTCCACCAAAATATTTCGGAAAAATATTAAGATTTAAGCGAGCTGGACCGATTTGAAAATACCTCCACAAATTGACCATTTTATGAATAAAAATAGTTTCTTAAAGAACTTTTTGAAAAAGCCCCCTCAGATGACAAAACAGATTAGGCTTAAAAAATCTGCATAAAAATATTTAAACAACTTTTCAACGGAATCGTAATAATGAGATTATTGATGCCTTTTTTTACTTTTTTCAAAGATTGATTTACGAAAAACTTAAATAACTGGGCCAAAACTATTCTGATTTAGACTTGTGGGATCTCGTTAGAAAGGTAATTTCCCACTGTTTTTATTTATGTGCAAAAAAAGTCATTCGTGTCCCAATATTTTTTTTCAAATACCAACACAACTTAATTCAACATTGAATGACGTTCGTTCATCCTACCTTTCACTTTCATCCTTTGAATGAGCTTATTAGCAAAGAAATAAAAAGGGTGAGAAAATACCTTTCCAATGATACCTCACAAGTCTAAATCAGAGGAGCTTAGGTTCAGTTATTCAAGTTTTTCTTATACCAATCTTTAATAAAAGTTAAAAAACAGCATCAAAAATCTTATAATTACGATTCCGTTCAAAATTTTATTTTTATTTTTTAATATTTTTATGTCAATTTAAGCTTAAACCGTTTTGTCATTTGAGGGGATTTTTTCAAAAAATATATTTAAGAAACTATTGTTATTTATAAAAAAAACTCCATTTTTGAAGGTATTTTCAAATCGGTCCAGATCTCGCTTAAATCTTAATATTTTTCCAAAATATTTTGGTATATGTACGTCCTAAAATATAATAGATTTTATAATTCCAATAGAGAAACAGTACCGATTTTTTTTGTATGGGGAGTGATGCAGTCTAATGTACATACACATATAGGATTTCTGTTGAACAATGATACGCACCCATTTTGAAATTGGCACCAACTATAAGATAAAGTTTCTAGGACAGATTCACTAAAGATCCGGATTATTGTTGCCGCAAGGGAACTTCTTCATGAACATAACACTTTCGTTAGGTTATTTAAGGCGGCAAACGACCACCAAACCATAGTCTTAGCCGATGAATGTGCCAATGGAAACCGTAAACGTGGACTGTTGGAGAAAATGTTGGACCAAAATGTTTAAACAAAAAATCTAATTTTGGGCGGGACATGACATATACATATATTAGGCATTCTTTTTCCTATCGGGCACCAAATTTGGTGTCACAATTTCTATTGGCTTCACATTTTTCCATTTTTCTTCGGATTTATAATCTGTCAATTTTTGGATTTTTTTCGTGGTTTTGACTAAATAATCATGTACTTCTTCAAATTGTTATATCTCGGGTTCTGCTTATCGCAGAGACTTCATTGTTGACTCTCACAAAATAAACGACCTCGTCATAAAAACAAAAAATTATTTAAAAGTAGTTCTTGAAAAACTCCCATTTTTTTGAACATGTTGTTTATGGAGAATTAAACTAGGATTACGATGGTGTAATTTTAAATCCCAAATTTATTGGTCTTTGCTATGCAAATCTACTTAAAAAAGTTCAACTGATAACAGCTTATTTAACTGTAGGACAATCATAAACATCATTTAGAAAGCCCGTTTCTTTATCTTTAAAACGACGTTAAGATGAAGTATCAACGATGAGTAGAGACCGAGATAAAACGATTTGAAGAAGTACATGAATGGTCCGAATCACGACAAAAAATTCGAACTTTGACAGATCATATCTCCGAAGAAAAAACGAAGGAAAAAATCCTCGAATACGTGTTAGCTTATTTCATGTATAGAACTCATAAAAAAATTTGAAGCGAATCGGAGACATGGCATCATTTTTTTTACGAAATGCGTCCGACTTGTATATATACATAAGTATATCGGCGTTTAAAGTACAAAACTGCGTATCGTCATTCTGCAAAACCACGTAACTGACATTGGTTGCCAAAAATTGGATTTGCCCACACAAGCTCTTGGCTCAATCCTTATCCATTCGTCCTGAAATATACTAGGAAGATATGCGATTGCTTTATAAAAAAGAGAACCATTTTGAAATATTTATGTTTTTACGCTCTAGAAAATAATTTCTTCAACTTCACATACGCGGTTTTGCATTTTGTATCAAGATAATTCAAAACCGTGTACGTGAGTTTTGCATTTCTGGCTAGTATATTTCAGGACGAATGGATAAGGATTGAGCCAAGAGCTTGTGTGGGCAAATCCAATTTTTGGCAGCAAATGTCAGTTACACGGTTTTGCAGAATGACGATACGTGGTTTTGTACTTTAAACGACGATATATGGGGTGTTCCATACCAAAATGGACGGGGTTCACACTTCATATCTTTGATTTGTTTCACATTTTTAGGGTTGATGGATAAACATAAATCTGTACATAGTATAATGGAAAGTCGTGATTCCTGGTACGCGGTAATCTCGAAAACTACTGAACGTATTTTGACGAGATTATATCTACACTCAGAAAAAGGTTTAGTTATAATTACCAAGATTTGGTTATAGTGACCAAGTGGCATAGTTGGATATGGCGAAATAAATATCTAGTTCACGAAAGTCTTCAATTTACTTGAGACTTCTAGTTGGGACAAATGTATAGTTGTTAGTAATTACAAAACGACTATCTTGAGTGGACAATATCGTTAGTTGAATAAAATCATTGTTGAGCAAATATAAACAATGCTTTGGTTGATAAAAGTTTTCAATTAATTTTGTGAACTTGCTGTAGACGTGAATCAGCTAACCGTTTATTATAGGAAAAAATGTTTCAGTTTGACACAAATAAAAATTTACTCGGTGGTTGTTGTGTTTACTTTCTTCTTTTATTTGCATATATTAAGCATAAAAAATACGTACATATTTACATAAATAATTACTAGGGTAATTAAACATATGTATATGGTGGTAAGAATTTCCTAAAAAGAAACAGGAACAGTCTTGCGAAAATCCAGTTCAACATCTGCTGGTTTAAGTATACTGCTTTGCTTTTTCCTTGTCTATATAGATACTTTCGAATTATAATTCACATGAATTATATATCCACTGAGAAACCCCGGTTGGCCTCAAACTTTATATTTTTAAATAACTATGCGCACACCGAAACAACTCGCGGCGATGGCAAAACTGAAACAGACAAACAAGCCTGGGCATGTCATAGCACACACTTTTCTTTCTCTACCTAGTGCAGTGATCGACATGCCATAGCTTAGGTCGGTGTTATGCAGACAAACTTTTGTTTGCCAAATTAAATGGCGGCTGCTTAGTTTGCTCGGAGGTGGTTATGACGAGTTTGGCACAGGGTTGCACGTTCATTATGGTTTTCATGGCTATTGCCAACACGAAATGAGAATTTCAGATGTACATAACGCGCAAAATTTAAAATTTTTGTATATGACAACACCGAATTTGCAGCAGTTTGACCAAACAAAATTAGTTTGCTGTGAGAGTCGCCAAACTCGCTCTCTCCGAGTTTGCTGCAACAACAATTGCACGCAGTTTGCCAAACAAAATTTCTGCATAACACCGACCTTACTGAGCGCACATGCGTGTCTCACCCATATACGAACAGCGGTAGCGGAGCAATGATTTCCACGCACACAGTCTCATTCATTGAATCGTTTTTATGCAATGGTCGGCACACTAGCGCATTCCAACGATTCAATCAGTGGGACTGTGTGCATTCCCTGCAAAAAGTGGGACTAGGTTAAATACTAGTACACCCAGAAAAAGATTTACTTATAATTACCAAGATTTGGTTATAGTGACCAAGTGGCATAGTTGGATATGGCGAAATAAATATCTAGTTAACGAAAGTCTGCAATTTACTTGAGACTTCTAGTTGGGACAAATGTATATTTGTTAATAATTACAAAACGACTACCTTGATTGGACAATATTGTTAGTTGAATAAAATCATTGTTGAGCAAATATAAACAATGCTTTGGTTGATACTAGTTTTCAATTAACCCCCTTATGCAGCGTTTTTGCTGCATTTAAAATGCAACATTTAGCACTTTCGAACATATGTTTTCGAAGAGCGTTCATGCTATCGCATTTAGCAAATGTACATTTACGGGAGTTCGAAATCGTATGCTTTTGACAAACAGCCGTGTTCCAGTCGCTTATTCAGATCCGTATCTATTACGATCAATTCTCACGCAGAAGATAATGTGCAAAAAACCCCACTGAAAAGGAAAAAATACATTTTAAACCAAAAATTCAATACAAAAACTTGAATTGTTTTAACCATAACCGAACATTTGTTTGTGTATATATTCGTTTGTTGGTGCTGTCAATTAAAATTTCCTCACTTAATTAGGAAACAAAACAAACAGATTTGATCACAAATTGATCCAGATTGCTATCAGCATCACATCGATGTTGAATTGGCGTAACTTTTCTTTATCCAAATAATGTAAAATAATAAATGAAATCTCGATCGGCGATCACTGAAACGCAGCTTGCCACTGTATACGCGAAAAAGCAATGTTGCCACTTTTTCTCATTAAACCATGTTCGAATCGTGGAAATTTTGGAAGATCACAGGGTTGCTTTTAGCATTTAGATTCTTAATGCAAAAATGGAGTTGCATTTAGGTGACGAATTTTGTATGGATAAATGTACATTTAGAGTACCATTTAGAGCTAAATGCTACTCTAAATGTACATTTACGCTACGAAAAACAAAAAATTCACATGCTGCAACCCTTGCGGAAACATGTGCAGCATGAGCTGTTTTTCGAAGATAGCTGAATGAAGGAAAACAAAGTGGAAAGGAATTAAAAAAGCACTCATCATGTGCTTGTTTATAGTAATTCATTGATTTTCAATATTTTGAGGAAAGTTATGGATTCTGATGCATTTGCAGTTATAGCACCGGAGTAAGAGCGCGCTGTGGCAATGGACTCACAGACTTATGCGGAGCTGCCGGGCATAGTAACCATGGGCGCATCTATGTCAGCTTCTGGTTGAATTGTTGAACCACAAGTCAGAACTCCTCCTATGCCTGAAGATCTGGTTCTCAACCCAGTTAATGCAATAACAGCTTCTTCAAAGCCATTGAAAACATGCACTTTGTTAGGTCCACCTCCTGTTGCGCTTGCTTCTGCCTTCGGCCGCGCTTAGGGATTATAACCCTTGCTAAGTAGAATTCTCCTTTCTGTGTTGAGGGGAAGACGGGCTTCCGCATGTCAAAATTATACAACATTTCTTGTGCATATCACTCCGGCTACGCCGTCCACAGTATGTTTGCGCAGAACCCACGTCGAAATTTGCAAAAAAGTGCATAGTACAAACCGAGTTTATTAATAAGCTAGTGGTAGAAAATTTGAAACATTTATCTTAAAAAAATGTGAATCCTTTGATTACACGTGTATGTTAAAGCTTTTGGGTTCGGGCTATGCGTTTGGACACAACAACAGAAAATCGTTGCACAAATAACTAAGCCGGACCCAAGTATCTTTTTTGCTCGTTTATATGAAGCAGTAGATAAAAATATACGTATATGCGAAAGGCAAATTTATCCGTTTAAATGAACACCACCAATATTTCTTGCAAACCCACATTGATTTACATCTTTTATTTCGCCTCCGACACAGAATTGTTTTCGTACAAAATTACACAAAAAAACTTACTTGTTCGTGTTTAGGCATGTCATTGTTACGAATTTCGAAAGTTCGAAAATACGATTCGGATTGCAGCATACTATTTCTACGATTCGTAGCAAAATCCGAATACGAAAGAGTTGCAGAATAGGGGTGTAATTTTGTGAACCTGTTGTAGACTTGAATCAGCTAACCGTTTATTATTAGAAAAAAGTTTCAGTTTGACACAAATAAAAATTTACTCGATGGTTGTTGTGTTTACTTTCTTCTTTTATTTGCATATATTAAGCATAAAAAAAAAGTAAATAATGCATATGTATATGGTGGTAAGAATTAACAAAAAACGATGAAACAGGAACTGCTTTGCTTTTTCCTTGGCTAAATTCAATTTCAAATTATAATTCACATGAAATATATATCTGCTGAGAAACTCCGGTTGGCATCAAACTTTATATTTTTAAATAACCATGCGCGCACGGAAACAACTCGCGGCGATGGCAAAACTGAAACTGAGACAACCAAGTCTGGGCATGTCGTAGCACACACTTTTTCTTCTCTACCTAGCGCAGCGATCGACATAATGGTCGGCATACTAGCACATTCAAACGATTCAATAAGTGGGACTGTGTGCATTGCTCAGCTGGCGCCCTTCGTATGTGAAACCCACATGTGCTCAGAATATGTTCCGCTCTCAAACCAAATCGTGGTTGCCTCAACTAAGATTTGGTAACTATGACTAAGCCATATGTTGAAAGAAAGCTTATCTGTAATAGCAGAGCTTAATGGCATCCTTTTATGAACTATACGTTAAGTTGAATGGAGTTTGTAGAAATATGCTTCAAAAAAATATTTATTAGTATTTACCAAACCCTTCAACTAAATTAACGATTTGGTACAACCTAGATTAATATTAGAAACTTTAATATATTTAGTTATAAGTACCAACCCATGGTAATAGTTCCCAATCATTGGTCACAGTTCCCAAATATTGTCAAAATTCGGAAACTAAATATCTTTAGTTGTCGAAACTAATCCTTTTTCTCAGTGTACAGGACCACGCTACCTAGTAACCAACCCTAGTAACCAAAATGGTCCAAATATATGGAGAAAATATGGTTACATTAACATTGCGATGTCATTGGACCTGACCACCTCTGGTCGAACGCTGCTTAACATGGGACCACTTCTCGTCCACCACTGCATAACATGGGGCCACCTAGACAACTACTCCTTTTGGACCATGGCACATTCGGCAACCG
>NW_023458555.1:73861601-73879995 GCF_013731165.1 Rhagoletis pomonella | reverse complement strand
AACACATATATCAGTTTTTTACGTTTGAAGTGGTCCAGGTCAGCATAGCAAGTTACTAGTATGGAACCTGGTACTTTTGCACATACTTTAAAACCATGCCCCAATGGACCACCTAGTCCTCAAATTTTTGCTCGGTTGCTTAGCTGGCGCTATTTGTATGTGAAACCGACATGTGCTCAGAGAGCGCTCAGCATTCTTTAGGGGTGGCTCACAAGCAGTGTTGCCAACTTTTGGGTTTCCAAAAACAACAAAAAACTTGGAAAAAAGCGTTTTATCACACTAAAAGCACCAAATTTGTTTGAAGCAAAAGATGCGTTTTTCCTAAAATTTTGTATTTAACAAAAGCAAAAAGTTAACAATATTTACAAGAATACATAAATCAATACACAAAATTTTTCGCTCAAAACGATTGAATAGCCTCTACACATGCTCTGATGACTTATACTTACGACGTAGTATCGAAGTACTGCGCATTAAAACGGGTATATCTCGAGAAAGAAAAATCGAATTGCAACAAATGAAAATGATGCCATAAGTAGAAATAAGAAAAAAATTTGATATTTTCATTATATAACCTCAAATATCGCCAAAAGCCGTATTTTTGGCCCTTTGGCAATTGTGCGGCCAGATTTGGATTCAGCACCATGAAAGGATGTTTTTTATTCAGGTGGTAAAAAAAAAAAAAAATTATACAAATAATTAGAAAAGAAATACTTAACTTACGCGAATAGAATTCAACTAGATGGGTTTGTAACTTCAGCTTTTTACAAATCATGGTTATATTTTAGTGCATTTAAATTTTTAGATTCTTGTAAATGCAGTGCTGCCACAGCTTTAAATATTTCAAGTTTTACCTATCTCGGAGGAATTTGAGTTCTGAAAAAAGCACTAAAAACGCACTAGGCACTAAATAATTTTTTTTTGCGTTTTAATTTTCAAAAAGCGCTAAATTTAGTGCTTAAAGCACCAAGTTGGCAACTATGCTCACAAGCATGAATATGTTCCGCTCTCAAACCAAATCGTGGTTGCCTCAACTAAGATTTGGTAACTATGACTAAACCATGTGTTGAAAGAAAGCTTATATGTATTAGCAGAGCTTAATGACATCCTTTTATGAACCATACGTTAAGCTGAATGGAAATTGTTGAAATATGCTTCAAAAAAATATTTATTAGTATTTACCAAACCCTTCAACTAAATCAACGATTTGGTACAACCTAGATGAATATTAGAAGCTTTAATATATTTAGTTATAATTACGAACCCATGGAAATAGTTCCCCATCCTTGGTCACAGTTCCCAAATATTGTCAAAATTCGGGAACTAAATGTCTTTAGTTGTCGAAACTAATCCTTTTCTCAGTGTAGTATACTCTGTATCGATAGGAGAGTGACCTTTTTTATTTAGAATTTTAATAGGGTTGCCACCTGTCTAAAAACTATTAGATGCGCACCGTTCGTTGAATTAAACAAGATGAAGCGTCAAATGAAAAGGATTGGCCTCTAGAAAAGCACTAATGTTTTATTTTTTTTATAGGATTGCCACCTATTAATTAAACTACAATACATACAATCATAATAAGCGTAGGGATCAGTTCTGCACCGTCGCTGTCAAACGAAAAGACTTGGCCTCTAGATGTGTAATAATGGATAACTTTTCTGAGTAGGGTTGCCACCTGATAAAGAGTTAAAAGATTTGCGCCGTTCTTTGGATTACAAAATGAGATATCGAATGAGAGGGCATGGCCTTCGTATGTTCAAAAGCTTAAATTTTTTTTAGTAGGTTTGCCACCTATTGAAAAGTTCCTAACTTATCTATACATTGTATTAAGAAAGTAGAGATTCTTTGAATGCGCTAGTAAAAAATGAGTTTTTGAAAATATGCTATCTCAAAAAAAAAACAAAATTTACACAGAAGTTGGGTAAAATGAGTACCTTACAAATTTACAAATTTTTTAACTTTTTTTAGAATTTTTTTGAGTACGCAGTTTTGTAGCCTATTAAATTTTAGTATAATAAAGTGCAAGGATTAAGCTACTGCAAAACTCGCGTTAATATTTTTATTTAATTTTCTATGAAAACTGTTTTACGCATTTTCTTCCATAAGCAAAAAGCGCAAAAAGACGTCTCCATAAAAAATATTAAAAATTGACGCAATTTTGCAGTAGCCTAAAACTTGCACTATATTGTACTAAAATTTGATGTGGTACAAAACTGCATATTCAAACAATTTGTTAATTACGGGTATAATTGGAGATCTATTAGTCCCCGACTCTTCTCTAACGGGTACTATCAACGATTTAATGACGTGTTCGCACTTAGTCAATGAAATTTCAGGTGCGGCGTTGGCAGATAGAATGAGTATTCGCCTAACAAAACTGAGCCCCCGGGTTCGAATCTCAGCTGGCGCAATTTTTTTTTTATTCTATTTTTTAAAAGTGACTTCTCTTTTCTTTTTTGGCCCTGTAACCGCCTAAGCAATTTTGATCTTTCCATCGCAGTGGAGGCCTCCCTCTTCCTGTGCTACCACCAGCGGGTTCCGCGTTGAATACTTTCAGAGCTGGAGCGTCGGTGTCAATTCGAACGACATGACCAAGCCAGCGGAGCCGCTGTATTTTAATTCGCTGCACTATGCCCATATCGTTGTAAAGCTCATACAGTTAATCGTTCCATCGTCTGCGCCGTCGCCAACGCGTAAAGACCCGTAAATCTTCCGAAAAATCTTTCTCTCAAACACTCCAAGAGCCGCCTCATCGGATGTTGTCATTGTCCATGCTTCTGCGCCATATACCAGCACGGGCATGATGAGTGACTTATAGAGCGTGGTTTTCGTACTCGAGAGAGGACTTTACTCCTGAATTGCCTACTCAGTCCAAAGTAGCACTTGTTGGCAAGAGTGATTCTACGTTGGATTTCAGTGCTGACATTATTATCGGTGTTAATGCTGGTTCCCAAGTAAACGAAGTTCTCTACTTTCTCGAAATTGTAACTGTCAACAGTGACGTCGGTGCCAAGGCGCGAATGTGCTGACTGTTTGTTTGATGACAGGAGATACTTCACCTTGTCCTCGTTTACCACCAGACCCATTCGCTTTGCTTCCCTATCCAACTTGGAAAAGGAAGAATAGACTTCGCGGTTTTTGTTAGCGATGATATCGATGTCATCGGCATAAGCCAGCAATTGCACGCTCTTGTAGTAAATTGTTCCTGAGCGGTTCAGTTCTGCAGCTTTTATTATCTTCTCCAACATAAGATTAAAGAAGTCACATGAAAGAGTGTCGCCCTGTCTGAAACCCCGTTTTGTGCCGAACGGCTCGGAGAGGTCTTTTCCAATTCTGACGGAGCTGGTGGTATTGCTCAACGTCATTTTACACAGCCATATGAGTTTTGAGGGGATGCCAAATTCAGACATAACGGCGTATAGGCAACACCTTTTAGTGCTGTCAAAAGCGGCTTTAAAATCGACAAATCGGTGGTGAGTGTCGATCCTTTTCTCGCGGGTCTTTTCCAAGATTTGGCGTATTGTGAATACCTGGTCTATGGTGGATTTTCCAGGTCTAAAGCCACACTGAGAAAGCCCAATCAGTTCATTGACGGTGGGCTTCAGTCTTTCACACAATACGCTCGATAAGGCCTTGTAACCTATGCTTAGAAGGCTGATCCCGCGGTAGTTGGCGCGAATGGCGGGGTCACCTCTCTTGTGGATTGGGCAGAGCACACTTAAATTCCAGTCGTCGGGCATGCGTTCATCTGACCATATTCTGCACAAGAGTTGATGCATGCCCCTCATCAGCTCCTCGCCGCCGTACTTGAATAGCTCAGCTGGCAGGCCATCCAGTAGCTTTGTTGGTTTTCAGCCGCGTAGTCGCTATTCGTACCTCGTCATAGTCAGGCGGTGGGACAGCTATTCCATCATCATCGACTGGGGACTCGGATTCTTCTTCTCCACAACTTTTCGTGCTGCTACCATTTAGTAGGGTGGAAAAGTGTTCCCTCCATAATTTAAGTACGCTCTGGACATCAGTTACTAGGTCGCCATTATTGTTCCTACAGGAGTGCGCCCCGGTCTTTAAACCTTCCGTAAGTCGCCTAACTCTCTGGTGAAATTTTGGGGCATTCCTCCTATCGGCCAGTATTTCAAGCTCTTCGCACTCACGTATTTCGGCCTCTCTCTTCTTATTGCGGCAAATACGTCTCGCTTCCCTCTTCAGATCCCCATGATGGTGACATGGCTCGCGTTGCGCCCGATCGCAGCTTGACCCTTCGGGCTCGCTGAAATCCAACTACTTCTTCGGCGGCAGTACTAAATGATCGGGAAATGTGGTTCCACTGCTCGCGTATGTCGGATTGTTAAAGAGTGCTCTCAGAGAGCAGGTGTGTGAGTCGAGTGGCAAATAAATAAATCGTAGAGGCTGCAATTGACCGAATGAGATCAAGCCTAATCATTCAATCCAACCACCCAGATTTAGCGGATAATCCGACTATAAACCAAGTGAGACAAAATCAGCAAGCTTTTCAAGCGGCTATCTTTCCGCCCACGAGGCCCGATAAAATAACCACTATTAGACAAAGCTGGCATTTGAAATTTGACGGGTCATCGGAGGGGTTAAATTGCAATGAATTTATATATCGTGCTCGCTCTTTGACGGCAGAAAGTCTGAATAACGACTTTAATGCGGTATGTAGAAACTAACACGTTTTGCTTTCTGGTAGTGCCAAAACATGGTATTGGCGTTATCACAAACAAGCACCTGCAATCGACTGGAACTCCTTTTGTACCGCGTTGAAGTATGAATTTAGAACCTACGACTTACGCGAAGAAATAAGGAACAGAAAACAACTCCCGAACGAAAATTTTACTTCTTTTTATGACTCCATAATGGCTATGTTAGATCGACTTCCCGTACCAATGGAGGAAACAGAGTTGGTAGAAATGCTTAGCAGAAATTTACGTCCGGATATCCGACATGAACTTTTATATGTGCCCATACTTTCGGTAGCACATCTCCGTAAGTTAGTTCAGATGAGGGAAAACCTTCTAAACGAAGCCACGTGTAGACGCACTTCTCTAACTCGGACTAGCCTTCCAACCCAAGACGAAATGTCGTAGCAATAGGTTTAGACGAAACCGAAGAAAACATACCCGTTTTAGAGGAATCGCAGATATCAGCAGTTGCCTTACAAAGCAGTCATGCAAGGCAAATAAATTGTTGGAATTGTGACGCATGTCTAAGGCAAAAAAACTCCTCAAAGAAGGCGTTCGATCACAAGAGAACGCTGAGCAACCCACATAATTAAAAGGCATAAGTCAGAAACCACCGGCTAGTTCAGAATCTATTCCCAGCCTTGACCAAATATTAGAATCAGAAAACAGCCCCAACTATAGAATATTAAAGCAAAGCGAGAAAGTGAATTACAAGATGTTAGTAAAATCATTTACCCATCGAAGCCTTTATATGAACGCATACGCAATTATATTAGAACCAGAAATAGGATTTTTAACGACTGCACTGGATCCTTAGAATCTTCGGTAAAAACCAAAAGATCGACTTTACGACTTAGACGCTTCTGGAAGACAGTAAAAGAAAGTAAAAAGTTTTTATTATCCGCAATTTTAAACGAAGACGATGCAAGGTATTATGCCAAAGTAAAGCTTCTTGATCGCGAAGTGTTTGGATTGTTAGATACTGGAGCCAATATAAGTTGTGTGGGTTCGAATTTAGCGAAAGAAGATTTTTCAGGTTTACCTGAGTTTCAAAAATTTAAGTCGAGAGTAAGGACTGCGGATGGAAAGCCTCAAATAATAGTTGGAAGTCTGAGTATAAATGTTGAGTATAAGACCAAGATTAAGAAGATTAAGCTCTACATTGTTCCATCCATAAATCAAGACTTAATTTTTGGCTATAGATTTCTGGAAACTGTTTGAATTAGCTCCAAATATCATTAGTAGTATTTCTTCTGACAGTAACTGTCATCGGAATTTTGAGAATGATGATCAATCTAAAAGTCAAAGCGATGAATCTGTTTCGTATTCGCTGACCGAGGGTCAACGTCAGCAGTTAGAAGCGGTAAAATTACTTTTTCCAGACTTTGAAAAACAAGGACTCTGTAGGACAAGTATTTTAAGGCACGATATTGAGGTAGGTGAAGCAAAGCCGATAAAGCAACGCTTTTATCCAGTCTCTCCAGCAGTAGAAAAACTTATGTATGAAGAAGTTGATAGAACGCTCAAGTTAGGAGTCATTGAAAAATCTCAAAGTCCTTGGAGTTCACCTATGCGCATGGTTATAAAACCAAATAAAATTCGACTCTGTCTAGATGCTCGAAAGATAAATGGAGTGACTAAAAAGGATGCATATCCACTTCCTTCAATAGAGGGTATTTTTGCAAGATTGCCTGAAGCATCATAACTAAAATTGATTTAAAGGACGCCTTTTGGCCGATTCCTCTGTCGGAGAAATCCAAAGAAATTACAGCGTTTACCGTGCCTGGCCGTCCACTGTACCAATTTGTGGTAATGCCGTTAGGCTTATGTAATGCTGCACAAACTATATGTCGTTTAATGGACGATATCATTCCATCAGATCTGCGAACTTGTGTATTCGGATATTTGGACGATTTATGCATAGTATCGAATAACTTCGAAACGCATCTTTCTATTCTAGTCAGAATCGCGGAGCAGTTTCGAAAAGCCAATTTGACCATAAACATCAAAAAAAGCCAATTTTGTTTTAGGAGAGTGAAGTATTTGGGTTATGTCGTCGGACATGGAGGTATTGCGACCGACCCAGAGAAAATCGAATCTATTAAGAACTGGCCTACACCGAAAACTCTAAAGCAAGTTACGGGATTTTTAGGGTTAGCAGGTTGGTATAGGCGATTTATCGAAAACTTTTCGGATGTAAGTTTTCCTATAACAGAAGTTTTGTCAACGAAACGCAAATTTGAATGGACAGAAGCAGCTCAGTTAGCCTTTGAAGAAATAAAAGAACGTTTGACAACAGCCCCAGTTCTACAGAACCCCGATTTCTCTAAAAGATTTTTTGTACATTGCGATGGCGATTATGGCATAGGTGCTGTGTTAGTCCAACTAGATGCTGAAGGATTTGAACGCCCAAGAGCTTTTATGTCAAAAAAGTTAAACTCAGCCCAGCGTAACTATAGCGTTACGGAACGTGAGTATTTAGCCGCAATAGAACGTTTTAGGTGCTATCTAGAGATGCAGGAATTTGAAGTAATTACAGACCACTCTAGTTTCGTATGGCTTATGCGACAACCTAATTTAAGTAGCCGGTTAGCAAGATGGGCTCTTAAGCAACAAAGTTATAAATTTACAATAAGGCATAGAAAAGGGAAAGATAACATCGTGCCAGACGCTTTCAAGGGTGCATTGTGAAGAGTTGAATGCGTCAGAGATTGAGTCTGAAATCGATCTAGATTCTCCATACTTTTCTAATGATGAATATCGAGCTTTAAAGTCAAAGATTTTTCAAAATCAAGAGAAATTCCCCGATATTAAGGTTGTCGATAATTTTGTCTACATACGTACAGAGCATTCAGATGGTACACCTGCAACGGAGGAATATTCGTGGGAACTTTGGATTCAGAGCGAACTTCGGAAAGAGATCTTGTCCCGTGCTCACGACAATGTTATTTCTGCTCACGGCGGTGTACATAAGACACTTAAGCTACTACGTCGACAGTTTTATTGGCCAGGATTAGTTCGCGATGTTAAAACATACGTAGCAAATTGCGAGGTGTGTAAAACTACTAAAGCACCCAACGTAATCTTACGACCACCGTTGGGAAGTCAGGCTAGCACAGATCGACCTTTTCAGAGACTTTATGTGGATATCCTAGGGCCTTACCCAAGAAGCAAATCAGGCCACATTGGATTATTGATTGTACTGGATCACATGTCTAAATTCCATTGGCTTTGTCCTCTAAAAAAAATCACCTCCTCAGCTATCATCGAATTTTTACAAAAACATATATTTCACATATACGGAGTACCAGAAAACCTTGTCAGTGACAACGGGTCACAGTTTAAATCTAATGACTTTAACGCATTTCTCACACAGTATGGCGTCAAACATATTTATACTGCTCTATATTCAACTTAAGCAAATGCTTCAGAACGCGTGACTCGTACAATAATTGCTGCAATTAGAGCTTATTTAAAGGATGACCACAAGGAATGGGATGTAAATTTAATGTTTATAAGCTGCGCACTCCGAAACTCGCTGCATCAATCGTTGAAATGTTCTCCATATCATGCCTTATTATGATTTGTTGCGTAAAATGCAAATGCAAGTGCTGGATGATCCATGCATACGATTACCCCGAGACGATGCACTATCGCTTGTGCGTGGTAAACTGAAAAGTAACCTAAGGAATGCATATCAGTCTAACGAAAGACAATACAACCTACGCTCTAAACCAATAACATTTAAAGTTGGACAAGAAGTATTTCGACGCAACTTTGTCCAGAGCAATTTTGAGAAAAATTTCAACGCCAAATTGTGTAAAACCTTCTTAAAAGCAAGAGTACGGGAGAAAGTAGGGAATTCGTATTATGTTCTGGAAGATTTACAAGGAAAGATCGTAGGAACTTTTGATGCCAAAGACATAAAGATGTAATCGCTATTTTTCTGTTCAATTCACCTGTTTAAAAAACATGAATTTTCCAGTTTTGTAATGTGCGATTGTGGAATAATCCTTTCTTTTAGAGAAAACCTATTTCAAAGTCCATTCATTTCCATAGTTGTTGACCGGAAATATGTCTTGACAATTTTAAGTTGTAATTGTAGTAGATTTAATGAGATGGCCATTCCTTGGGGTAGTTCGGAAATGTTTAATTTGCTATTCATATGGCGGAAGTCATATGGTGCTTAAAATAGCTGAGCGAAATAAGGTTTAGCTTAAGTTCCGGTGAGCCAAAGTCTGTCTTTTGGATCCAGCCTTCACCCTAGCTAGACGACTTTTAGGAAATCAGCAACTTTCCACACACTGGTAAATATATTAAATAAATTCTGTAGGAGATATTTAACGTCAAGAAAAAGTAGTATTTTTAAAGTTTCTACATATCTTAATTTATAGGCATTAACGCAAATCATTGCAAAAATAAAAGGGTTTTTGTACGAAAGCAGAGAAGCAAGTATTATAAACGACATCTTAGGTTGTCAAATGGAAGGCTTTAGTAAAATACAGATTTGAAGATCTTGACTAAATCCTTACGCGCAAGTGGTTTTTTATACGGTAAATCCTCACCTATTCGTTTTTTTTTTTAATTTTTATAATTAAGAATATATGTATTCCAAAACCACAGATTGCGAAATTCGGAATTCGATTGTGAATTAGACATACATACAGGGGAGCGGAGTCTTTTAACTCCAACCTCCATTCTTCCACCACGAATTTGCCGAAAAGGGCAGAAAAGCAACGAAAGATCGGTCCAGCATCAGTAATTTAATCAGCAGGCAATCAGAAGCCACGCATTCACGGGCGGACGAAGCAAATAGTGTAAAAGAATGAAATTTCCCATCAAAAGGTCGGTGCGACGTATAGGGGCAATAAGTCCATAAAGAATAGTTGTGCTTAAGTGCGCAGTAGTGTAAAACAGATTTTCTTTTTACCAGAATTCGAGACGAATTCTAGTCGCGAAAGATAGAAGCAAATGCAAGTGAAGTCAATATAGATAGGAAAGTTAAATGTATTAAAATCAGTAGAAAATATAAATTTTATTAAAAACATATGTATACAGTAACGTTAGATATACATACATACACATACATATGTGGATATATGCGCACATGTGTTGAACGAAATTTGAGGTGAGAAAAGTAATAATATAGAGGATAAAGTTGCCTATTAAGAATAACGCAATATAAATTAGCTGAAAATATAGTAACGGAGATTAAATATATATACGTGAAAATATGAGCGTATGTACTTATATACATATACGTACATTAGGGCGGGTCGATTTAAAAATCGCTCATTGCTCTGTGAAAATCGTATTCTAGGGATCAAAATAAGAAAGTTGCCGAAGGAACCATACCTCTAAAACGAATTCTGATGTCCCCCAATTTGGGTCGAACTTTTGGGTAGGGGCAAATTTTGAAAAATCCCACTTTGACCCATTTAGAGTGCTCCAATCGAGTCCAAATGTATGACCGACCCCCACTAACTTTGGACGGCCGATCCACCCATGCCAGTGGCACACCCCCTGGAACTCCCCTGGTGGGCTCCCCATACAATCATTTCAAAAAATCACCATTTTTGGCCTTTACATGAAAAAATCAGCTAAATGGCTATGTTTTTTCTTTATTTTTATTTATTTATTTATAATAATATTTATTATTTATTTATAATATCTATTTTTTCTCTTAAGAAATTTATTTAGTCAGAACTTATGTAAATGAAAAAATTAATTTAAGTGAGTTATAGAAAAGAAACTAAAAAAAATTATTGTTTGAAGTCTTTTTTACTTTCAAGTCTGGGCAATTTCGCACGGCTCTCTAATGTCGTCGCCATAACAGCCTCTACATTTTCCGGTATAACCCGTTTGGAAACGCTAGCTAGCAATTGAACATGTCGTTCCGTTCCTTGTATGTGTGATGGAATTTTTGGATCATTAAACGGTGGATCATCTTGATTTAAATATTCTTTCAATGTATCGTACGGAATGCTTCGCGTGAATGGTGGTTCAAATACGATATTTATATCATTCAAATTGATCATTTCCGTATAACTTGTGCAATTAAAGTTTATATCTGGTTTTTTATATACTCGTAAGTTCCATTGGCTCGTCAACATCGGTTCGATGGCGTAGAATTTTCTTGATGGCACAGTCGCGCTTTTCTTTGCTATCATCAAACAACATTGATAACAAGATATTTTCCGAATGCCCATAATATGAATTATCTTTAATTACTTGATTGACAATTTTGCGTAAACGAGGTTCTAGAAATCGTGACCAACCAATGAACTTGAAAAATAATGCACTGCCGTACACGACAGAGCTGTAATACTTGATATTGAAGTACATTGGCACATAACATTTAATTATAAATTCAACCACAATTCTTAAATTTGCATCTGGATTTTCCGTTGTCGCATATAATCGCAATAATCTAGCGGCCTTGGTGAGCCACCGAGAATGTACAATTTTCCCTGGTTTGATGTTAGCCAGATCCACCGGAACCACGCCGCTAGAAATTGCATGGGCCATGTCGTATAAGTAGCGGGTGATTTTTTTGAGGTTAGGATTTTCATGCATTAGTATTTGACAGATCACGTGGGATTTCAGACATGGTGTCAAAGAGAAAGATGCTCAGTATGCTTTGACATTTCATCATGAATAGACTTACTAACGAGCAACGCTTGCAAATCATTGAATTTTATTACCAAAATCAGTGTTCGGTTCGAAATGTGTTTCGCAAACCCAATTGCTGCGAACGGCGACGAATCGACATTTCACGGTCTTCAGCAACACTCTCAGAAACAGACGCAATATTCTCTTCTGTACGCACTGTACGCATTCGTGTGGTTGGTTTAATGTCCAATAAAGTAAACTGAGTGCGAAACTTGGTCACAATCGCATTAATTGTTTGCTCACTTGGTCGATTATGTAGACCATAAATCGGACGTAAAGCGAACCGAACACTGATTTTGGTAATAAAATTCAATGATTTGCAAGCGTTGCTCGTTAGTAAGTCTATTCATGATGAAATGTCAAAGCATACTGAGCATCTTTCTCTTTGACACCATGTCTGAAATCCCACGTGATCTGTCAAATACTAATGCATGAAAATCCTAACCTCAAAAAAATCACCCGTTACTTCGAATCGGTGGAAAATTCAATTTTTTCTGGAGCAGGGGGCATATTTTGCAACTCAATTTTCTGGAAGCCGTCACCACCTGAAAATATATAATAATAAAATAATTAAAAATGGTTGACAATTATAATAAATGAGTGATAGCAATAACTTACCGGAAGAGTTTCACAAGTTTCGATTTGACGGCTCAGTTTTCCGGTTGCCGATCTTGGTCCAGTGCTGGTTGATTTATCCAAAGCTTCAAACAAATGCCGAAACGGAAGTTCGTTGAAGTGTAGAAGGCAAACGAACCAATGCAATGGTCTTTTTAACAGCAATTCGAATCGTCGTATAATTCCACCGTGTGGGCCAGTGTTTGTTGGCTCACCGTCAGTGCATATTCCAATTAATGCATCCAGTGATATATTTTTATCGTTGAAAAAACCATTTAATTTGGTTGTTTTGTATTCAGCGGTTTCATGTTCCAGTCTTACGTAACCAATCAATTCAGAATTGGGTTCTCTCAAAATAACAAGACGAGGTTCTTTTACCATCCTAGTATGATACTTCTCATCAATTTTATCTATCGTTAAAGTATCATGTTTTGCCATCGAATGAAAACGCTAACAAATTGGTATCATCTAACCGTTTGCGAAGCACTTCTTGTCTGCATTTCTCTTTTTCTATGCGAACTTTCGATTTATCCATGATGAGAGGTTTCCCATGCTTATCTTTAATTTTAAAATCTTGCAAAAGAGCGGTTCCCAATGCTGATGCTACTCTGTCAGGCACACCAAATCTGTCACATACCAAGGCAAAGTTAAAACAATCGTATCTCTCTGTGTATTGTGAACTTGTGCTTCTATCCATATCTTCTTGAACCGGTGGCGGTGCGTATGTTGAATCATCGGGATCTTGGTATGTTGGCATTGATGACATAGGCGTTGCTCCTTGCTCTTCAGTTTCCATCACAAATGCATCCATTGTTAGTCTTCTCTGATTATGTTGATCGTGCATGAACTCTTTGAGGCGTTCGGGAACCCAGCCGCATGCACATGGAGCTGCCTTCAAATCGCATTTACATGTTCCAATGTAAAAAATTGTTTCCAGAGATTTTACATACTCTGTAAATTGTTGGGTGTTGTTTCTTCTCTTGATTTGCTCTTGATACTTGTCAAGCAATTTATTAAATACACTTTTTTTCAGCATTATTTCCATACCAAGTTTTTCTCAAATTCCAATCAACTTATCTTGTACTGGAATAGTGAATGATTTATGGGAAAACTTTTTTTGTTCTATTTTAGCACGTTCGCTTAAGTAAAAATAATATCTCAAGATATCCAGATGGGTTGGTAAATTAAGATCAGTTAAATCAGTAGACACACCAAAAACAGTAACATCATGCTTGGGTATATGACTCATTGGGTTTTCGATAGTTGTTGATGTAGTTGCTTCATCTTGCGGTGTAGAGGATGGTGGATTCATTGTAAACTTTTTGATTTGGAATGGTCACTTCACTTATTATTTTTTTTGAAATATTTTTTTATCTGAAATTAGCACTTCACACTTTGAGTTCTTCCCAACGACTTAATGCATTCACAAAAACTGTTGCGTTATATATGGTCTACGAGACGAGGTAATAAGAATGAAATGGTAATTTCAATTCTACCTGCTGTGTCTTGTGGTGGCTTAAAAAAAACAACACAAGCAATTTTACGATCTGCAATTGTGTTACAGTGATACCGTCATTGTTTAAAAGGGTTGCAAAAAACGCGCATTTCTTAAGAAGGTGCCTTAAAATACCCACAAAAAGGGTTGTAAAAACAACCTTCATTTCTTAAGTAGGTGCTATAAAAAAACTACACAAGTAAGTTTACGACATGCAGCTGTGTCTTAAAAAAACGCACACAAGCAATTTTCCGATTTGCAATTGTGTCACAGTGATACCTTCATTTTTTAAAACGGTTGAATAAAAAACCCACACAACTATGTTTACGACATGCAAATGCATCACAGTGATGCCTTGGTTTTAAAAGGGTTGTAAAAACGCTAATTTCTAATAATTTTTTTTAATTTCTTTTCTATTACTAAGTTAAATTCATTTTTTCATTTACATATGTTCTGACTAAATAAATTTCTAAAGAGAAAAATAAACTCCAAAAAGAAAAAACATAGGCATTTCGCTGATTTTTTCAAGTAAAGTGCAAACCGGCGATTTTTTGAAATGTTTGTATGGTGAACCCCCAGGGGGGTTCCAGGGGGTGCGCCACTGGCATCGGTGGGTTGGGCCTCCAAAGTTAGTGGGGGTCGGTCATACATTTGGACTCGATTGGAGCACTCTAAATGGGTCAAAGTGGGATTTTTCAAAATTTTCCCCTACCCAAAAGTTCGACCCAAATTGGGGGACATCAGAATTCGTTTTAGAGATATGGTTCCTTCGGCAAAGTTTCTTATTTTGATCCCTAGAATATGATTTTCACAGAGCAATGGGCGATTTTTTGCCTCCCCGCAAATCGACCCGGCCTAACGTACATAGTATATAAAGAAGAAAAAAATGATAATAATATACATAGATGTGTTTAAAAAAGGAGAAGATGAATGAAAATTTAATTAAATCGTGTGAACGAAGATTTAATTTCTAAAGTTTTCATTTATATTAAAAAATACATAAAATTTTCGGATCGCCTTAATGTTACACGGTGTCAACTGTACTCATATATTTACACACATGCCTATGGCTTCAAGAAGTAACATACATGCACCCACACATGGAAGCGCTTTCATCGTGGACCTGTACTGCAAAATATAAGTCGTTAACATTATTTTATTGCTTCATTTCATTTTATTTAGACGATATGCTTAGATTAACATAGAGCACGTGATGTTAATCTCTTGTTAAAATGTCGAACTAGAGAAAAACAAAAGCAGAGAGAATCGAATACTAATTTAAAAATGTATGTAAAGTTAATGTTCGCTGTTCGAACGAAGCCATTGAAGAATTTGTAAGAGAAGATTAACAGCATTGTACTTATGTTACACGGTGGAGAGAATACAGAGGTGGCACCGATGACGATACCGCTACTCGGCTCTCAGTGATTTTGACAGAATCAGCTGTTTTGGTGACGTCATAGTAGAGAAGACAGCAGTAGTGATGTGCTCAGTCAATACTTTCAAGTATTGATTGATATTCGGTAACGATTAAAAATGTATCCAATACTCTCGATACTCGGTACCAAAACATTTAGATTTCAAATAAAAGCGCACACAGGCCAAAGATATGGAAAAAAACGGCTCAGGGGAGACTCGCCAATAGAGCTTTTAATACTGATTCAAATGAAAGATGTATATATGTCGGTTCCAGGCCATAACGCAGAGAAACTCTCACTTGTTTGAAGCATTTTTGTTCCAGCTGAATCGGACGATATCATTTTTGGGGGCCTAGGGGCAGATTCTATAACCAGTTAGCGACAATTTTCGAATCGGTATCGGGTTTGTTGACCTATGATATGAAATATTGTTACACCAACAAGTACGATATCGATCCGAAACTTGGCGCTAACTGGTTAGATCTCCCCCCTGAAAAGCTTCTTCATCCGTCAAAACATTTTTCTTGAACCTTGGATCGACTAAGGTTAAAACTGATAAAATAATATTTTTCTGTGGCGATAAGTTCAAGTGTTTTAGCCGATGTCATATAAATTATTAATGAAAGTTTTTTCTAAACCTGAAATGCATATAATGGCGAGGGTTTAATGTAAATAATCGGTATCGGATACCGAAAAGGAAGTATAGGGTACCGAGTATAGGGGACAATTCAGCACATCACTAGTCGCCCTCTTTCTCGCCGCTCTCAGTTGTCAACTCTACGATGACGTCACGCTAAAATTACTCTCACGAATTCTGGTGCAATCGGCGCAATCTTGTATTCTATCATTCTTGTTTATGTTAGATAGCATATCGACCTATATACATAATCACCGAAAACATAATTCGTAATACAGTTCTGTAACCCAAAGCACTTAACAGTCGTGAGTGGTTCGGTTCGAATGCATATGTACATCAGTGTCCCCCAAAAAGAAAAAAGTCTTAAAATGAGAATGTATTACTTATGAAATAAAAAATGAGAATGTGTTGGTGGTATTGCACGGAAAAAATTTCTGTGTTGTATTACTTATTATAAAAACTTTGATATGTTTTTTTGCCGTTTTTTCATTGTGCGTTTTTTCCCACTAGAACCTGAAGGGAGATCTCCCTATGTGTGGAATAAAAGAGTACTCCCCTTAACCTGATTTCTGAGCAATAAGGGAGATTTGTCGGTTTTGTACTCCTTTATTACTCGTTTAGGAATCAAATAGGAGATCTCCTAAGCGAGCGACGAAGTAATACTCCCCGAGGCATGATTTGGGAGCAATAAACGAGATTTGTCGGTTTTGTCCTCCTGTATTGCTCGCTTAGGAGCGTAATGAGAGAGGAGCGTAGAGAAAAAACCAACAGAAAATATTTCTTATAGGCGCATAAGGAGGACACAATAATCTAATTTGGATAGCACACAGATTTTAATAAAGGTCCGTCGGTAAGTATCTCAACTTTTGTTTAAATATTTTAAGCATTGTATTACTTACAAATATACCGTTAAATACTTTTCAGATTGCGCAAATTAGTGTTTGCATTTAAGTGTGACCCCTGGGTTTAAACATCGCATGGGTGACAAAGATGTCAGATAAGCAAAGTCCCCTTCACAATTTCCCCGCTTGGTGGATTCCTGACCAGGCAAGCATCCTTGACAACCAGGAAATCATACACGAGTAATACTTATATGTGCCTATCTTATCTTACCGTTTTGTTATTATTACGTTTTACTTTCATATGATTTCTCTGCAATATAATTCTGAAATTAAGCAATTATGTAAGACGTATCATTTATGTTTTATCTGATCTCGTACTTATATCTGTTAAGATCTTGTAAAATTAGCACAAATGCACGTGATTAAGAAGTTAAATAAAAAATTTAATAAATAGCAAAATCTATTTGGCTAATTTAAAATATTCGTTATCATTGCTCTTTTATTACTCCTATAGGAGGCTTTCGGGATGCCTCTAATGGGAGCACTCCCTTATTGCTCGTTCGGGAGGCATATGGGATGTTTTCTATGTGCACTCCCTTGTTGTCTTTTTGGGAGGTTTCTGGGAGGTAACTATGGGAGTACTCCCGTATTGCTCCATTAGAAGGTTTGTGGGATGATAATTCTGTGTGTGCTCCCCGATTGCTCGTTTAGGAGGTAAAAGGGATTACTCCCCCTCCTAGGACATCCAATGTTAAAGGGAGTATACAAAATTACATGCTTATACACAGAAGCATAGGGAGCAATGGGGAGTATTCGTATACTCCCAAGGGAGTACTCACCGAGCAATCGTACGATGCTCCCAAGTTCTACTGGGTTAGATCTAAACAACATAGAAACATATAATGAAAGCTAACGGCCCTGAGAAAGGAAAAAGTTGGTAAAATTTTGTATGTATTGTACAAAATTATTATTATTTTTTTATAATTTAAGTGTGGATTTCTGAGCAAAAAAGATAACGTGCTTCGAGCACTCTGAATATTAAAAGAAAATTTCGTTGATTTCAAGTAGAAATAAAATGAAAATATATATATCTAATATAAATTTATGATAAAATTAGGTAAAACTTGACATCTAAGAACAGTTTAAAATAACGACTAAACCAAAAGATAAATAACAAAACATATTAAGGGTACTCATCGATTCGCGCAAGTTTCTTATTTGGGCAATTAGGCAATTTTGCGCAGTGTGTTTCATGAGGATAATTTTATATTCTGTGCAATTTCAGACATTTAATCATTTGACAATGTTAATTTAAAAAGTTGAACAATTGAAACTCGTATTTAAGAAAATATTTAAGTCTTACGAAAAAGCGTTGAGCACAATTCAAAATCAAAGTAAACAAAATAGTTAATTGAGGGTTGCACATCACACCGCGCAAACTTGCCCTTTTTGTGCAAATAGCTTTCAATACAAATTTTGACCTTTCATTTGCGAGGGTTTTAAATTGCACAGTTTGCCCAGTTTGTGAGAGTTTTGCGCTTTTAAATGAGTACCCTTATTGAAAGTTTTAATTGAGGACTAATCTGGTATTAAAAAAAAATACATAACTCACAAAGTTCTTTTAATATGAAGAAAAAGCACGACTGCGTACCATATACATACCTATTTCTAGGGGTGTATGTACGAAAAATTGTGTTATAAAATTTTTGAATGAATATTCATTCATTCTGCTCAGTGTACCTACTTTATTCAACAATAATGCGTCATCAACCTGCTTCGCCTCCCAATTTGCCACAGGGCGAAGACGACGTCGTTACGCCGTCGTTACGACGTCGCTTTGGTGAAGCCGTTACGACGTCGCCCTGGTGAAGTCGTTTGGGTGAACTCGAAACGACGTCGTTACGACGTCGCTCTGGTTAAGTCGTTTTGGTGAACTCGAAACGACGTCGTTACGACGTCGCTCTAGTGAAGTCGTTTGGGTGAACTCTAAACGACGTCGTTACGTTACGTCG
>NW_023458555.1:73811418-73861591 GCF_013731165.1 Rhagoletis pomonella | reverse complement strand
GGTTCCAACTTTCCGAGCTCTAGTTTATTAATAAATTCGGTTTAAATCATGTACTTTTTGTGTAAATTTCAATGTGGGTTCTGCGCAAAGAAATAGTGGATGGCGTAGCCGGAGTTATATGCACAATAAATGTTGTATACCTTCAGTGGCGTAGCCAGGATTTGGATGATGTCCATCGATAACTTAAATTTGTGACACACAATAGCTAGAGGCGTCACATGAGTGCATTCATTCATATATTTATGTATGTGCCAGTTTTACCGTTATTTTTTATCTACTCGTTCATTCCATAGGGTATTCATGCTTTATTTAAATTTAAAAAATCTAATTACTATACCGTTTTAAAAATCTGAAAATCCACTGCGGGAAATTTTTATACCCGAGCGCACTTGTGCACAAGGGTATATTAATTTTGTTCACATAACGGTTGTTTGTAACAGCCAAAACGAATCGAGATAGATATAGACAAATGTATACATAAATGATCAGGATGAAAAAAGAAATCGATTAAGCCATGTCTGTCTGTCCGTCCGTCTGTCCGTCTGTCCGTGTACACGATAACTCGAGCAAAAAAACGAAATTTGGCAGGTTTCCCTTAATCCAAGGTAGGTTGGTATTGAAAATGGGCGAAATCGGACTTTAACTACGCCCAATTCCCATATAACGGTAATTTCCAGAAATACGAAAACTGCGATATTTTAGTTACTATTGAAGATAATTCACTCAAAATTGATATTTACAATAATTTTTAGACGAAAAATAAGAATATTATAAATTTTTGGAAAATGGGCGTAGCCACGCCCACTTATGGTTACATGTGTATATCTTGGTAACCGCTGCACCAATTTCTTCCAAACTTGGCACAGTTGTTGGCCTTGGTACAGCATAAAAAATCGCCGAAACTTTTTAAAATCGGACAATAACCACGCCCACATCCCATATAACGGTAATTCAGAGAAATACAAAATCTTCGATAAATCAGTAAATATTGAAGCTAATTTATTCAAAATTGATGCTTGCAACAATTCTTTACCAAGAAATCCGTTTATGGTAAAATTTTGGAAAATGGGCGTGGCACCGCCCACTTATGATCATATATAAGCATATCGGTAACCGTTCTACCAATTTGTACCAAACTCGGTGTGGTTATTGTGCTTGCCACATATAAGCAAAACGTTGAAAATTATTGAAATCGGGCTAAAATAACGGCCGCTTCTCATAATTTACTCAAAATTGATACACCCCGGCTTACCATCTAGCGGAAGGTTTCGGAAAGGTAAAAAAACATATATTTAATACTTGCGCCGGGTATTTAATGTTCGGCTCCGCCCGAACTTAGACTTTCTTACTTGTTTTATTCTCTTTTTGTCTACGCCTTCTTGTTTTTGTCTTTATAAGTTTTGAAAAAAGGTTTTGAACGAATCTTTATATCACATTCCTAGGCAAGTTTTGAAAGAATATTTTCGATACTAAAGTTTATTAAAACTAAATGCTGAAATCAGCTTCATATAGAAACAGTGTCATCGTTTATTACGAAAGAGATGTTCTTAAATATCATAACTTTACGACACTCACATATTGACTAGATTTCACTATATATTTTATTACATTTTAATTTGAATTAATTGTTTATAAAAATATAGTTTATTCCTTAACAAACAATAAAAGAAAATAAGTTTAACCTTTGAACAACATTAAAAAAAATCGACAAACTTTCGTAAAAATTTCGAACCTTCTATTTCAATTTTATTTCTTAATATTTTGCAGTTTTTTAGATCATTTAATTTTAGTCTAATAAAGTGCAAATTTAAAGTAGTTGTGATTTACAGTTGATGTATGGCATATTTTTGACGATGTCGGTAATTTTCTTCCATATTATCTAAGTATGTTCGACGATTTTTTAATGAAGACATTGGGCAACGCCTTCATCAAAAAAAAAATATTAAAAATCAACGATAAGTCGCAGCTACGTATTTCAAACTCGCGTTTTATTTGAATTGATCGGGGTACAAAACTGCATACTCAAAATATGTATTTATAGGAAATCTAATTAAAAAGCTTTACGAAAGTTTATTGATTTTGTTATTGTTGCGCAGTGTAAACTGCATTTTTATAAACAAATAATATAATTATATAATTTTAAGATAAATTTCCAATCTAGTTAACATGTATAAAGTTTTGATAAGCACTTGAAATGTCAAGTTTTAGTACTGAATTCAAAGAAGATGTCTATTTCATCCATTCATAATAACTTTAAAAAATTTGTTTGTTAAGAAGTGTATCTTAAAATATCTGCCTTGACATTTATGTTAAAAGTATAAAATACGTAAATATACCTACATAAACTTTCCCGTGAATACCATCAAAGCATTGGTCTTGAAGGGAATCTACGTATGTATGACGTAAGTCGATACAATTTACAGTCGAAAAGTACAGTTTTTGTATAGATTATAGATTATTTCCCAACATTGTGGGGAACTAAGCAAAATGGCCTAGGTTATTTCGCAAATATTCAAATACATAATCCACCAACCGATAATTTTATATATTCATTAAAAGATAACTTTTCATCAGTCTGAAATAAAAAAATTATAAATCGGAAGGGTAAAATAGTATTGTGTTAGTAATTCTAAAATAAAAAGTTTAATTTCACTGACGAAGGGGGGGATCTTTCCCCCAATCCTCCCTCCAATCTTAAAAAAGCTACTAAACATAAAAGAAGAAAGTGTCCACTGTAATTTTAAACCAAATTTTCGTGATTTGTTTCAATCATTTCAAATGGGGCTCTTTGGGGAATTTATTTTTAGAAAACATTTCAAAAACAGTAATTTTGTTTACGTGTCGGGCAATTTTTTTTCATAGGGATATACATTGGATCCTTTACTAAAAACTTCTGTGGTAAGACTCCCCTCAAACGTCTTCGCTCTTTCCCTTTAAAGTCAAAGAGTAAGCTCCTTCAACAGGGATTTGCAGTAGAAATGGTCAACGTTTGGCTATAAAGAGAATCGATGCTAAAATAATTAAAAAGCTATAGGTCTGACCTTTAATTAGGTAAGAATCACCTAACTATCTGAGACCCGCATCATCCGTGATTCCAATAATTCAAATGCTTATAAAAAAAATAAAAATATTCTGATGACTTTAAAATCAGAATTTTTTTACAAAATTTTCATTCCAGGAAAATAATAATTTATTTTCCGTATAAATCTGTATATTTAGCTCACTATAAGCACAATGAACACATAATGAGCAATGAACACATAATGAGCACAGATGAAAGCATTAAAAATGAATTGCAAAAACTAAATACGTTACAGGTTCCCCAAATTCTGAAACAGCCAAAGGAATGAGAAAGAAGAATTCTTTTTAAAAAGGTTTAGAAAAACCTGACACATCTGGTTCGGCTTGTAAGCGATGTTTAAACAACGATCTCGCCATTACACAGTGCTACAAAAAGCATAAAATAGAAATACCTGGGAAGTTATGTACATTTTCTTGTAGATCTTTTCGAGTAAAACGAGAATCGAAATATGAAATTTGCCAAACACCCCCAAAATCTTGATTTACCGTTAAAAAACCGATTTTTCGTACTTTTACGCACTTATAAGCCTGTAACTAAGTTCAGTATGAACCGTGTTTCGGTTTGTTGCCGAGTTTGAAAAAAAGAAACTTGGGCCTTTTGAATATTATATATGCGAATATACAAATTTTAAGAGATCTGTGTGTATTTATCCACCAAACACATTTTTTTACTTTTTTCAACTTTGGTGAGGTTTTTACGAACTATTTTATAATAAAACCATACTAGTCCTAAATCAATTGTAAAGATAAATTAAATAACGTGTAAAACGAGTGTTTCATTTCAAAAGTTTACTGAAAACAAAAATTTTGCAAAAATATTATTTTTGACTATACTACTCAAAAATGTTCTCTTGTATTCTGTGTGTTCTTGTTTCTCGTTGTAGAATATTCTGAAATCATTTTTATACCCAAGCGCACATGTGCACAAGGGTATTATAACTTTGTTCAAATAGCGGTTGTTTGTAACAGCCAAATCGAGATAAATATAGACAAATGTAAACATAAATGATCATAATGAAAAAAGAAATCGATTAAGGGGCGACTGTCCATCCGTCCGTCTGTGCACACGATAACTAGAGTAAAAATTTTGATATCTTAACGAAACTTGGTATGTGTACTTTTTTCAGCGTAGGACGGATGGTATTGAAAATGGGCAAACTCGGACAATAACCACGCCTACCTTCCATATAACGGTAGTTTTCAGAAGTACGAAAACTTCGATATTTTGCTAACTAACTTTCCCCCAAACTTGGCACGGTGTTGGCCTTATTATTATTGTGAATTTATTTTTTCCTGGGAAACGTTTTTTAATTGTAGCTATTTCTTGGTGAAAGTGTTCGCCTTGTTCATCACTGAACTGGCCCGAATTATGTGGGAACAAGTCCAAATGCAAATGAAGGAAATTTATATCGACATGTTAAAACCCACAGTAAGCATTCACAAATTCGTTCAAAACTGTGACGTAGTCGTCGCTTATGTGGCTTCCAACGAAATCATTGCATAGCGCTACAAAACACTTCCATGCACGTTTTTCTACAGAGCTAAGCTTTTTCAAAAAGCTCACTTCGCTCATAATTTTTTGCGAATTTGAGGTCCTATGAAAAAGCCTAAAATTCATAAAAAGAGATACAATTTTGGGAACTCCACTTTAAGATGACAAAAAGCGTTGCTATTTGCATCCAATTTTTTTACAATTAACAGATGATTGCACGAAAAAAGCCGGTTTTCCTATGGGACAGCTTTGCAAGCCGTGCAATCCGTGCACCGTACAAGGGCTTTGCAAGACTGTGAGAATACCCATACAGTTTCATATATCCTGGGATTAAATGCAGTGGTGGTAGGATAACAATTTGAGCTTTAGCCAATGGGACGTTTAAAATGTTTTTCCTGCCTATTTGATCCGGCTCTCGGAATGGCCATACCTTGCAATCATAAAAAACATCAAATTAAAAAAAAAACGGTTAAGCAAACATTTTTGAGTTGTATAGCAAAAAATAATATTTTTGCAAAAATTTTGTTTTCATAAAAAGTCTGATAACTCAGTAAAATTTTATTCGATTTTTGAAAATAAACACTCGTTTTACTCGTTGTTAAATTTGGTTTTAAAATCCATTTAGGCCTATTATGGTTTTCTTATAAAATAGTGGTGTGTTGAGTGGGTAAATACACACAGATCTCTTAAGGTTTTTTTATTCGCATACTAGCCGACCCGGCGATCTTCGTCCCGCCAATAATTAGATTTTTAATTTAATCGTTTTGGTCCAACATTTTCTCCAACAGTCCACGATTTCCATTGGCAAATTCATCGGCTAAGATTATGGTTTGGTGGTCGTTTTCTGCCTTAAATAAACTAACAAAAGTGTTATGTCCATGAAGAAGGTCTCCGGCGGCAACAATGATCCGGATCTATAGCGAATTTGCCCTAGAAACTTTATCTTATAGTTGGTGGCAATTTAAAAATGGGTGCGTATCCTCGTTCAACAGAAATACAATATACATACATACATAGACTGAGATGAAATACCTTAAAAGCCAGTTTCACGAAAGCAATTTAAGTGAAAAATTACTTTTTTCTGTCAGGTTCTATATAAAATTCAATTAAAAATATAAAGCTTCATAAAATTGCTTTTATTAAACTGGCTTTTAAGGTATTTCGACAGGTAGTGGTTTGAGATTTACCACTGCACAAATCAACCCTGGTATGTCCGAATGAAGCTTTAACGCATAATAATATTGGCAAATCACATCCATTAGTCAATCGTAATACACGAGAGTTCGATATACTCAATGGTGCAACAGGTCGATTTAGTCTGACATTCACGGCACCTTTTATCACTTGTCGATTTTTAGTAATAACTCGACCTCAGCATCACCTCACATCTCTTTTTGCATTTGGGCTTCCTTTACCGTTTCCAATACATGTTTTGAACATTTGTCAAACCGGATCATTAAAACAAAAAGATTTTTAGTAATAACTCAACTCCAGCGCCTGGCGGGTTAAATTGTGAAACTAAACTATCCAGAGACTCACTCAAACAAACACACACAACTTTTTTGAAATCCCTCCAGCCATTTAGGATTTCACTCACAAACATACCTACAGAAGAATTATATACACATTCAAAGATAAGGAAAAGTCACTTTGCCATGCCCTCTTTTCAAAGAGCCTACTTTTCTCCATGAGTATGGGATTAATTTCACATATCTCCATACGAAGTTCAAGTACTGTACCATGAACACTTCCAGAGATATGCAGTATGAAATCCGGCTTGTATGGTAGGTGCCACGCCCCCTTTTCCAATAGCTCCATATTTTCTGAATGACTATGCGATTAATTTCATATATCTCCACACCAAGTTCCAGTACTCTACCAAGAACAATTCTAGAGATATGCAATAAGAAAAATTCGACTTGTATGGGAGGTGCCACGCTGGTATAAAGTTCCAGTACTCTACCATAAACACTTCCAGAGATACTTCTTATGAAAAATTCGGTTTATATCGGTCCGAATATATATATAATAGTCCAAAATTTTATTCATGAACATTTCCAGAGATATACAGTATGAAAAATTCGGTTTGTATATGAGGTGCCACGCCCTTTTTCCAATAATTCCATTTTTTTTCCATGAGTATGCGATTGATTTCATATATTTCCGTACCAAGTTCAAAAATTTCTCCAATTTTTTTCAAGAATATGCGATTGATTTCATATACATAGTATCCCCATACTAAGTTCCAGTACTCTAGCATGAACACTTCGGTGTTCGGTGAAAATTCGGTTTATATGGGAGGTGCCACGCTCCCTTTTCAAATAGTCCGAATTTTTCCTCATGAGTATGTGATTGATTTCACATATCTCCGCACCCAGCTCCAGTGCTGTACCATGAACACTTCCAGAGATGTGCAGTATGAAAAATTCGTATTGTATGGGAAGGCCCACGTGCTTTTACAATAGCTCACATTTTTCTCAAGAGTATGCGATTGACTTCATATACATAGTACCTCCATACCAAGTTCCAGTACTCTATCATGAACATTTCCAGAGATATACAGTGTGAAGTGCCACGCTCCTTTTCCAATAGCTCCAATTTCTCTCCATGAATATGTGACTGATTTCATATATTTTCGTACCAAGGTCAAAAATTGTACCAGGATCGCTTCCACTACTTACTTTAGTTAGGATTAGACATGGGTTAGCCAAGGCTTGGAGACATGGGTCTCTTAAAAGTAATAAGGGATTTAATTTTTTTTAATTTTGAGTTGCGTCGTTATTGTATCATATTATTTTTAGTAATAACTCGACTCCAACGCCACCTGGAGGCTCTTTTTTTTGCAATGGTATTGCTTTCCCTATTGCCAATACATATCTCGAATATGAGGCGAATCGGACCATAAACACGATTTTTAGTGATAACTCGACTCCTACGCCACCTGGCGGCTTTTTTTGCAGTGGTATTGTTTTTCATATTGCCAATACACATCTCAAATAGGAGGCGAATCTGACCATAAATACGGGTTTTACTAATAACTCGACTCCAGCGCCACCTATTATTCTGCTATTCGGAAGGTAGACAAATTCAAGAAACAAATATCATAAAAATCGGTCCAGCCATTTTTGAGTTATAAATGGTGTAACTAACATAACTTTGTTTTATATATATAGATATATCGTCCGAAAGGCCCAAGTTTCATCTTTTCAAACCCCGCAATAAACCGAAACTCGGTTCATACTGAACTAAGTTACAGGCTTATAAGTGCGCAAAAGTACGAAAAACCAGTTTTTAACGGTAAATCAAGATTTTGGGGTGATTGGCAAATTTCATATTTAGGATCTTGTTTTACTCGAAAATACCTACCAGAAAATATACATAACTTCCCAGGCATTTTTTGGTGTCGCACAGTGTTATGCTAGATTCTTCAAGTGAAGTATGAAAGTCAGGAGGATACATCCGACATTTTCAAACCCGATGGAATTCCCATTACTTTTTATTAAATACAAGTAATTTTTAAGCAAAAAATAAAACCGACTTCAATTCTCAAATAAAAAAAAATATATAAATATATATATATATATATATTGATCCAATGATCGGTTCTAACCAGATTATTATGGGACTACCTCTGAGACCCTACCTTTCCGATGCAAGAATTGCAAGAATGCAAAAAGAATTATCGAAATCGGTTGACGTGGTCCAAAGTTATGCGGTATTCCGACGAACTGATAACCTCCTCCTTTTTTGGAAGTCGGTTAATAATGTTCCCATTTTTAAATTCAAGTACTAAATAAAATTAATATAATTAAAAACTACTAACTTGTCAATTGTTTTATTTACCGAAATAAGTTAATTTACTTACCTGGTTGTTTCTTAAAATTACTTGACATCCGCATTCGCATCCGCATCCGCGGAGGTCTAAAATTCCACATTCGCAACATCCCTAATACATATGTATGTATTTAATTACGCATAAAAACCCTGCTGCTATGTTTTTTTGTACGTAAGTGAGCGCAATATTAAAAGCAGCCATACCATCTATATTTATCGCATAGCTCGAGAATGGCTGAACCGATTTTTTTTTGAAATTTCGGACACCTGCTGCAGACGTTCAAAGGATGGTTAGGGGCAGCGTTGCCAGGTTGACGTTTTTAACGTCATTTGGAAGTTTTTTGTATCCTGTTGACGTTTGGACGTTTTTTGTGTAAAAAAATTACGTTTTTTAACTTCCCAGTAATTTTTCTCTATGCACAATATATTCAATATATAGCGTACTATTTCCTTGTAGAGTAAGTACTTACGCTCACACTTTCGGCAAATTTGTTACTAAATATTGTAAGTAGAACTGATTTTGAATTGTTTTCTTAATAAATCTTTACACGCTTTATTTTTGCAGCAGGTGCCTCAAATGATATTTATTCTTTGAACACATATGACTTAAATATGATGCAATCGAAGCGTACGCGCATTTTTTTTTTTTGATTTTTGGACTAAGAATCCCGCGTTCAAAGGCTGGTTGTGTAAACACCTGAGGTTACAAGGCTTATTACAATGTTTGCAATTGCATATTAAAAGCCAAATCAGAAAGAGCTGATCTATTGCAACACGCACGCTCGCAAAAGCACTATGTTCCTTCTTAGCAGAACGTAATTTCGAATTTCGACAACCGACCACCTAACCAAATGTCTACAAGAAAAAAAAATATATTAAAAATCAACGCGATACTTTAGCAACTTAAAACTTGCACATTATTATCCTGGAATTTAATGGACTGTGAAACTGCATACTCAAAAAAATTCTAAAATCTCTGAATATAAACTTGAAAATCTCACTGAAACTTTGCAGATTTTTTATAAGTTTTGCACAAAGTTTGAAATGCGGATTTATGTTGTGTTAGTTATATAATGAGCTAGGTTTTTATGAAAAAATAATAAACATTAAATAAAAGAAACAGCCAAAATCGATCAAAATGTTGATAACTTAATCAGCTGATCACAAGTGTATGTATAAAATGATTTTTATATTAAAGATCTCAAACCAGTTTACAATAGTGGTATTCACCAAATTGTTGTCAACAGTCGTTGCTTGAGCTCATCTGCTGTTTTGCCAGAGTGCCAGGCCACTTACTCACTTTGGTGAATACCACTAATAACTTTTAAATGTGCTCTGTCGAAATGACATTTTAATATACCTTCCATACATATGCATGTACCTTTGTATACAATAAAAGTTTAATAAGAACGATTCTGTGTGCATACATGGAAAATACGTTTTTGGGTAGGAAATGACGTTTTTTCAGACCAATAGGGACGTTTTCTCATGTCGAAAACCTGGCAACACTGGTCTCGATATATAAAAGGGGCGTGGAACCTCCCATACGAACCGAATTTTGTATACTCCATATATCTGAAAATGTTCGTGGTAGAGATCTGGAAATTGGATATATGAAATCCATCGCATACTCTTGGAAGAAACTGGAGCTATCGGAAAAGGGTGCGTGGCACCTCCCATACAAACCGAATATTCATACTGCATATCTCTGAAGTGTTCATGGCAGAGTGATGGAACTTGGTATTAGCGCATATGAAATCGATCGCTTACTCTTGGATAATAATTTGACCTATTGAAAAAGGGGGCGTGGCACCTCCCTTTCAAACCGAATTTTTCATACTGCATTCCTCTGGAAGTGTTTACGGTAGAGTATTGGAACTTGGTATCGGGATATATGAAATCCATCGCATACTCTTGGAGCAAAATTTGAGATATTGGAAAAGGGGGGCGTTGCGCCTCCCATACAAACCAAATTTTTCATACTGAATATCTCTGGAAGTGTTCATGGTAGAGTACTGGAACTTGGTGTGGAGATATATAAAATCAATCGCATACTCTTTCAGAAAAATTAGAGCTATTGGAAAAGAGGGCGTGGTACCTCCCATACAACCCGAATTTTTCATACTGCATATTTCTGGAAATGTTCATCGTAAAATTTTTGAACTTGGTACGAAAATATATGAAATCAATCACATACTCATGGAGAAAAATTGGAGTTATTGGAAAAGGGTCATGGCACCTCCTATACAAACCGTAATTTTGATTCTGTATATCTCTGGAAATGTTCGTGGTAGAGTACTGGAACTTGGTATGGAGATATTTGAAATCAATCGCATGCTCATGAAGAAAAATTCGGACTATTTGAAAAGGGGGCGTGGCACCTCCCATACAAACCGAATTTTTCATAATAGGTATAAAACAAGTATACCATACAAGCCGAATTTCATACTTCATATCTCTGGAAGTGTTCATGGTACAGCACTGGAACACTTCGTATGGAGATATATAAATCAATCCCATACTCATTGAGAAAAATTGGCTCTTTGAAAGGAGGGCGTGGCAAAGTACAAACGTACTGACTTTTGCTTACCTTTGAATGTGTATATAATTCTTCTGTAGGTATAGTTGTAATTGAAATCCTAAATGGCTGGAGGAATTTTAACAAAGCTTGTTGTGTGTGTTTGGGTGGGTCTCTGGATAGTTAGTTTCACAATTTAATCCGCCAATTGGCGCTGGAATTGAGTTATTACTAAAAATATTTTTTTGTGATCCGATTTGGCGAATAATCAAAACTTGTATTGGAAACGGTAAAGGCAGTCCAATTGCAAAAAAAGACCTGCCAGGTGGAGCTGAGGTCGAGTTATTACTAAAAATCGACAAGTGAGAAAAGGCGCCGTGAATGTCAGACTAAATCAACCTGTTGCACCATTGAGTATATTGAACTCTCGTGTGTTGCGATTGGCCCAATGGATGTGATTTGCTAATGTTATTATGCGTTAAAGCTTCATTCGAAGAAACCAGGGTTCAGTCGTGCAGTAGTAAATCTCAAATCACCACCTGTCGAAATACCTTAAAAGCCAGTTTCATGAAAGCAATGTAAAGAACATTTATTATTTTAATTGGATTTAATATAGAACCTGACAGAAAAATAATCATTTTTCACTTAAAGTGCTTTCGTGAAACTGGCTTTTAAGGTATTTCATCTCAGTCTATGTATATATATTGTATTTCTGTTGAACAAGGATGCGCATCCATATTGAAATTGCCACCAACTATAAGATAAAGTTTCTAGAGCACAGTTGCTATAGACCCGGATCATTGTTGCCACCGCGGAACTTCTCATGGACATAAAACTTTCTTTCGGTTATTTAAGGCGGCAAATGACCACCAAACCATAGTCCTAGCCAATGAATCTGCTAGTACAAATCGTAAATGTGGATTGTTGGAGAATATGTTGGACCAAAAAGTTAAAACTAAAAATATAATTTTGGGCGAGGCGAAGTTCGCCGGGTCTGCTAGCTCGATATATTTGTCGAAGTGAAAGTCATATGTAGGGATGCAAATTTTGTAGAGGTTTTAGGTGAAATTCAGTGAAAGGTCCTTAGAGAAAAAGTATGGGTTCCATATTAAAGATTCTGTAGAATTTATTCTACATTCTGTAGAATTTAAGCGGATTCAATGGTTTGGTGCATAAGGACTGGTAAGTATTGAAAATGTCCTTTTAAAATTGTATCCTTGAAATTCGCAATATTTTTTTTTGAAAAAATGATATGTTAAGGACTTGTATAAAGTCGATAACATCCTCGAATTTGGTCAGCTTTGTCAGCTTAAAAAATTTCCTATTCGTCCTTGTGAATCCAAAAAATTTTATTTTTTTTTTAATTCCAAAGAAATTTGTTTCAAGTTACAAAGTTCTTTAAAATAAATCCTGACGTCAGAGAGAAAAAATAAAAATGCCACTTTAAATAGTAAAGTACGTTTCAAACCCATTCATTCATTATTGATTTTGTGGTGGGAGAGCTTCCCAAACAATATAGAAGAAAGTTTTTCGATTTAAGTTGCATCCCGGGATTGTGAGAACGATATCCTGAAAATTTCGGGATCGTAAAAAACGAAAAAATGAACATCCCGAGTATATACCGTTATGTATAATGTGCATGCCCAATTAAATATATAAAAAAATACATACAGTGGTCAAAAAATTAAAGCCGGAGTACTAATTTTGGTTTTTTTTATACATATAATTAGGTGGTATTATTAGGGAACATTCCCTTAATTACGTTCCTGTCTTGGAGAGTTAGAATGGGCCTAGATCCCGAAAATATGCTCTCGAAAAGAGACTAGTAAAATTAAAACGTTGATACTGAACCATTTACGCATTGTCATGGATTGGAAATTGTTACCAGGGGCTTCTGGGGTTGCTAATAAATGATCTGAAGTCATTTTTCCAAAACTCAAAATGGCGGATCCAAAATGTTAAGAAAATTAAAAATGAGAACATCAGCGTTTTTATAACAAAAAAACGACCAGCGGGACCTCTAAGAAAACCTTTTTTTTTCCAATAAAAAACGCGTTTCTCTTTTTTTATCACAAATAACAACAATTTGAGGTAAGGTTTATGAATTTTCAAAAAAAAACTCTACTCTACTCTACTGCATACTCAGAATCTAATTAAAAAATCGAAATTTTTACAAAGATTTGTTGATATTTTTTTTAATTGCATAAATTTTTAAGGCGGTGGCACTCTATTGGTACATTTGTACAGATTTGGTACAAAATAAAAATACTGGGAAATTTTTTTTGTAGTCAAAATATTGGTACAATACAGCAATCTTCTATTGAAAATTTTCAACAAATTGATGTTCGTGATTGGGATAAAAAGAAATATTTGGGTATTCACACAATTGGGATAGGATTTGCACCAAATTTCGGCAAATACCCAACCGTGTGACACTGCCTTTAAACTTGTATCAAATCAAATAACACCAAAAATAATATTTTATAATTTGTCAAAATTTGGTGCGGCTATAATTTTTTCGACTGCTGTACATAAGTTGACTATGATTACTCGGCCGTGCAATCATAGTAGCACAATGCCACTAATATTTGACTTACAAAGAAAATATGGGCAGGAATTCCAAAATTTCAACCCTGTTTGTGTGAAATGTTTTATTTGTATCAGTATTTTTCTTTTAATCAATCTATGTTGAAATAAAAGTTAAAATAAAAAAATATTTTGTCAGAAAATTGAATTGACCATAAAACTGTATACTCAAAAAAAAATAATTCGGAGAAAACTGTTTGAAATTTAGATGAAGTTTTTTAAGTGTTCTACACAATCCTTAGCTTAGGTTTATATGGTATTTGTTAGGGAATGAACTGCATTTTAATCAAAAATTTCTTAAAAATTAATAAATAAACATTAGTGGCTAACAGTATCATTTTGAATTTGGTCCAAAAAGATATGCCCAACTTTGACTTTTTAAAGAATTTAATTCTTGTGAACGTCGGCCGCTGTGGTGTAGTGGTAAGCAGTGCGCGCTTCCACTCCGCAACGCCTGGGTTCAAACCCTGGTCACAGCAACATCGCATAAATATAGAAAAAGGTTTTTTCTTAACAGCGGTCGTCCCTTGGCAGGCAATGGCAAACCTCCGAGTGAATTTCTGCCATGAAAAACAGCTTCTCATCAAAATACAATCGCCGTTCGGAGTCGGCGTAAAACTGTAGGTCCCTCCGCTTTGTGCGACAACATCAAGGTGCACGCCACAAATCGGAGGAGAAGCTCGGCCAAACACTAACATATGTGTAAGCGCCAATCTATTATTATTACTATTAATTCTTGTGAACGCCCCATACTCTCTTTTCGTTTACACTTGCGACAATAGTCGTGTTTTCTTTGGTCACCGAGCCCAGTATCAGTAATTTTATACTACTAGCACGAGCATTAAGAAATTTAAGAAATGGCCTCACTAAATGGGAAAAAAATTATATTTAGACGAGGTAATATTCATTTAAATATATATCTAACCTGCAAATTTTTTATACGGATCCAGATTATTGCCAAAGAAAACACAGCTAGAGTTGCGACAGAGTTGCATTGGCTTCAGTTTATGAAGTTAATTCAGTGCAATCGCTGGAGAAATTTTTCAGAAATGTGTAAACGGGTTTCCATAAAAATCTTGACAGGTAATTTATAAGTTTATACGATTTATAATGCATTTATAAGGTTTATGAATACCCTTATCATATATTTTTTTTAAACTATATATACTTCAATAAATGTTCATGTGTTATTCAAACATTTACATATTTATGTACATAAGTTAACAAGAAGATGTAACTACATCAATAATTATGTTCGCTTAAGTACCCGAATCGAGGTACTTAAGCCGGTTCTTTTGAGTACCCAACCCGCCTTAGTGCCTCAAAAAGCTAACATTTTTGGTGAGGTACTTAAGCGGGTTTTACTGTAAATTGTAAACCACTTAATTTAAATTTTTTTTATACCCGAGCACACTTGTGCACAAGTGTATTATAACTTTGTTCACATAACGGTTGTTTGTAACAGGCAAAACGAATCGAGATAGGTATAGACAAATGTATATATAAATGATCCGTCTGTGCACACGATAACTTGACTAAATTTAGATATCTTAACGAAACTTGGTACGTACACTACTTTCTGCCATAGGACGGATGGTATTGAAAATGGACAAAATCGGACAATAACCACGCCTACCTTCCATATAACTGTAATTTTCAGAAATACGAAAACTGCGATATTTTAGTAACTACTGAAGATTATTCACTCAAAATTGATATTTACAATAATTTTTGGACGAAAAATAATATTATAAATTTTTGGAAAATGGGCGTAGCCACGCCCACTTATGGTTACGTGTGTAAAGCTTGGTAACCGCTGCACCAATTTCTTCCAAACTTGGCACAGTTTTTAGCCTTGCTACAGCATAGGGATGGAAAGTTTTGAAAAATATTCGATTCTCGATTCTCAAATCTTATTTAATCCTTACGATTCTTGGAATCGAATAATCGACGGCGAGATTCGAATTATCCGATTCTAATCGATTCTTTATTTCAATATTTCTTTCACGTGAAAAATCTATAAAAATGGCCAGTTATACCCCTGCAAAAATCGCGACTACTCCATGCATGCGTTTAAAGAGTACTCCCTATGGACTAAGGAGTACTCCAAAATTAACCACAATTCATATAAAAAAATATGGTCCAATTAACATTGCGATGTCCTAGGGCAGGACCATATACCCACAAAACTACTCCAACATATTTAGAATGGCATTGTTGTTATATTTTTTCGTTTGTACACGCTTTTGTTCTTCACTTCTCAAATGCTTTTTCGAAATTAATAAAAACCAAGACAGAAATTAAAAATTACATGTTGCCTCTGACGGCATTCGACCCCGAACATGCTGGGAGCTAAGAACTAACAGCGGGCATCTCTACACGTTCAGCTACAGCCATATATGCAAATGTGCTTTCAAATGCTCAACTTCAATCACGTTTCGTTAAAACACGAGCAGTGATCGGATAACAAACAATAAGCTGGCGCAGAGACACGAGTTGGTCCGCTACAGCATGACAGAGGAACACTTTTGTAAGTACTCCAATTTACCACAAATAGACTACATGGTCCAACGATTTTTGCAGGGACAGCCATCTATCAAAGCTACTAATGCTATTACAATGAATCAATTAAAATTATTGTAACAAGAGTTTTAATTAAAAGTTTTAATAGTAAATTTGTGGAAAAATGCATCATTGGCTATAAAATTTGTGATTGTGATTGTTCCTGGCTACTTCAAACTTGCACTTCTTACTAAAATTTAATGAACTACAAAAATGCATACTCAAAACTTTTCTACGAATTCTAATTAAAAAACTCCAAATTTTGATGACTCGAAAACTCCTAATTTTCATAAAATGTTTGATATTGGGGCTTGCACACTTTTCGTTAGATAATGAACTATAATTTCATAAAACATTATGAGCGTTAAATAAAAAAATAAAAAAAATATTCGCCAGATTTCGACTTTCATTGTTTTGTTATTTTTAGTAAAATACACTAAAACTGTGAATTTAGACTAAATAAATAAATAACAAGTAAGAAGTCTAAGTTCGGGCGGAGCCGAACACTAAATACCCGGCGCAAGTATTAAATACACGTTTTTTCACCTTTCCGAAACCTACCGCTAGATGGTAAGCCGAGGTGTATTAATTTTGAATAAATTAGGGTCCTTAAATTTCGAAATATTGAAGTTGCAAGCATTTCTGAAATTTACCGTTAGAATCGATTCTCTAAAATCGATTATTTGGAGAAGAGCTTTGATTCTGGAGTAGAATCGGATTCGATTTTTCCATCCCTACTACAGCATATAAAATGGCAGAAAATTTAAAAAATCGGACAATAACACCGCCCCATACAACGGTAATTTGGAGAAATATGAAATCTTCGATAAATCAGCAAAGATTAAAGGCAATTTATTTTAAATTGATGCTTGCAACAATTCTTTACCAAGAAATACGCTTATGATAAAATTTTGGAAAATGGGTGTGGCACCGCCCACTTATGATCACATATATGTATCTCGGTAACCGTTCTACCAATTTGTACCAAGCTCGGTATGGTGATTGTGCTTGCCACATAAAAGCAAAACGTTGAAAATTATTGAAATCGGACTAAAATTGAGGCCGCTTTTCGTATAACGGCAAATTTCAGAAATGCTTGAAACTTCAATATTTCGAAATTTAAGGAGGCTAATTTACTCATAATTGATACACCCCGGCTTACCATGTAGCGGTAGCTTTCGGTGAAAATCATATATTTAATACTTACAAAAAATATCTAAAATGGGTATATGATTATTTAAACCTAAGGTATATATTAAATGAGATTCAATATTTGCTTTAGAGATGAAATTGCGACAAATTTGTTCAAACAAAAATTTTAAGCGTATATGCGGAATGTGGATGCTTGCATTTCTATGTTTATATAATTTTTCGTATGTGCTTAAAATAAGATAAAAAGTAGCAAAAAAAATATTTTTAATTGCGGATCCGAAATAGTCCCGAAAATCAATCGATTGTACTTAAATTGCCGGCTGCTTCCGATAGGGCCGAAAATGGCACAATGCACACTCATTTTCCATCACTGATACATACATCCATATCGTTACCTCAATTCGCAAAGGCCCTAACGAAAGCACGCACTTTAAAAAAAATTAATATTGGTAGATTTTTAATACAAAGTTTGGTAGAAAATGGTAGATTTTTTTGAAAGAAACAATATTAGATAGTTTTTATTCATTTAGGATAAATGAAAGCGAATTGAGGTGTGATGATGTTACCAAAGCAGCTCGATTTTCGCCTCGGGGATTCTTAATGTCAAAATGACGTATTTAGTAATTTTTAATGTCATTATGCGTGAAATGTAGTAGTGGCATTCTAGTTTTTGAGCTTCTGCTGTCACCTTATTAAATGAATTCGCCTTGGAATAAGTTCTATTTCTTTATAAAACAATAAAACATTCAACAAAAAACTTACAAGTATGTAGTAAAAAATGGGCCCGAATCATGGCATCCGTGATCGAATGAAAAACTATTAAAATCGAATGAAAGAAAATGACAGCTGTTTTCTCTAAAATACATTTTGAACTGAAAAAGCGACCTCGCTACCAAAAGCTGTAAAGAAAATTGCGATTCGATTTTGATTCGATCACGGATGCCTTGATTCTGGCCCTGTTTTACATTAAAACAAACAATTAATCTGCACTTCAACATTTCTTGATTAAAATTTGCACACTATTTGTTTGGCAGTCCCCCACAAAGAAAGTATTGCAAATGAAAATTATTTCCATAAACAGTTGATAGAGGTGCAATTTCACAAACAAAAAATATTATAAAAAGAGTATTAACAAGTAAAGAAGTATAAGTTCGGGCGAAACCGAACTTTATATACCCGGCGCAGGTATCAACTAACGTTGCTTCAACTTTCTCTATACTACCTTTGCATGATAATCGGTACTGTTTTTCCCGGTTTCAAACTTTTTCGATAATGTGCTGAGGTAGATTTAATGATATAATTGAACCAAGTTTGGTAGAAATTGTAGTCATAAAGTGGTCGGTGCCACGCCCAATTCCTAAAGATCTATAGCAGCCTTATTTATTATAAAGAGGTTGTTGTAAGTATTAACTTGGAGTAAATTAGCGTCCTCAGTTATTGAAATATCGGAGTTTTCGTATTTCTGAAATTTGCCGTTATACGGGAAGCGGTTGTAATTTAGTTCGATTTGAACAATTTTAAACGAATTGCTCTTCCGTACCAAGGTGATTAAGTGCACCCAGTTTGGTAGCAGCTGATAAATCTGTTACCGAAAAATTTCGTAATAGTAGTATTTTGTACCAAAATTGTTCTTCACATACTAATTTTCATTAATTTGGATCCAATATTTACTGAAATATCGTAGTTCTTGAATTTTTCGAAAATACCGTTATATGGCAAGTGAGCGTGGTTACACTCCGATTTCAAAAATTTTCATCAGATTTCTTAGCTTGACCCAACTCTGGCTGGTCTCAACCTATATGGTTTACGACCGCCAAGACTGTCCCCCCGCTCGGTTACTGGACGTGGTGAAAGAGGCCAATTTAAGGAAGTTTCCCGTCGTGGTAGAAGCCGATGCAAACGCGAACCACTTGTTAAGGGGTTCTACCGACATCAACCCTAGAGGTGAGTTGCTATTTGATTTTATACTATCTAACAATCTAGCTATTTGTAATATTGATAGTAGACCCACCTTTGTTACCTCAAAAAGAAAGGAGGTACTAGATATTGCTTTAACGTTTGACTTTTTCTTTGAGAGCATTAGGGAATAGCATGTACTAAACGACCATTCGTTCTCTGATCATAGGTACGTATCATACGAAATCTCTTTGGAATCTCCGGCTCCGGCTCTGTATAGAAACAAGAGACGTACCGACTGGACTATGTTTAGAAAGGTACTATCGAAGTCTTTGTTCAACGACGCTTCTCTCAGTAGGCTCGGCTTACTGTTACCATCTGATGAAGCGGAGCCTCTATTCGCTGCTCATGATGAGCTAGGCTCATCGGAACAAATTGAAGAAGCCGTAGATTGCATTACCAATGCCTGCAATACGGCCTTCTCTACGTTCTGTCCAATTATACTTCCGAGAGGAAAGAGGAAGCCGCACTGGTGGACCAAATAAATCGCCTCTTTAAGGAAGGAAAGCAGGAAACTCTTCAACGCGGTAAAGCGTAATGGTTCTTGTTGTGCTTACAAAGTAGCGCTGAAGAAATTTAAGAATGACACCAGGAAAGCCCAAAGGTACTCCTGGAAGGATTATTGTGATGGCATAGAGGAACAATCCGAGGGTAATCGCTTGCCAAAAATCCAACGAACCCAATGTTTATTCAGAAGCCGAATGTCGACTGAACATCATCCTAAGAGGAAATGCTTGAGGTTCTAATGAGCACACACTTTCCAGGGTTTACTGAGGAGCTTGGAGTTGCTCACATACCTTCTGGATGCTCCTTAGAATATATAGATTTTATTGATGTAGAAAGGGTAGATTGGGATATAAGCCAGCCCTACAATCTCCAAGCATGGTATCAAGACGGTATCTTCCCTGCCGTACTTCGGGCAAAGTCTGACATTCTATGTCCGATTCTTGTCTCAATATATAAGGCTTGTCTCAGACTTAGGCGATAGACCATCCCACGTGAAGGCAAGCAACTTTCGGTCGATTAGCCTTACATCTTTCTTTCTGAAGGTTCTGGAAATACTACTGGACGTGACGATCCGACAGGATATTGATATAAGTAAATTATCTAGCTGTCAGCATGCCTATTGGAAAGGCAGGTCTGTAGATACAGCTTTGCATAGAATTGTTAGCACCACTGAAAAGCCATAGCGTTTAAGGAATATGCATTAAGCGTATACATTGATATCGAAGGTGCCTTCAATAATGTTCTCCTAGGAGTTGTTCTCCGCGCCCTAACTAACCTCGGTCTGGAGCATGGTCTGGTAGAATTTGTTCACCGCGTTCTAGCCAGAAGAACTATATACCCGGAGATGAGAGAGGTATTGCTAATAAGGTACGCAAACTGCGGCACCCCGCAAGGCGGTGTCCTCTCCCCACTCCTGTGGAATCTAACGGTGAATACTCTGCTGTTTCGGCTACAGAGCACAGGTTGTCAGGTAACTGCTTACGTTGATTATCTAGCCCTGACGGCAGTAGGTCAGCACCCCCAAGTTCTATGCGACCTGGTCCAAGGCGCCTTACGCGTTGTGGAAACCTGGTCCAAGGAATCTGGCCTTGGTGTCAATCCAGGGAAAACAACCATGATTCTTTTTGCTAAGAAAATTAAAACCGTCCAGATGCTACTTCCTTCCTTGAATGGTGTTACGCTGGCCTTCTCGAATGAGTTCAGGTACCTAGGCATTGTATTGGGCAGAAAGCTAACTTGGCGGCGCAATGTTGAAGAGCGTTGAAAGAGGGCTATAACTGCCCTGTATGCCTGTAAGTCAGCAATAGGAAAGAAGTGGGGCTTGAAGCCCCACATTTTGAACTGGATATACACAGCGGTAGTGTGTCCCATTCTATTTTATGGCATCACGGTCTGGTGGCCGTCCGTGGAAAAATTTATAATCAAAAACAGACTAACAAAGGTTCAAAGGGTGGCGTGCATCATGATCACGTTGCCCTCTACGCCGACTAAAGCTCTAGATACCTTGCTCCATTTTCTACCTGTGGACCTATATGGTAAACTGACGGTTGCCAGACGTACTGATTTTTTCAGTACAGTACTGATTTTTCAACTCTTGTACTGATTTTATTCATTTCTTCAATCAGTACGCTAATGTCCTGATTTTTGAAAATTTGTACTGATTTGTACTGAATTTTCAATACAAACAAAATACTTTAGGATTGTCTTACGGTTTCTACATAACGTTGGAACTTGCTTAAACTGCACTGTAGAAAGTTAGAAGAAAATAACTTAATTATAGTTGACATGGTTCAAATAATGTTTGATATGCCCAAGAAATTAATACAACAAAAACATCAATCGTTTCATGGGCACATCGCCGGGTCGTTACGCACCAGTTGCGATAATATGATGAAGCTTAAATTATTTAAAAAGAAGGCTGACGTTTTTTGGCGAGCGTTGTTAGTTATCTCAAAAATAACTTTCAGTTTAATAACAGCAAATTTGGATATACGAATGGTTTTTGACTATAACGTAGGCTGCCTTTAGATGAAGCCTTGCTATCTACCTTGAGGCAAGCGATTTTTGAATCACCATTTACACTAGAAATTTTCCTTGAGCAATGATGAATCGCCTAGAAAATCGCCTCATGTAAATTCAGCTTTATAATTTTTTTTCTCAATTTACTGACATTCTAAAAGAGTTTTGCATACAGGACATAGAGTTAAATACCCTTTTAAGAGTCTTTCCATTCGGAAATTCCTTAGGCACTTTTCCACAGTTTGAAAAAATATGTAATTTTCTTTTTTTCAATACCACACTCAAACGAAGCAACTAAGATAATCTTAAGGATAAAATTTGCTTCCTGTCACAAAGAGAGAAACCGGCTTCTAGATAAAATGTTTGAAACTGAATTTCAAATTAAAATTAATTTTAAATGAAATATATACATAGATATCTTTCACTATTTAACCACTGAAAATGGAAATTATCTCATTATTGCTATTCAAAAATGTCATAAGTATAAAATATTTATTGGCTTCTGTGTACAGTGATGTGTATACTCATATTAAAATGAATACAATTTTTATTTTTTATGAGCTATGTTTTATTTATATACCAAAATATTGTTAAAAATAAGTATTCTGGCGTTTTAAAGTATTATCTGTTACTTACATTCATAATTTTGCTATGAAAAAGTGTACTGAAAAGTACTGATTTTTTAAGCATGGATAAGTCTAACGTACTGATTTCGCGCATAAAAAATCTCGCAACCCTAGGTAAGCTGCAGGCAAGTTGTAATGCTCTAATAATAATCTAAATTAAACGCGCTGATCAAGTGGAGTGATACAAAATTTGGGCACTCTAGAATTTTGGAAGATCTTCCGCCTGGCGCCTGGACTACACAGTCCCACCTACTGGACTGAAGAATAATTTCCAACAAGGATCCCCGCAAGGGTTGTATGGGAGGAGGATCCAGTCCTGACCTCCTACTGTGATTCAACAGCCATCTACACCGATGGCTCCAAGTTAGATCTGAAGGTACGAAGTGGGATATATTCGCAAGAGCTAAGTGAAAGCTCAGTTTTCGTCTGCCAGACTTCTGTAGCGTTTTTCAGGCTGAACTAACAGCAGTCTTCGAAGCTGCTAGATGGCTGATCGATTCTCCTATTAATCTACTTTTCTACTATCTTTTCTGATAGCCAGGCAGCTATCAAAGCACTTAATAGTGACATATCTACATCCAAGATTGCCATGGACTGGAGACGTACTCTAAATGAGCTGGCAAGTAGTTACTCTACTCAAGTTGTATGGGCGTCAGGTCATAGAGACATAGCGGGCATCTGTGCTGCGGACGAGCTGGCTCGAAAAGGAACCCTACTGTCTGACATCAGTATAGCTCGTAATGCGGGTACTCCGCTATCTTCTTGTAAACTCTGGCTGCAGAATAACTTTATCGAACGGACAAATGCAAGATGGTCTGCGGAGCCCACGTGCAGTATAGCGAGATACATCTGGCCTAGGTATGATAAGCGTAGCTCTGCCATGTTATTGGAATTCTCACCGGGCACTGCCTTATGGGGACCCACGCTGCCAGGATGGGTTAGCAGCCAAACGATTAGCGAGGAGCATTACCTACGCCACTGTCCCGCTTTGACAAGGGTTCGTCGACACTGGCTCCTCCGCTATTCTTTTGAGTGTCTGGCTGGACTGGATTCCAAAATTATCATACTAATATTATTTTGTACCAAAATTCTACTTCACGTACTAGTTTTCAACAATCTGGATCCAATATTTACTGAAATATCAGGGTTTTGAGTTTTTTGAAAATACCGGTATATGGGAAGAGGGCGTGGTGACAGTCCGAGTTCGCCCATTTTCAATACCAACCTACCATGGATAAAAGGAAACCTACATCCCAAATTTCGTTGAGATATCTCAATTTTTGCTCGAGTTATCGTGTACACGGCGGACGGACAGACAGACATGGCTTAGTCGACTTCTATATTCATTCTGAGCATTTTGTATATATATGTCTATATCTATCTCGATTCGTTTTGGCTGTTACAAATAACCGTTATGTGAACAAAGTTAGTATACCCTTGTGCACAAGTGCGCTCGGGTACAAAAACAGGTAGGGTGGCATGTAACTACGTTGTTTGTGGTATTAGCACTTTAAAATTTTTATTGAAGGTGTATTTTAATCAAAGTCCGACCGATTGTTCGGCCTCGACTTCGGTTTGCCGATTGTCCGGCAATATTTCCATATTTGGATGAACGCTCGGCTTCGAAAAAAAACTAGCGAAGTTTTTGCCGAAGCCGAAAATTTTTGCTATCCAGATTTTTTTTTTGAGCATTTATTTTGAGTAATACATTTACATTTATTTTGAATAATCTGTTTCCTAAAAATGTGGTATTGTAACTTTTTCTTAAAATCAGCTGCCAGCTTAGACTTTCGGAATTTAAAGTTGTGATTGATGAATATACATATAAAATAGTTATTAAAGGTGCTGATATTTTTCAATATTGGAATACTAGCTGTTTAGAGTTACCACCAGCGATCACAGAACAAACTCACTTGGCGAGAACGCAAACAAATTGTTGAATTTAAGTGACGACATCATGGCGGCCGTTGTGGCTGACTAGTTAGGGGCGCGTACTAAGGACCTGGTCCGTACAACTTTTATATTAGAAAAAACAGCGATCGCCCTTCGCCAGGCAATGGCAAACCTCCGAGGATATTTCTGCAATGAAAAAGGTCTTGATAAAATTAATTTGGCGTTCCGCGACGTAAAACTGTAGTTCCCTTAATTTGTGTTAAAATATCAAGACGTACACCACAAATTAAAGGTGAGCCTCGGCCAAACACTTAGCAAAAGTATAGGCGCTATTATTATGTTATTAAAGTTCATATAAAAAAATATATTTGCTACATAACAATCACTTTGCACAGAAACTAAACTGTGACTACAATTATTTTAAGAAAATGAGCATTTTTTTGTTAATACACAAGAGATAAATACATTAATATGTATTTTCATTTTAAAGTAAATCATCGGCTTCGATAATCGGCCCAACGTTAGATCAAAACCGAACGTTCGGCTTCGGCCGAAAAATCTACCTCCGGTTCGACTCTAAAATTAATACATTCTACCAAAATCTGTAAGAAACAAAGTTTTGAAAAAAGTGGTTATTTGGGCCTTTGTGAATCAAGGTAACGATATGTATGCTTGTACATAAATACATTTGTACCAGCATTTTACTGCAAACCTGTATTTGCATATCTACATGTGTACGTACTCAAATGTTTAGTATATTATGACTACGGTGACCATCCGTCCTGTATATACGGGACAGTCCTCTTTTTTGACCCATTGTCCTGGTAATTTATTTATTTTATACGGGATGCCAAATGTTCTGTATTTCTTTTAATGTCCTGTATTTGTCCCGTATTCGGTGTTCTGTATTTCGACGCCTTAACAGCTCATTGAAATGGCATGCCACCAGTTTTAAGTGATGTTGGTATATGTATGATCGTAATTTTCTCCATAAACAGTTATTATTTTCTAACCTGAATGCCTGTGATTTGAATCGAGGGATACATACAGTGACCAAAATATAAATTAGGACTCGACATTTTGGCAAGGTTTGGCTATTTGTCTTTAGTTTTTTAATGTTTATTTTTTTTTTTTTTGTAAGTAAAGCTCTTTCCCTAACAAAATCCATATAAATCCAAAGTTCAGACTTTGTGCAAAAAACTATGAAAATTAATTTTGCAATGTTTCACCAAAATTTCAAACTTTTTAATTAAAATCTTAAAAAAAAAATTGTTTTGCAGTTTTGTAGGTCAATAAAATTTAGTAAAATAAAGTGTAAGTGGAAAGTGCTGCCCATTTGCTTCTCTTTTAAAAAATTGTCGAACATACTTTGTAAAAAAAATGCGTAATATCGTCAACAAAAAAAAACTTCCAAAAATTTACGGCAAGTCCTACCGACTTCAAAATTGCACTTTATTATACTAAATTTAACGAATCTTTTTAAACAAATTTTGCGGGGTAAAAATCTCGATAAAAATATCCTACACATTTGTGATGTTACTATAAGGATGCTGTTTCAGGCATAATACATCTTGGATCACTGCAGAAGGCTTTAAGATATGTAGGTTTTTTTGCAAACAATTTTTAAAATTATTTTTTGTCCCATATTCGGCTCCCATAAATATGGTCACCGTAATTATGACCATACAATTAATGCTTTTTTCTTTGAAAAATACCTGCTGCCGTATTTTCTTCGACACCCGAAAGGGTTAAAATACTATTCCGGTTCAACCACGTGAGAAAAAAGAGGATTTAGCCACAAAGAAACTGTAATTATAACAAACATTTACGAGTAGACAACCTTTAATAGCTCTTCGCAACATGCAAGGTCACCTATTCTTTATGATTAGGGATCAGTTATAAGCGGAGGAAAGGGTTAAATGTAGAAAAACCTAAAATTACTTATTTGAGGAGAAATAGTTTCTAATAAAAAAAGGTGGAGCTAAAGGATTCATAGAAACAGTAAAAAAAATTGTAAATATTCGACATGTATGTATGTACATATGTATGTATGAATGCATGCAGTTACATATTTATCAAAGTATTTATTTAAATATTTGTTGGTACTTTAAAATCCAAAATTCATTGTGTGCTTGCTTGTTTCTCACAAAGCAAAAATAACCAGTAATAGCATTTTCATTAAAATATAGACCGTGTCTTTTGAGGGTCCTGTTGTACATTCATACATATGTACGCTATTATACCATGGTTGCGAAAATGTCGCTTTGCTTAGGTAGCTAGTCGAAGTAAAACGAAGCATGCCAGATAATGAAGATTATATTAAATGACAATACAGGCTATCGTATTTCTACTCGCGAGTGGCCGTTGAAGTGCGTTCTAATGTGCGCAAGTATACTACATGTTATATGCTTGTACATATGTATGTGCAGGTCTTCAGTAGTGCGAATATGCCAACATTATCATTTTATACCTGTTTGAAAACTAAAGGTTTTGGCTTAAACTTTGCAGATTTTCTTAGTCGTTGTTTTAGAGCGCGCTGGCATTACTTAACCTCGTTTTGCCCGCCCATATTTTCGCAAAACCCGCTTTCCCATAAAAACTGTCACTAAAATTGTAAGACAACCAACAGCAACCAACGTTTGGTGGTTTAAAGTTGATGCCACATAAACATAAGCACACTTTCATACGTACATACCGCGTATCGTTATTCTGCAAAACCTCGTAACTGACTTTTGTGCCAAAAATTATATTTGTTCACCGGAAGCTCTGGCATCAAGCCGTTATCCATTCATACTATAAAATGTCGATACTTAAATATAAGAAGCAGAGATAGATAGGGATAAAGAGAATTGTTTTGAAATAAGATAAGTTTTACTCTTTCCAATAAAATCAAGGCAGTCGCACATACGAGGTTTTGCATTTTCATGATACGCGGTTTTGTAATTTAGACGACGATATATACATACATCCATACATATATGAGCTTGCCACTACCTGTCACGCTATGTTCATTATCCTTAGCCAAATATGCCAACATGTCACTGCTTGACGCACGCCAGACGCTAAGCGATGTTTTCAATCGCGTAAGAAACTCACAAAAACTCGACCTTCACGCTATCATTGCACATTTCGTGCCCCTGATCATTAATGCACAATGAAAAGTAGAGCAATGATCCTACCCGAAAATGCTTTTCACTTGAAACTTCCGTCATTCTTAGCTATTCAAAGCGAAAAAACAATGCATTCAACGCCATAGTTTCCAGATCTTTTTGTAAATTATTTTTGCTACCATGACGCGTCGCTTAATCCCTTACTGAGTTTCTAGGAATATCTTTGAAGACGGAAAAGGTTATTTTTATTTGTTTTTCCACTTTAAAATATTGGTCTAAATCTTCTACAATAAGATTAATTTTTCAATACCCTTCTGGGTCATTTTAGGTGCGTATATACTCTAAGCCAGAGGTTCCCAAACCTATTTTTTCCGCAGACTCCTTTCAAAACTTTACTGGTTTCGGTGGACCCTCTGCTCTTTTTAACATATTCCCAAAGCTCCTCAAAAAATGTGAAGATTAAATCCAACGTTTTAATTTTACATCGCGGGTGAGTTCCAAACTAAACTCGGAGTGGCAAAAATAAAAATAAAATACTTTCTTGTGTTCTATTTATTAAAATAATGTTATTACCCACTTGCATGTTTTAAAAACCAGAGCTCGTAAGGCCATAAAAGAACTATTTCGCTCTGAGGAGTTATATTTTTTAAGAAAACTAAATAAACTCACATGTTCGGCTTGCTCATGAATTTGCATGTGATGTATTTATCAAATAGTTTATTTGTGTTGATGGCATCATTTTTATTTCTATCGCACCGTGTTTTAACGTGATGCGAAAAATATTCTGGCAAAAAAGAAAAAATCTAGATAATTCGATGATAAACAAACAAGCAAGCAAGAAGCTCAAGAAGTGTTCCCTTCCTCTTCAAACAGGGTGGACAAATGCAGTTGTCATTTACGCCTATCACAGTCAGGTGAATTGACCTTCTCAGTGAGAGGAAAAACTAGATAAACCTTCTGAGATTTAAGGCAAAATTAGTTTTGCTCACCTGCATCCACTCGGTGGCTCCCAGTCATTGCTGAGCGAAGTATCCACTTAGTTTCTGATGGTGGATTCGGTGGTCGAAGTGGGGAGTGCTATAACTGGTTGCGGATCGAGGAATGCCTGGTCTAAGACAACTGTGGCAAAAGGGTCAGAAGTCTCATTTCCAGGCATTCCCGAGTTGCTCGGAACCCAGAGGAAAGCAAGCTCGTTACTTTACCAACATAATTTAGTCGAAACTTGCATTGCCGAACTAGTTCGGAAGTACTTAGATAGAGGGCTGGCAAATGCCTTAAGTGCAGCTTGGCTATACCTGTAGACACCTGAACTCTTTCCCCTCCACCTATTTTCCACCACGTAGTCTATGGCTTTGGGGATTGCAAATACCTCAGCCTGGAAGACCGAAGCATATTCCCCAAGAGAAATGGTGAAGCTTATCATCATTAACTTCGAAAAATACTCCATATCCTGACCAGCATTCCCCCTCAAGGAACTCTCTCTCTAGAATCTCTTCAACAAAGGTAATGAATGGTGGCGTACTATCCTGTAGCATTGAAAAGACGCAAGTGCTCAAATATCTGCCGCCGGAAATTTCCGCATCGCCTCACTCAGTGTTATACCAACATTCGTTTCTTTTTAGTCTGCAAGTGGCCTTTAAGCCTTTCCCACGTATGATGACACAAAGTGACGGTAAGTTCACCAATGCGTCAAGAGCACTATACACCACTCAAAAAAATTAAAATTAAGTAAATAGGTTAACAAGAAACCATTTTGGTTTCTTTACTATCGAAACCAGATAACTTTTCATGGACGCCCACTTACAACTCGCGGACCTCCATATTTTTTCACGCCAGCGTATACCCCCGGACCCCTCGGGACTACCTGGACTGGAAATCACTGCTCTAAACAAACTTTCCTAACTCTATAGCTTCCCTGCAGGGAAACCGCGGACTAGTGAATAAAATTTCTTGTCCCGTACTAGATTTTTATCGACAAAAACGAACCAGTTCGATAGAAACTAGATCCACACCAGTTCAAAATCAGCGAAATGTGGTACTTGTAAAAGCTATTTTATTTCACTTTTTTCCATTAGAAGTCTGTTAAGAATTTATAACTGGTTCGGAACTATAGAAAAAGGAATGCAGAACGAACTTGAACATATCTGTCGAATTTAGAACTAGTTCGCAACTATCGGAAAAGGAATGCAGCGGGGGCTTGTTTACTTTACACAGATATGTGCTTGGCGGCCTTTTCGTTCAAGTTCGCTTCAATTCTGCACTTCGCAGATGCTTTTTCGTGGCTTGGTAATACAAAACTAAAACTTGTGTTAACTTTTTAACATCTTTAGATCTTCTGGAATCTAACCAATAACAGCAAGCACCTCTGCAAACTCTTCTACAGCCAAACTTATGTAAACGACAATTCTTACAATCGTTCAAAAAAATTTTATTTAAAATTGAAAACACACTTCTTTGAAAATAACTTAAAATCGCACACATGGAAGAACCCAAAAGATTGAAGAATCATGATACTTTTTTCTTTCGTCTGACGATTTTAGAACTGGTTCGGAACTATAGAATGTAGGACTAGTTCGGAACTATCGAAAAAGGGATGCAGCGCGGAACAATTGACACTTCGCCATGTTAAATTCGCCAGTGGTTTGCATGCAAAGAGATTTATCGCGAACCAGTACTGGGCATAAATTTACTAGAAGCGCACCAGTTCAAAACTAGAGATTTGCCCCACAGGGTTAAGTTAGGGAAAGTTCAACGGGAGTGCATGCATACAAACATACGCACATAAGCAGTACCTACATGCATGTACTTATACACTTATAAAACAATAAACGGATGTGCACTAAGACGCCACCAAAATATTTTGTTTAAATTCGGTTTAATTCGTTAGTATTATAGGAACCATTTTATTTAAAAAAGGGCTTTTTATTATATCGTCACTACACGCGAATAAAGGCGCGAGCTCAAAAGTTGACCGCGAAAGAAGGCGCATAAAAAAACTTCAGCGAAGAAAGACTCTTAACATAGTTGACGGCGAAGAAGGACGCGTAAACATGTTTTCGCGGTCAACTATGTTTGCGGGTGTAATAGTATGTACATTCCGTAAATAGTTTTTGGGGAATAATGCTGAAGTGACAGTCCTTGGCCAAGTATAAATATATGATAACATGGGCATGTCATTGGCGGTAATCCCTTACCCTTCAAAGCGAAGGGAGAACGCATGGATAAACAGAATCCAGAGGAGCGAACAAAGAATGCCTTACAGAGAAACTAATGTAGAATGCCTAGACAAGTACATACTTATTTATGTTAAATTGAAATCAGAAAATGTCTTAAACTAACCCCGTAGTGTGTCAAAAAATACGGAGAGGAATAAGTTCTAATTTTTATCTCCTCTTATGGTAATGTACATTTGTTTCGCCGAAAGTCAAAACGTAAGTGCTCACATAATTAAGTTATCTTACTTAATTGCCGTAAATTTGCTAAAATATTTAACCCCCACTGATTTATTTTCGCATTTGTATTATATCCTCAGCAATTGATTAAAAATTTCCAAAATGGGTAAGAACAGGAGCTCTAATCCTTCCGAAAGGAAGATCACATGGGAGTGTTTCCAAAAATGTAAGACAGTAGCGAAAGTAACACAGGTATTGGGCTTTTCATGAGGAAAGGTTGTCAATGCTATTCAGCACTACCAAAAAAAATTGAACTTTCGATAATCTACTGCGCAATAAGCCTAGAAAGACAACTGCTTTAGACGATAGAAAATTGGTCAGATTGAGTAAGGCAGAGCCTTTTTTAAACTCCAGGGAAATCGCGGGAAATTTTAGAAGAACATCTAGTTGGGGATTACGCTGACGACTTGGCACTTGCTTGGATATATCAGCAAGATAATGACCCCAAGCACTGCTCTCGGGTCGTTAAAGACTGGATCAATGCCAACCACATTATATGTCTTGAATGGCCGGCGCAAAGCCCAGACTTAAACCCAATAGAAAACTTATGGGGTATCATAAAGAGAGCAGTTGCAGCGCGAAAACCACCAAACAAGGCTTCTTTATGGGAGACTATTAAGGACGAGTGGAGTAAAATCACTCCGCAGCAATGTGAGTCTTTAGTCCGCTCCATGAACAAGAGATGCGATGAAGTGATACGTCAAAAAGGATTCCCAACGAAGTACTGACTGGCATTTATTGAAAAGACGATAACTTGACTTTAATATGCATTTCTTTGGCGGTGACTTAAATATATGAGCACGAGTCATATGGTGAAATATAATATTAAAATTAACTAAAATTAATTCAATACTTTTGAACATGAAAAATGTAAACAAACTTTGAACATGAAATCCGTTCTTTTGATTATATATGCTTTTTTGTACATTTTCAATAATAAATCCAATTCTTTTATATATATTTTTGTTGCTGTATGGTGTAACTTAATTATATGAGCACAAGTGTACATGCATATTTAACTAAGCTTGAAATTGTACTTCCTCGCTCTTGTACTTCACTTCATTGACTGACTTCAAAACTTCGCTGCAAATTGAACAAAGCAAAACATGATTTTTATGCGAGACAAATTTTCACAGAAAGTAACGGTAGAAAAGATTTTTTGGATATTCGTTCTATTTTTCAGCTTACTACGATGCAGCATTCTACTTTGCATTCCCCGAAATGAAGCAAAAAAGCGAAATAAATAAAATATTGTAGGACATTCTACTTTGCATTCCCTGAAATGAAACAAAGAAGGGAATTAAGAAAGAAATATTATAGGACATTCTACTTTGCATTCCCCAAAATGAAACAAAGAATCGAAATAAATAAAATATTGTAGGACATTCTACTTTGCATTACCGACAATGCCTAAAAGAAGCGAAAAAATTCAAACGCATTAAACGCTATGCCTTCTAGAACTAGGGTTCAATCGATACAAGTAAATACTCGATACTTTTCGTTTGATACCAAGTATTTTTTTACTCGATACCTTTTGGTTCGGTATCGAGTAAGTATCGGAAAAAAGTACTTGGTATCGAAAGAGTAATTTCTACTACTTTTATCGTTGCAACGGCAACTCAACAAGTTATTAGAGTTTTCGCGGAAAGTGCGGTCATGTAGTACAGAAAGTAGAAATCGCTTGTCTGGAAAGCATTTAGAAAAGTTGTTGTTTCTTGGCAGTGTGCCCCAAAAGCTATTTTTTTCATAAATATTATATGAAGTGATATATGTAATTATAACTAGTATTGTTCCTCAGCAATGTACCAAAAGAAGCAATACAATTTTTTTTCATAAATAGTTTGTAAATGATGCAGTGTGCTGTGTGCTTATAGAGGTGACCTTATGGATAAGTGTCGGATTTTTATTTTTATTTTCAAATTTATTTTAGTTACTTTTTTATAAAAAATATTGTTCATTCTATGACAAAAACCATGTAAATCCAAGTTTCAAACTTTGTACAAAAATTAAAACAAAATCAAAGTTTCACCAAAATTAAACACTTTTTATCCAGAATAAAAAGTGTGGAATTTTGATGAAAACGTACTTATTATTTACGTTCTTTGATGAAACTTTGTTGGTTTGCTTTTAATTTTTGTACAAAGTTTTAAACTTGGGTTAACAAGGTTTTTGTTATGGAGTAAACTATATTATTTATAAAAAAAAGTGAATAAAACTAATTTGAAAATAAAAACCAAAATAAAAATCCGAAACTTATCCATATTGGGTGACCTATTCACTCATATGACTGAAAAAATTATAACCAATACTGTTCCTTGGTAATGTGCCACAAATATTAACTAAGAATTATTTTGTATTCTTACTAAATCTATATCTATACTATCTATATCTATATCAATTCTATACTAATTATATAAAGAGAAGTCCCTTTTTTTGTAACAGGTAATCTCGCGAACGGCTGGTCCGATTTTCATGAAATTTTGTATACAAATAGCTTTCGGTAACCACCATGTTTTAGGCTAAAAAAATTTTACTTTTTTCGGGTAGGTGGACCATATAGTCCGATTTTCTTAAAATTTAGTACGTAAGTAGCTTTTTAGCATATATTAGCAAATATGACCCATCTTTTCCGGGAAGTGGTCCAGGGACCGCTCTATTCGAAAAAATCGAATTTACGGTCCGATTTGCTTAAAATTCGGTGCGCAGGTAGCTTTTTAGCAAGTATTAGCATATGTGATAAATTTTTTCCGAGAAGTGGACCAGGGACCGATCTATTCCAAAAAATCGTATTTATGGTCCAATTTGCTTAAAATTCGGTACGTAATTAGTTTTTTAGCATATATTAGGATGTGTGGTAAATTTTTTCCGAGAAGTGGACCAGGGACTGATCTATTCGAAAAAATCTTATTTACGGCCCGGTTTGCTTAAAATTCGGTACGTAGGTAGCTTTTTAGCATATATTAGCATTATGATTCATTTTGTCCGAGAAGTGGACCAGGGACCGATCTGTTCGAAGAAATCGTATTTATGGTCCGATTTGCTTAAAATTCGGTACGTAGGTAGCTTTTTGCCTGTATAAGCTTATAGATTCCTGTTTTCCAATTTTCATGCAATTTCGAATATAAATAGCTTTAAGTAACGACCATATCAAGGGGCGAATTCGTCACTAGGCAAGATTTTTTTGCGCCAATCAGAAACAACGGATACTGTCAAAATATAATTATAATATATAATATATCTCAACTAATATATATTTAGAAAGCCGTTTGTTAGTTTTCGCAAGGCTCGAGAGCGGCTGAGCCGATTTTTTTTGAAACTGCCACCTGCCGCACGTGTCCCAAGGATGGTTTTAGGCTGAAAAAAATCTATATGTAAAGGGGGCGTGGCACTTCCCATACAAACCGAATTTCTCATGCTACATATCTCTGAAAGTGTGCATGGTAGAGTTTTGGAAATTGGTATGGAGATATACGAAATCAATCGCATACCCTTGGAGAAAAATTTTAGCTATTGTAAAAAGGGGTGTGACATCTCCCATACAAACCGATTTTTTTTCATACTGCTTATCTCTGGAAATTTTTTGGTAGAGTTCTAGAGTTTTGTATGGAGATGTACGAAATAAATCGCATACTCTTGGAGAAAAATTGGAACTATTGGAAAAGGGGGCGTGGAATCTTCCATACAAACCGAATTTTTCATACTGCCTATCTTTTGAAGTGTTCATGGTAGAGTTCTGGAACTTGGTATGGAGATATACGAAATCAATCGCATACTCATGAAGAAAGAGGGCAGCTGTTGGAAAGGGGGGCGTGGAACCTCGCATATAAATGGAATTTTTATACTGCATATCTCTGAAAGTATTCAAGATACAGTACCGGAACTTCGTATGGAGATATGTATATAGTTGAAATCAAGCCCATACTCATGGAGAAAATTTGGGCTATTTGAAAAGGGGTGTGAGGCCTACAAACGTACCGACCTTTAGCTATTTTTGAATGGATTTTTTTATTCTTCTGTAGGTGTGTTTGTGAGTGAAATCCTCCTAGATGGTTGTACGGATTTTAACGAAACTTTTTGTGTATTTGAGTGGGTCTCTGGATGGTTTAGTTTCACAATTTAATCCGACAGTTGGCGCTGTAGTTGAGTTATTACTAAAAATCTTATTTATGATCCGATTTGGCTAATGTTTTAAATATGTATGCAATACTATTGCAAAAACGTGCTGCCAAGTGGTGCTGAAGTCGAGCTATTACTAAAAATAGCCAAGGGAGAAAAGGGGCCGTGAAGGTCAGATTAAATCGACCTGTTGCACCATTGAGTATATCGAACGCTCCTGCGTTGCAATTGGCCCAATGGATGTGATTTTCAAATATTATTATGCGTTCAAACTTTTAAGGTATTTCGTCTGAAACAAGTATATGTATATTGCATTTCTGTAGAACAATGATTCGCACCCATTTTGAAATTGCCACCTACTATACTGTAAAGCTTCTGGGACATTCACTATAGAACCGGGTCATTGTTGCCGCCAGGGAGTGAAGAGGAAAAAATTTATTTCGCTTTGCGAATAACCGTGCTATGAAGTGCCGCTCAACTGGAGAATTTCAAGAACGGATATAATACTTTCCTTAGGTTATTTAAAGCGGCAAATGATCACCAAACCTTAATCTTAGCAGACAAATGTACCAATGAAAATCGTAAACGTGAATTGTTGGTTAACATGTTGGACCAAAAAGTTTCAATAAAATATATAAAAATTTTGGGCGGGACGAAGTTTGCCGGGTCTGCTAGTAACTTAAATATATACGTTTTCTATACCTGCAAATTTATTGGCTTTTTATTTGATTTTGACATACAATGTTTTAAACCATGATAAGACGTAATCATACGACCTTTTACAACAAAAAAGGGAAGTATCTCTCGAAAGAGAAGATGAAAACAATTCAATTAAGTACTCGATACTTTGCCGATACTGAGTAGGTATCGATGCTTTCAGTCTTTTGAGTACAAGTACTCATTAGAGTGATCCCTTAGTGGTATCGATTGAGCCCTATCTAGAACACGTTACCACTAAAAGCGATTACCGATTTTTTGCTGGAAAGTAGCTCAGAGTTAAATTGTTGTTTTCCTAAACCAGACAATGTCTTGCAGCATGGAAACTGGCTTAAGTTACGTAACGCGAGGGATTTCTAAATTAAGTAGGCACCACTCTCTCTTTTTTGACATTTGTTTACATTTCTTATTAGAATTTGAACATAAAATTTCAAACACGTACATACAGCGGCATTTCTGAGAGTTTTCTTAATTTCATGGACTACTAACACGGTTGGTGCATTTTAGTCGCATATATTTTTTACGCCAGACTGACCGAAACCTCATAGCTGAAGGCGGAAAAAAGAATACATGAATATGCATGTATGTAAGTATGTACATTAGACCACGTCAAAAAAAAGTGGTATATAGTAGATTTGACCGAAATAGGACAAGGGATGAAAAAAGGATAATTTAGGAATTAAAATAATCTGAGCCTGCATTATACTTATCCTTATACCGTGTCCCCACCAAAAAGTTAACCATCTCAAATCGAACTTAACCACATCACTAACTATTGCTGTCCACACTGCGGTTTGAGGTTTATAAAACAGTACAAATGTAAAGAACACTGTTCGGCCCAAAAATCGATTCAGGACTAAATTACTGCAAAAATCGGAGCAAAAACCAATTTTCCGTACTAGATTGAATTTTTTATTTTTGTTTCTGACATTAACTGTTTGACTAAAATATTTTCTACTCATGCAAAAAAAAAACGCGAGGCAATATAAGGATAACATATTACATATTTAGGTAATTTTTAGGATTTTAAATATAGTAGAACGTATCTAACACTTAATTTTTTAAAAAGCAAACCTTTTCTACTTTATATAAATTTCATTCCTCATATATTTTTTAACAACTTAAGTAAAGTTCTGCATCCGCCAATTTGTGCAGCCATACATCAAAGAATAACGATGTTAGCGCATTCCTATGAAAGAGTTACTTTTTAACAGTGAAATTTGGCTAACTTTCAATTTGAATTTCAATTTTCAACTGAAACCGGTGGTGAACACTCAAAAAACGGCACCAAGAGGGGCATAGCATGAATGAAAAAAACGGAAAGATTTGAAGTCAAGCGGAGTAGAGGAGTAGATTTCAAATTTTTTCAAAAATCGGAGTAAATCTAATTGATTTTAGTGGAGTCCAAACACTAGTAGGGAACGAATTCTTCACATTTTAACGCTAATGACCCACAGATGGCGGGCAAACACAGGGTTGTATCAGACTTTCGACGTGGTTTCGAGTTGGTTAGCTTTTAACCATCTCAGTGAAATTTTTAAGTGCTGTCATTTTTATATGGCGAAACTACGCTAAATCAAGTGGGTTATCGGGATAACCAACTCAATAGCCATAACTACGTGGTTAGCTTCGGTGGGGACATGGTATTACAGTTTCGAGCATTTTTATTGATCCTAGAAAATTATATTGAGGAAAGAATTCATTTTCCTACGTGTAATTCCTATGGGAAAACTAAATGCTCGACGGGGGGCCTCTTACAATTGTCCTAGAGAGGGAGATTCATGGAGGATCATTACTATACCAAATGCTAAAATTTGAGTCTTATGCCGGTCGCATTGCGGGATTTTATTTTTTATTTTGAAGCGGTCTAATGTATATACATGTAATTGTTTAAAGTTGATATGGTGCCAAATACAGTTATTTTAATTTAACAAAAATGTTTAATCGAAATTAGTCCCAACTTTCAAAATCAAAACAACTTTATAATACTCATCAAAGGCGACCAACTGTTGCCACTTTCATTAGACTACTGCCCACTTCTCAACTTAGCTCCTTTTTAATATCCGCCTTTTAATTATTGCCGATCTCTCTCTGCTCGCTTCGCCGTGTACGTACGCTGGTTGGGTATTACTGCTTTGTTACCATGATACAAATCTTTAAAGGTAGTTTCACTTCTTCTTCTTAGCCGCCATTGCTTCCATTTGACGTAAACTGTGCTTTTGGCATTTTCTTTTGAAATCGAGCTACCATATTCTTTGACAAAAGTAAAAAAGTGATTGATTACTTTAAAAAAAATATAATTATTTTAAAGAAATTAAAGCTTTTAGCGATGGTAAATACAAAACTGAAGGTAAGTGAAATATTACATCGTGTTCATATAAAATATGCATTTCCTCTTGTTAATTATTGTATTGTTTTTTGGTAAGATGAGCTGCATATTAAGAGCTGCAAAAATAAAAGAAGAAATTGCGAAAAAACTAACAACGTTTTTTTGACTCCCGGATAGGATAGTTGATAGGATAGTTGTGAACCCGAGAAAAAATATATTTTTTTTTCATAGAAATTTTTTTCTGTGCTTCTCGCATCGTGCTTATCTAAAAAAATCGCATGTCACGGTGTTAGTGGTCGAACTAAAAATATATGGTACGTATGAGAATCGGATGTATAGTATATTTCATACCGCCAGGTGCAGGGGGCGAGGCATATCTCTGGATGTGTTCATGGAAGAGTACTAGAACATGATATGTACAAGATATATAAAATTAGTCGCGTGGTCATGCAGAAAAATTGGGGCTATTGGAAAAAGGGGCGTGGCACCTCCCATGGTAGATTACTCGAAAATGGTATGGAGATATGTGAAATCATTCCCATACTCTTAGAGAAAATTGGGGCTATTTGAAAAGGGGACGTGGCGCCTTTCAAACCACTGAAACTATTACGTTTCTTTATAAACATGTACAGTTTTGCTAGGTTATTTAAGACGGCAATAGAAATATGCCTTCTAACAACCACCAAACCGTAATATTAGAAGATAAATGCGTCACTGAAAATCATGAACGTGAACTGTTGGTGAAAATGTTAGACCAAAATGTTTCAATACAAAAAATTTATTTTGGGCGGAACGAATTTCGCCAGGTCTGCTAGTGTAAATATACAAATGTATAAATGAAGCTGCATGATAAAACTAATGTATGCATGCAGATGCAAGGAGCTATACATCATGCGTTGTCACCAGGGATGCCGTTTGGATCTAAATAGATCCAATTGGATACATTTTTAGACGAATTTTTGGGGGATACTTATTATTTCCGGTCAGTATAAATGTGGATACTTTTTTAAATAGGCCAAAATTTTATATTTCCTGTAAAGTTTTTTTCGCTCAAAAATCGATTTTCATTAAAGATGGTAGAAAGCATTACGTTTTCTAAACGTATAAAGAATCGCTACTTAAGCGTGAAACTAAAGAATTTTATTTTTTGTGAACGAAGCAATGAACAAATGAAGAGATCTTACCAAAATAGGTATAAGCGCAATTGCTTTAATTAACTTAAAAGGATGCTTTACGCAAGATCTTAATATACATTCATATCGTCGTTTAAAGTACAAAACCGCGTATCAACAAAATGCAAAACCGCGTATCAAGATAATGCAAAACCGCGTATGTGACGTTGCATAAATTATTTTCTAGAGAGTAAAAACACTTATATTTCAAAATGGTTCTCTTTTTTATAAAGCAATCGCATTTCTGGCTAGTATATTTCACGACGAATGGATAAGGATTGAGTCAAGAGCTTGTGTGAGCAAATCTAATTTTCGGCACGCGGTTTTGCAGAATGACGATACGCGGTTTTGTACTTTAAACGACGATATATATGTATAAAGTAAATTATACTCTTTCTGTAGTAATCTCTTTCATATCACATATTTTTATTTGTTAATTTAAAAAGAAAGAAAATTTTAATGTAGTTTAAAAAACTAAATTTGATTTATTTAAGAAAACTTTTATGAATTTTACTGAAAAGACTTTAAATACACTCTAAAAATTTTTTGTTTATTTGCGCATATTGAGAGAAGTAACCAGTTTCATCTTTTAATGTGTGCAAATTTGCATGCGGTGTAATAAAATTAATCATTGCCTGAAGAGCAAAATTACACATAAAATGTTTAAAATAAAGTAATGTTTATTATTAGTAGGAAATGTATTTGTAGTTTGAAAATTTTTGCAAATTTAAACATTCTGTATATGTGTATTTATGTGTATATCTTAAAGATCTCAAGTTCAAAATCAAATACTGAACAACCTATACGTATATTTATACAGATTCTTGTTGAAAAATAGATACTTTTCAGTAGAAGTTTTACATGCTCTTTTTAGAGTGTACTTGCTATTTATTATATTTACTTTGCAAAATACTTATGCACAAAAAATGTACTTTATAAATTGAAATTACAAATGTTTGATTTTATGCACATGTATTCCAAGCTCTTAGGATAGGTTAAATTATATCTTTTTCATGAAAATGTTTGGTTTTCTTACAAATTATGAGAGGTATATGTAAAAAAAGAAAATTGGATACATTTGGATACATTTTTGGCTTGGTCAGGGATACATTTTCTTGAGACGGCGCGGCAACACTGGTTGTCACAAAGAAGTTTATGCTTCCCTAGAATCCGAAATAAAGCAACATCCTACTTAGCAATTTAAATCAAGCTCTTTTAATATGAACAATCATATAAGTATATTTACCTCGCGTGTTACAACTTATTTTTGAATGAAATAAAAATTCCTTAAATAAATATTAATGCCCGGTTTCACAGTCCGTGCTTAAGTTATGCTCAAATAAAATCTTAGCTAAGCACCGTTTGAGACTGAGTAGTCATTTGCGTTTCACAGTCGATGCTTAAGTTCTGTAAAATGCTATTAAAAAATATGGTAAAACTATGAAAAAGACATTTTTGACAAGTGTCATCTGTAGAAATATTTGTAGTTGAAAGAAATAAATTTATAAGCCAAATTTAAATATTGAAAGCTGAATGGAGCAAAATAATAAGCATTGTATAGGCTTACAAGTATGGAAAGCGCCATTTTGTTTGTTTACATTTGAAAACAGCTGAGATCACCTGATTTTCAATTCTCTCATTCTCCGCACAGAGTTACATTCAAGTTTTAGAAAAAACTTTAAAATGTAAATTGAGAAATATTTTAGAAAAATGTGTTTTTATTCATTTGCATTCAATAAAAAAGAAATTAAAAATGCGTGCCAAGTCTTGCATTTCCAATAATAACGATAAATGTGTACGTTCCAGGCAATAATTTAAAATATTTGTGAAACTTATCGTTTTGCGCTAAAATACAACAATGTGTGTAAAATTCGTTGTCATTGCTTCTGTTTTGAATATCATATTCGTGCCTCCCGGTGGAAAAAATAGGTAAATTTGCATTTATTTTCAAGAAAACATCAGTTAAAATATATTTCTTTCCAGAGCGACATACGGACAAGTAAGATGATAAATTTGTATGATGAATATCGCGGAAAAACTTTTGTATAAAAATTTATATTCTAATTTGCATTTGAATTATGATATCAACAGGGATGATTTGGGACGTATTTTTTGAAGACAATTTTCTCTATCTAATTTCTAAATCTTGAGATTGTTGATTTATTTTAGAATTAAAAAAGGTAGTTTATATTAAAAAATATATTTACACTGGCGGTATGTAAATTGCTTTTATTCCGAATTGAAACGATTTTAATGAATATTCATGGTTACCATTAATAGTAGTATGACAGTTAGATCTAAATGCATATTTGACAAGAAAGATAGAATACAAGATTGCGCCGTCCTGGCGGCGATGACATATCTGTACAAAAAGTAATAAAAGTCGAATTGGATGTTGAAAGAAAATGTGAGAACAGCAAATTTTCTTAATAATAAATTTTTCGATAAGGAACGTGTTTTGATTGTGCTAATTTGTGATAGCCTTATTCATAAACAATAAAGTAACTTAAAAAAGGCTTATAAATTGAAAAATGTTTGTAAGCGGCAATTTAAAAAGCTTTTTAAAATTTTTATTTTTTATTAATAAGGCAATAAAATTATGTGATTTACAATAACTTTTAACAAAGGAAATACGAAATAAGGTGATTTTTGCGGAAGTGGGTATTAGTGAATTTCAGTGCATTTAAAGTTTCTGAGGTTTCGTTTACTTTTAGATCAGAATTGTCAAAATTGAGAAATTCAAAGTAGCGATACAATAATCATAGAAAAGAAGATTGCGCCCTGCTGTGATGATGAGTAAATTTACCACAATGAGGAAGAATATAACAATTAAGTGAAAAAATTTTATTTTTACAAATTTAGTGAGCAGTAACGCGTTTCAAGAACGATATTTCAGACAAATCGTTAAGGAACAACTATTTTTCCTTCCCGTCTGCTTTGGTTTTGGCAAAAAAGTTGATAAGCTCCTGCCGGCGATCAAGTCATTTCAACCATAAAATAATATTATTTGCAAGAACCATTCACTAAAATTGTAACTAACTTTTTATTATTTATTAATTCCTTTTTGATATTCAGCAATAACAAGATGGAAAAAAATTATAAACCAAAATTAGTAATATTTTTATGAATGCAGTTATAAAAGTTCACAGAGGAAACGCCGGAAAACAATGTATTGACAACAACATAAAATTTATGGCAATTTAGATGTCAGCAGAATAATAACTACGATAAAAAAGCATGAGAGAGTGTGCGAGAAACGGTCAACAAATTTCTTATAAAATATTTTAATTTTTGCTGGGTATAAATGAAAACTCAATGAGTATTAAGGAAAAGAAAAATTTGAAAATAATAAACAGAAAAAGAGATGGGTGCACAAAAACTCTAGTTAAATGTTTTTCCCAAACTCTTAAAAAGTAAGCAAGTCGATTTTGTTAATGTTACTTTACATCTATTTTCTTTTTTATGAATAAGGTCATAAGCATGTACCGTTTTTATAAATAAATCTTATAGCAATATGCTATATATTTATTTATACACTTTTTGGCTGGCGAAATATGTAACTTTTCAACTTAATAGAAAAGCGTATTTAACCACATTACTTTTTTTTAATATTGAATGGCGCAACACAACAACTCTTTTTGTTGCATGAAACCCTTGAATACGTGCCTGTCATCTATTTCTTCTGTTTCGACATTTCGGTATTTTGCATTTCTTTCATTTTGACGTCATTCGCATTGTCAGATTTTTGAAATTCGTTTTGGTTCGACATTCTGCTATTTCATAATTCTTTCATTCTCATGTCATCCATCTTCCATTTATTACCTTCCATTGCCGTTCGCATCGTCGAACGTGCCTGTCAAACACTGCCGCCATCATGCTTTTCAGTTTGGCAGGCACGTCCGCTGTTTGGCAGGCAAGTCCGCTGTTAGAAAGAGAATAGACAAAAAGGGGCATAGGATTCCATACTTGTAAGTATATACGATGATAATAAGAGGACACAAAATTTCACCGCAAGCGAGTCGGAGCAGCTATTGCAGCTTGTTGAGAAATATAAAGATTTCATCGAGTGCAAGCGGACGGACACTTGCACTAAGGCTAAAAAGGATGTGGCATGGAGGCATATCGAAGAAGATTTTAATTCGCAGTTCCCATCAGACTGCCTTCGCAGTGATAAGGCAGTGAAAAAGAAATATTTAAATTTGAAAAGAGAGGTAAAAAAGCGAGCTGCAGACGATAAAAGATCTCTTTACCTAACTGGGGGAGGGCCTCCAGCAAAGAAAACTTTAACTGAAATTGACGAAAAAGTCCTGAATATTTTGCATTTTTTTGTGTATGTGACAGCGATGTAATTGCGGCAACTTTAATAGTGAGTATATAAGTACATCTTAATTTATTTTATGATTTTTAAAGTGTATGCTTTTATCAATGCTCTCAAATAGAATCAGCGGCATTGGACGAGGTATCATCAGAAATGTTTGAGGATTTCTTAAATGAGACTGATGTAGAAAATGCAGTGAAAGGTATGTAAAGATTGTTAAATTAATTAATTAAAACAAAATACCAGTACTGATACAGAAAAATTTATCTTTTAGAATCTGATAACTTGGAAGTAGGTATTGCAAACACTCCATGCGTTGAATGATCCCGGCAAGCTATAAACCCCCAAAAATCCAAAATTAAATGTGGAAGAAAAAAACATAGAATTCCGCGAAAACTGCTTGGGCAAGTTTGGAGGATTTGAAATCAAAGTGGACAGAAAAAAAGTTTAATGCTGAGATAACAGTAATCTATGCGGAGCACGAGAAGAGAATATGGTTGCTACAGGAGAGCAGTGATTTGTCAATGAAGTTCATGAAAGAAAAGCATCGCTTGGAAATGGAAATTTTGGAAATAGATTTAGAGCGCAAGAAAAAGGAGCTGCAAGGATAAAATAGCTTATCTTTTTTTTTTTAAATATTAGTATTAACTGTAAAAGAAAATATTTAATGAATTACAATGAGTTGAAGTAGTTATCTATTAAACATTTTCTGGTAACATTATTTTTGTTATAAGTTTCAGAAGTGCAATTGTTGGGTACATAAATCATATTATATACAGCCTCTTCAATTTCAGTCGGAAGTTGGGGAGCGACTATGTCTCGATTAATGCAGCAGATGTTGTGTAAAATTGCCGTTGCAACTATGATACTTTGAGTTTTTTCTATATGCAAGCACAGTCCCAGTGATAATACCGGAAACCTACGCTTCCAGACTCCATATGACCGCTCGACACAATTCCGAGTTCTTATATGGGACTCGTTAAGAAGATTTTCTGCAGGTGTATTAACTTGCGTTAAAGGTGTAGTTACGAAGTGGTTATTTTCATAACCACTGTCTGCAACGACAAGTCCAGAACCAAACTCTCCGGACTCTAATCGACAGCGAATCCGAGAGTTACGGAAAATAGTAGCATCATGAGTTGATCCAGGCCAACGTGCAACGATGTCTAAAATGCGAACCTTACTATCACATAACGTCTGGACGTTAATAGAAAATATGCCTTTTCTATTGCGAAATAGCTCCGCATCATCCCCACTTGTATGTATACAAAAAGGTTTTAAGAGCAGTATGTTTTTTGAATTATTTTATTTCAATGTTACCTGGAGAAATAATTTTTACATGTGTGCAATCGATTACTGCAAACACTCGTGGAAATTTGGCCAACTTAAAAAAGTCTCTCTGGGACTTTTGAAGCTTTCTTTCCGTTTTGGGAAATAAATATAATGGTCTTTTAATTTGGCTATCTGGTGCGAAACTACTGTTATAACTCGTGACACAGTACTTTTAGACACTCCAAATAAGTCCCCCACTGTCCTCAACATACTTCCGGTAGCATAAAAGCGGAGCGTAAGCAAAAATATTTGTTCTGGCGATAGTGCACTATTCCTATACAAAAAATGTAAATATCACTGAGTCGCGTTAAGTAAATTAGATTTACCACTTGGTTTTGTGCTCAATTTCGGCTCGAATACAACTTAGCACATTCCAGGCGGTTTCTTTCCTAATCCGAAATCGATCACGGAAATCTTTTTCGTCAAATAACTTAAAGAATTGTGGCCGGGATCTAATTTATTTTGTTCGTCGCATTATAACAACATTCCACAGTTCATCGTATTCTGGATCACTATCAAAATCACACTCCCAATCTGATTCCATATTTTGTTTTTCAGAAAACAATTTCTTATTTTACATATTTTTTCACCTCTGCCAAAAATTCAAAACGAAAATCAGCTGTTATTTAAGCAACGCTTAAGTCTTCGATTTTTACTGCTTAAGCATAACTTAAGCACGAACTGTGAAATACTATTTCACTGCCTTATCTTAAGCATAACTTAAGTACGAACTGAGAAACCGGCCATAAAGTTTCCAAAATAATTATTTGATTAGGTGGCTGTGCTACTCCAACAATTTACGAAAAGTAGAAACGTCAGTAAGCACAGTTTATGTCAAAAAATTTAAAAGTGAAACTACCTTCTTTTTTTGTATCATGCTTTGTTGCATACACATGTTTTCAAAAATATTTTTGAAATCTCAATTTATTTTTTCTTGTTACTGACGGAATTGGCATATGTACAGTTCGCAAGTTAATAATCTATATATATAAAAATGGTGTGAAAAATGTATAGCTCTTTCGTTATCACAAAGGACATGGAATATAAGGGAGCCATACACATAGCCAGCATCCTTGTTTTCTATGATCTTTGGCTATGTCTAAATTTTTTAAGGTCTTTATAATTGTTTGTTAATTTTTTTTTTTAATGAAACGATTCTAACTTGAACTTATTGCAATTATAAAAAATAATACTAATTCCCTCAAAAAAATCATGGATAAAAAAAATATAAACTGTAGATACAGTGACGAAAATATAAATAGGGAAAAGACATTTTAGCATACTTTGGCTATTCCTCTGTTCCTATTCCTTTGCTGTTAATTATTTTTTACGAAAGTGTAGCTCTTTATCTAAGAAAGACCATGTAAGTCAAAATTTCAAACTTTTGTACAAAAATGAGCGAAATTCGACATAGATTCATCAATATTTTGAGGTTTTTAATTAGATTTCTTAGAAACATTATGAATACCGTTGACTTTTGGTAAATCTTTTTATGGAACGTGTTGCTCATTTTCTCAATACAAACAAATTTTTGAACATAGTACACCTTTGGATGGAAGAAAATGCACAAACAAAAAAGTGCCAAAAATCTAGGGTACTTCAGACTTGCCCTTTAGGCCCACTTGCAGAACATCTACAGCTAAATATATAAATACAGAGTTTAGTAACTCAGAGTTAAACATCTATTGTCTTAACTCAGACAATGTCTTGCAGCAAACAAAATCGACAAGTAAACGAAGTTACTGTCGGGCAATTTTTAATTTTTACCTTGTTTATACCGACACATAAAGCGCTTTGACACAGTTCAGATTCAAAACGGAAGCATAAACCAAATTTCAATACGCTCAGAATTTCAAAAGTCTGTTGACTCGATTTTGTTTTCAAATCGGTGTTTTCTTTCTCACATCGGTTAGAAAATAGGTATAAACACATAACTCATTTGACGCGAAGTGAAAAAATGCTGGTTTTAAATTTGAATTATTATTATAATAAATTTGAATTATTGCTCGCTTCCATTTCGGTCAATCGCGTAAATTAATTATTAATGAAATATCGCAAGAAAACAAATTACTTTCGAATACGGTTTCAGCGAGGACGCTATAAAGACGCCGGTATAAACTTTTGAAAGAAACATGTGTTAAGTCAAATCGATTTATTGCAAATGCGGTTCTTACATTGGTATAAACAAGGTACTTGTTGGCATCACAAACCGTTTTTTGTCGTTTGTTTTGAATACTGACATTTTTTTTATGTTCGAAATAAAAATAATATTGCCCAAAGCTCAACAAATATTCATTAAATAATAGCAAAAAAAATTGCTTCAAATTAAATATATGTATGTATGTGTCTAATTGTTCACCATTTGATTTACAAAGCGATATTTGCATTCTTACAGGTATGCAAAACCACACATCATTTAAAAATTTCAAAATGTGCCTAATGGTCAAAAATAGTGCCGAAAAGAAGATGAAAGTGCCACAAAATTAAATTTCTTTTAAAGCGTTCTAAGAGCAATATATTTTTAGAGATAATATTTTTAAAATACACTGAAGTATATAATAATTATTAATTTACTGAATTATTAGAGTAAATCACTTTTATGAAGGATTCCTTAGACATACATATACATAATTTCATAGTAAAATTACGCAGAATTCCAATTACGGAGGGGAAATACGCCGTAATAAAGCTATTCTGACATTTTTACACACATATGAATGTACCTATATGCGAAATAAGGCAGTGAGACATTTTGACCAGTTTCGCCTATCCTTTTCATTGATTATTTTTTGATTGATTTTTTATAAAAGTCTAGCTCATATTTTAATAAGCAATAAGCATATACACAAATCGGAATTTAAAACTTTGTACAAACATTACAAAAATTCAGCAGGTTTTTGCAACAACAAGCTTTGAACTCCGAATTTTTAGGGAGATTCCAAGTTTTCGATATTATGCATTTTTTCCCACATAAAGTGTGTTCGAAAATTTTTTTAAATGGATGAAAATGTATGACACCGTCAGAAAAAAAAAATCAAAAATCATCGGAATATTCCAGAAACTTGCACTTTTATTTAATGGACTATAAAACTGCAAACTTAGAATCTTTCTAAAAATTCTGAATTAAAAGCTTGTTGTTGCGAAAACTTACTTTTCGCACTGCGTATTGCCAATAGAATTCGGCGGTTTGAAAATATTTCTCACGGTCCTTATTCGATTTTTTTTGTGCTTTCCATTTTCACTTTTTGTATTTTTTTAATCTATAATGTGGTATGTGATTTTTTGTTATATATTGTTATTTATGCTAAATTCCTATATATTACAATTGTGCCAAAACAGGATTAATTGTGCCAAAAGTGCCTCTGAGAATGAAAGTGCCAGAAATGGCACTAATGTGCCTACTTTTCCATCACGGTTTTACATTATATTGAATTGAATTTTTTCGCAGTTATTTTACTGCGGTTTCAAGTCCTTAAACTGGCATGGAATCGCAAACTAAACGCGTTGGTGCTCTTAACTTTGCTACTAGAGAGAGCTTGCTTTTGTGCGATTGTATTGAAAAGTATAAGCATATCCTAGAAAATAAAAACGATGGCACTAACCTTTTAGCAAAGCAAAAGGCGCGGATAGAGGCAACGCGGGAATTCAATTCGATTTCTAAAGGATACTGCCGCACCATAGAAAGGTTGCAACAAAATTACAAAAACTTGAAAAAAATGCTAAAAAAAACTCAGCTTCTGCAAAAATGAGTATTCCGAGTATGAATATCAAGCACTTTGAAATTTCTTTTTACTGTAATGCTATTATCTTAATTTTTTTAGTTGATAAGACTACTGTAGTACGGTACGACTCCTGGTCGTTGGGAGAAAGTTGTCAGCAGTACAGGTGCACCGGTGGACGCTTGCCAGGAAGCTTTTTCGGCAATTATCAAGGAGTCAGAAGCGGAAGAAAGAAATATACAAACAAGTAAGAGCAGCGCACAGTGGTCCAAATGCTCAATCTAGCTGGAAGAAAATAAAATTTTCGAAAATCTTGGAAACAACAATTTTGTTTGATTATAAGTTAGAAAGTGTCCACAGTGCATAACGGTATATTTGTTTTGTTTTAATTCGCTGAAATAGCTTCGCTTTATGCTTTGAAAAACAGGTGTTTAGTTTGTTCATACAATATTAATTGCAAAGTTGATCTTTATTTGAAAAAGTGGAGTGGTTATAAAGTAATTTAAAAAGTGTGTATATTTTCTGTGGATAAAAATTATTAAGGTGAAGATATTAGTAATTCTTTCTGTGTATGAATATTTGTTGAATGTGGTAATTTGTTTAGATAAAAATTCGTTGTATCACATGAGGTTCTAGCACGTGGCAATTTTTGCAATATTAAAATTCGATTAAAGTTTTGGGTAGGACTTAATCCGACTTATGCTGTGGTTAATGAATTTTTGTCAAGGCAATTATATCAGCTTTTCAATGTTTGCATAATCAGCTGCCAGTTTTTGCCTAAACAATTTTTTTTTCGCTCACAGTGGAAAATGCCGATAACAAGGAGGGAACTTTACAATGTTTGGTGTAGTACGAAACAGCAAAAAGAAAAAAGCAATGCTGTTTTAGCATATATTTTCAATTATATCGGGGTTCAAAGTGAAGAAAATAATAAATACAGTAAAGATGTGCGGCAATCTGTTTATATTTTTATATCCATTTTGAAAAAAAGTGGACTCAGGCCCATCGAACAAAGCTTGTGTTTGAGAATTCAAATAAAGTTTGGTTAGATGAGATATTTGTTGTTCCAACCAAACCTTCGACAACTTTTGAAGAAGAATTATTAGAGGAACCATCAACATCTAAGCGTGGAAGACCTTCAAAAGAATTTTTCGATCAAAGCGAGAGAGCAAAGCGAACGCACGTAGCACCTTTATTGGAGAGTTGGTCGCCAGAAGAATTAGGGTTTGCTGCTGGAGTAAGTCTCTATAAATCTGGAAAGAGAGATGCTGCAAACATTGTCAAATCTAAAAGCTCTGCTCCGTCAGAAGCGTCCGCAATGAAAAAAAATTAAATTTTTCTTTTAAGGAACCAGTACCTTACACTTTAAATGAGGCTTTAGTTTTATATATTGATGGAGGATACACGAAAAGCACATATAACCTGATGCGTTCGGGTGCAAAAAGTCGCAATGCCAACATCTACCCCTCATACAATAGACTCTTGGAGGCAAAAATGGAGTGCTATCCAAAAGATGGTATCAAAATTTGCGATATATCGGCTGAAGTGTCTTTGCAAAGTTTGGTAGATCACACTACAAGAAGACTTTTAGAGCAGCAAAGAGAAGTTTTAAGGCACTACAAATGCAATGAGCTTTGTTTAGACGCGACTGCTAACACCAGGCGCCTAAATGCATGCTATGT
>NW_023458555.1:73790657-73796418 GCF_013731165.1 Rhagoletis pomonella | reverse complement strand
GCATTTCTGAGCAAAAAGAAAAAATACGTGTCTCCTTAAATTGTTCAAGGAACAATCCCTGTGAGTTTTATCGCAAACTTAAATTCACTTTCCCCCGGCCTGGGTGATTTGAGATGGAATGAGCCATAGATATGCTATACTTTTGTGTATAGTTACGAATAAATAGTATTCTTATGTCAGTTGGAGGACCGATGGCAAAGTGTGTCGACAACCCCCTTTTTAATAAGGTGAGGGGTTTAGTCGGACCTGCCATTGACGGTTGCTATACATTTTATGACGGTGATAGCAACCTCATCAAAGCAGGAGGGCATAATACCTATCGGAGCAGAGTTAAATTTTGAAGGTGACTTACCTTAATTATCTTGAGATTTGTGAAATATTCATTTTAATACAGATGCACTTCCCATACAAGCACCGAAACAAAAAGAGGAAAAGGAAGAATACTTCACAAGTGATAGGGCAAATTTAAAAAAGAATCCTCATTCTCTGTTGGCACGTAAGTTAACGATAACGTTGACATATTTGTAAGGTTCAATAGCATCATTTTTAAGATCTTATTTGTTCACATCTGAAAAATTATCAGATCGAGGGCTTATATTGAACACCCTCTATCTGCCACTTCTGTGGTTTAACTGACTTTTAATACCTATTCAAACTTTGAAATCCGCCGCTAATAGTATATACGTTTAGCAAATTATAAGGCTAAAATCGATACAATCTGCGTCAGGTATCTGTGCATTCCAATATCACAGGTATGTAAAAGCATTTCTCCGAAAACTGCAGATGTAGAACATCGAATACAAGCCCCCAGTATGCTTAAGAAAATAGATGATTAAATATTGTTGCAAATGAAGAAACACTGTGAAGAAAGTTATCACTTTAAAGATATAGAGTGGTGGAAAAATAAATAGGGACACGACACTTTAACAAATTTTTCTTTTATTTATTTAATATTTATTATTTTTTTTAAGTATAGTTCATTATCTAACAAAAACTTTTTATAAAAAATAATAAATAAAAGAAGAATTTGTTAAAATGTCGTGTTCCTCTTTATTTTTCCAGCACTGTATGTACACTGCCGTCAAAAAGTATTGACACAGCTGCTTTTTTACAATATGTATATGCAAAAAATGTTATTGTAATATTTTTCCGAAATTTTTTTATAAAAATATGGTATATTCCACAACAAAAATCATAAAAATAGAATTTCTAAACTTTGAGCAAAATTTTTCAACTTTTTAGAAAATTTTTATTTTTTTAGAATTTTGTTGAGTATGCAGATTTGTAGCCCAATCAATTTTATTGTAATAAAATTGAAGTTCTAAGTAGCTACGAATTACCGTTGGTTTTTGGCAATTTTTTTCACGCAGTCTCTTCCATACAAAAAAAAAATTTCGAAAATAATATATATGGAAAAAATGCAAAACAACTTCAACAAAAAAAATCTCAGAAATCAATGCGATTTTTCACTAACTCCTTGTATTTTTTATACTAGAATTTAATGGGCTACAAAACTGCATACTCAAGAAAATTCGAAAAAAAAAGTTGAAAATTTGCTTGAAAATTTATTTTGTTTTGTACAAAGTTTAGAAATTATATTTTTATATTTTTTGTTGTGGAATAAACCATCTTTTTATAAACAATTTCTGAAAAATATTACAATAAAAATTGGTGAATATATTATGCAAATTTCGCTGTGCCAAAACTTTTTTCCGGCAGTGTATGTAAAATTTCCCTAAATTTTAATTTTCAGGTAAACGAAAATTGCAAACAGCCGCTAAGGAAACAGTAGCCGGTAAATTTAAATTACTAGCCGAGGAAAACATGGCATTGGTATCGGCACAAAAAGAACTTATAGACATTGAGTTAAAAGATAAGGAAGAAATTCAGTAAAACCCGCTTAAGTACCTCACGAAAAATACCCGCCTAGGGTACTTAAAAGAACCAGCTTAAGTACCTCGGTGCGGGTACTTAAGCGAACATAAATATTGATGTAGTTACATCTTTTTGGTAACTTACATAAATATGTAAATCCTTGAATAAAACATGAACATTTAATGAAGTATACGTATTTATTTAAGATTTTTCAATTAAAATACGCTGCCACTGAGATTCAAAATATATAAATATTTTAAGGAACTTTAAAAGAGCACTTAAAAGGGGAAAATTATAGGTAAAATGGTAAATGGGGTACGAAAAATTGGGGTACTTAGGCGGGTTGGGTAAATAAGCGGAGAGGTACTTAAGAGAGGGATTTTCTTCAGATTACATTCAAAAATTCTCATTGCCCAAAAATGTTGGTTACTTAAGCGGGTTAGGTACTTAAGCGGAGGGGTAATTAACCCTCTAGTACGCCAATTTTTTTATGAGTTGAAAAATTCAGGAATGGGTGATTTTAGCACGGGAAATCAAAAAATTGCTGTCCATTTCGATCTGTGACAGTAACTTTTTCCTACAGGGGAGAAAAACCAAGACCGTCTGGAGACGAGCTCTCCGATATACTTTGACGTATTTTCAACTTTCTCTTACTACGAACTGGCAGGCAATGCCGTGTGCAGACGGTCAAAAATGCAAACTGGGTTTTTATATGTCGGCAAGCCGGTCTGTAGACGGTCTGTGTTCGAAAGCAATTTTCTCCATTTCGGATAGTCACACAATTATAAAACTTATATCAAAATACTGTGCTTTTAACTACGAAACCCACTGAATTTTTTTGAATCAAAAAAATTTTCAAAAGAAAAAATTTCTTTAATTACGAGATTATTAAAAAGCAAGAAATAATTAATTTTAACCGTGTTTTCAAAATCTGTAATTCAACTGCAGATTAAAATAAAACGGATTCACATAACGGATTAAAATTTACGTCGCCGTAAGGGTATGATTTTTGTCTAAAGATCGTGCCTTACGAATATAGAAACAAATTATTATAAGTGCATTAAAAAGGTGTTTAGTTAACGACCGTCTGGAGACGGTTCTGCCTACTAGAGGGTTAAGCAGGTTTCACTGTACTAGAACACAGTCGTCTATTAAGAAAAATGGAAATTGAAGAAGCTAAAGAAAGATACGAATACGATGAGCAAGAAAGGCGGGAACATAACCGGATATTGAGACAAATGGAAATAGAGCACCAGAAGAAGAAATTAGAGCACAATGAGGCGATTAGAAGTCTCGAGCTGGATAAATATAGGCAAACTTTGTAAAAAAGGTTTAAATGAAGGCTCTCCGATGTGCACAAGTCCAGATATAAGATCGAATCCTGAAGAAAAAAATATGTGCCTATTCAGATGAAGCTATTAATCGTTATATACTTATAAGTCCTACACTTAAGTTTCTTTGTGCAAAAATAAAAAATAAATGAAAATGGTTTGGACAAACCGCTTAAGTCTAGGCTGAACTAGATGATCCTGATATTAATGTGCTTTCCAGTTTAAATAAGTGTGGCCTATGTTGATTGTGGGTGCAGAGATGAGCTGTGTTAAATATGCCTTACCTCGCGTGAGGCCAATAATTTATAAAGGATCATAGCGAAAATCTATTGCTTTGCATGCATTTGACAAGTAGTAGATCTTACATATATAGTTTCTGTACTTTTTATGGGCAGGAAATCTAATGATGCACTTCAACGTATGTTATTTTATACATTATCCAGTAAAAACTAGTATGTAACAATTTAACTGGAATTTTACCGGCTGGCGGTTTCTTATAAAACTTGCAAGAAAATAGCAAAGTAGGGGAAATTGAGAAACCGAAAATGACAGCTAAACTTGCAAGTTTTACTGGATTGTTATTAGATAAGTTTTTAATAGTACCTATTTGCTGGTAGAAATACAGCTGATGGCATGATGCTGGGTGTAATTCACACTAATAAAGGAATGGTTTGGGGGGCTGTTATAGTTCAAATTTACAAAATAAACCTATTTAAATATAGGAACTTTTTCTTCTTGCCTGGCGCTATAACCGCCTAAGCGATTTTGACTTAGTCCAACATAGCACGTCGGTCCTTTCTCTTCTGTTCCAATTGAGAGCCGGCTCATTTGTCCATGCTTATGAGCCATAATATAACAGCACGGGCATGATGGGTGACTTATAGAGTGTAGTTTTCGTACGACGGGAGATGACTTTACTCCTCAATTGCTTACTCAGTCCAAAGTAGCACTTGTTGGCAAGAGTAATTCTCCGTTGGATTTAAATGCTGGTATTATTAAATCACTTTGTGATTGACTGTTAACGGCGCACAGTGTGTGATTTATGGATTCTACCGGAACTAAAGAAGTAATTTCTGAATGAATTTTGGACGCTGAATTCAAAAATGATAATAGTTTTAACATGCGTACAATGGTTTAGAAGCTACAAAATCTTTTCTGTCATGGCATATGAAAAAATTACATGCGCCCCACGCTTTTCATTTGCAATCTCATAAATGCTTGATAATAACTTTTGCTAAAGTTTCAAAATCAAAAGTTACCAAATAAGTTCTATGGGACTGAGAAATATTATTTTCTAATTTTTAGTCCATTCATAAAAGCGTTGTATATTAAAAAGTGTTTCTTATATTATTTATTTGTACGTCAAACTTGTAGGAGATATGCAACAGGCACTCAAATTCCACGAATGGAGGGAAGATATACCAAATAGATCAGTGCTGCCACTTTGTGAGTAATTCCTCATTTCGGGTGGACTTAAGTATTTTTTGAGGATTTTTATTTTGAGGAATTTTCTCTCGAAATATTTGCAGATAACAAATGCAACTATGTTTTACACAACAAATTTGTTAAATCTGGAAATTTTTGAACAAAAAGTTTTCTGAAGTTTTATAAAGAGCGAAATACAAAATACAAGAGGTTTTCTTCGATTTTTCTCTCTTGCGTCCTCATTCGGTAAAAATTGCTTTGCGAATGAGGCGATTTTGTCATACACAATGAAGCGGTTTGATCAAACGTCAACATTTTGGCCAGAAAATAAAAAAGTTTAGAGTTCATATTTCCCTCAAACGGCATGTCAAACCTTCAAACACCCCCATACACAGAATAAATAGCTTTAAGGAAAGGGATATTGCGCTTGGTTTGTCAAGCGGCTTGTGTGGTGTTTTTTGCTCTTAAGCACACTTGTATTTGCTGCTAAATATTCAAAATGTTATCGATAATTTTTTTCATTCCACCGTTATATTTTCAACTTATGTATTTTGAACTTGCAAAATCTCGGTAACGAATGGAGAGAACACGCATTGTTCGGTCATAAGGATATTCATATTGATTCTTCATTAGATCCAGAAAATTTTAGGATACAAGTTTTTGAATTAAAAGATTCTTCAGGTTCATATAGTTTCCCAATTTAAAACAAGTAAGAAAGTCTAAGTTCGGCGGGAGCCGAACATTAAATACCCGGCGCACGTATTAAATATATGTTTTCCACCTTTCCGAAAGCTACCGCTACATGATAAGCCGGGGTGTATAAATTTTAAGTAAATTAGCGTCCTTAGATTTCGAAATTTTGAAGTTTCAAGCAGTTCTGAAATTTACCGTTATATAAAAAACGGCCTCAATTTTAGTCCACTTTCAATAATTTTCAACGTTTTGCTTTTATGTGGCAAGCACAATAACCATACCGAGTTTGGTACAAATTGGTAGAACGGCTATCGAGATACATATATGTGATCATAAGTGGGCGATGCTACGCCCATTTTCCAAAATTTTATCACAAACGTATTTCTTGGTTAAGAGTTGTTGCAAGCATCAATTTTGAATAAATTAGCTTTAATATT
>NW_023458555.1:73788815-73790647 GCF_013731165.1 Rhagoletis pomonella | reverse complement strand
GATGTGGGCGTGGTTATTGTCCGATTTTAAAAATTTTCGGACATTTGGTATTTTGTTTGGAAGAAATTGGTCCAGCGGTTACCAAGATATATACATGTAACCATAAGTGGGCGTTGCTACTCCCATTTTCCGAAAATTTATAATATTCTTATTTTTCGTCTTAAAGTTATTGTATATATCAATTTTGAGTGAATAATCTCCAGTAGAGACTAAAATATCGCAGTTTTCGTATTTCTGAAAATTACCGTTATATGGGAAGTGGGCGTGGTTACAGTCCGATTTCGCCCATTTTCAATACCAACCTACCTTGGATAAATGGATTTTTGCTCGAGTTATCGTGTACACGGACGGACGGACAGACGGACAGACGGACGGACAGACAGACATGGCTTAATCGATTCCTCTTTTCATTCTGATCCTTTATGTATACATTTGTCTATATCTATCTCGATTCGTTTTGGCTGTTACAAACAACCGTTATGTAAACAAAATTAATATACCCTTGTGCACAAGTGCGCTCGGGTATAAAAAAAAGTATATCTGCATTGCTAATATAGCTATGGTGACCATATTTAAATATGCGAGACAAAAAATAATTTAGCCAATTTTTTTTCCATAAAAGCTAATAGATCTTAACACCTTCTTAAATGATCTTAGGTGTATGTATTAGCCCTGAAACAGCATCCTTATAGTAACATCACAAATTTGTAGGATATCTTTCTCGAGATTTTTACTCCACAATATTTTTACAAAAGTTTCTTTAAATTTTAGTACGATAAAGTGCAAATTTTAAGTTTATTTTATTTTTGACAATTTTTTTTGTCGACGGTGCTATACATATTTTTCATACAAAGTTAGTATGTTCGACAATTTATTGATAGGGAAGCAAATGAGCAGCACGTTGCACTTGCACTTTATTATACTCAATTTTAATGAGCTACAAAACTGCAACCAAATTTTTTTCTAAAGGTTCTGATTTAAAAGTGTGAAACATTGGTGTAAATTTGCAGAATTATTTCTCATATTTTTTGCACAAAGTCGGAAATTTGAATTTATATGGTCTTTGTTAGGAAAAGAGCTTTAAGTACTTAAAAACAAATAATAAACACTAAATAGACAAAAGAAAAATAGCCGAACCTTGATAAAGTGTAGAATCCTAATTTATATTTTGGTCACTGTATCTGTTCCTCGATTCGAAGCACAGGCACTCAGATTAGGATATAATAACTGTTTATGGAGAAAGTTACCATCATATTCCAACATCATTTAAAACTGGTTCATAGGCATACCATTTTAATGAGCTTTTAAAGCGTCGAAATACCGAACCCCGAATACGGGACAAATACAGGACATTAAAAAAAATACAGAACATTTGGCGTCCCTTATAAAAGAAATTACTTAATTGCCAGGACAACTGGTCAAAAAAGAGGAATGTCCCGTATAATAAAGGACGGATGGTCACCGTAAATATAGCCCTTTTCTCATGCTTCAGTAGAACGTATATTTAGTAGTTTAAAAATGTGTAGGACTGACTTGAGGACCAGATTGAGCGCTGATATAGTTGCAGCAATATTATATACAAACCAAGGCACAAAACACAATGGTGATACTTTGTTTGAACCGCAAGAACAAATGTAGCAATTGAATTGGATAATGTAATTAATTTTTATACTAAGTACCTGTAAATGGTACGCAGTACACAATATTCATATCTGTAATGAGAAAATGTTGAGTATTTGTTTCGGATTTTGAGGATTTTTTACTTGTTTTTGAGGAATTTGGTAATTTTTTTGTGGCAACACTGAAATAGATACATGTCATGCACGGGTGTG
>NW_023458555.1:73779201-73788805 GCF_013731165.1 Rhagoletis pomonella | reverse complement strand
GGTGGATCCGAGTTGAATACTTTCAGAGCTGGAGCGTCGGTGTCCATACGATCGACATGGCCAAGCCAGCGGAGCCGCTGTATTTTAAATCGCTGCACTATGTCCATGTCGTTGTAAAGCTCATACAGCTCATCGTTCCATCGTCTGCGGTACTCGCCGTCGTCAACGTGTAAAGGCCCGTAAATCTTCCACAAAATCTTTATCTCAAACACTCCAAGAGCCGCCTCATCGGATGTTGCTTCTGCGCCATATACCACCAGCACGGGCATGATGAATGACTTATAGAGCGTAGTTTTCGTACGTCGAGAGAGGACTTTACTCCTGAATTGCTTACTCAGTCTAAAGTAGCACTTGTTGGCAAGAGTGATTCTGCGTTGGATTTCAATGCTGACATTATTATCGGTGTTAATGCTGGTTCGCAAGTAAACGAAATTCTCTACTTTCTCGAAATGGTAACTGTCAACAGTGACGTGGGTGCCAAGGCGCGAATGTGCTGACTGTTTGTTTGATGACAGGAGATACTTCGTCTTGTCCCCGTTTACCACCAGAACCATTTGCTTTGCTTCCCTATCCAACTTGGAAAAGGAAGAACAGACTTCGCGGTTTTTGTTAGCGATGATGTCGATGTCATCGGCATAAGCCAGCAGTTGCACACTCTTGTCGTAAATTGTTCCTGAGCGGTTCAGTTCTGCAGCTCTTATTATCTTCTCCAACATGAGATTAAAGAAGATACATGAAAGGGAGTAGCCCTGTCTGAAGCCCCGTTTTGTGGCGAACGGCTCGGAGAGGTCTTTTCCAATTCTGACGGAGCTGGTGGTATTGCTCAACGTCATTTTACACAGCCGTATGAGTTTTGAGGGGATGCCAAATTCAGACATAGCGGCGTATAGCGGCGTATAGGCAACTTCTTTTAGTGCTGTCAAAAGCGGCTTTAAATTCGACAAATAGGTGATGAGTTTCGATCCTTTTCTCGCGGGTCTTTTCCAAGATTTAGCGTATTGCTGGATTTGCCAGGTCTAAAGCCACACTGATAAGGCCCAATCAGTTCATTGACGATGGGGTTCAGTCTTTCACACAATACGCTCGATAAGACCTTGTAACCAATGCTTAGAAGGCTGATCCCGCGGTAGTTGGCGCGAACGGCAGGGTCACCTTTCTTGTAGATTGTGCAGAGCACACTTAAATTCCAGTCGTCGGGCATGCGTTCATCTGACCATATTCTGCACAAGAGTTGATGCATGCACTTTATCAACCCCTCGCCGCCGTACTTGAATAGCTCAGCTGGCAGGCTGTCAGCTCCAGCAGCTTTGTTGTTTTTCAGTCGCGTTATTGCTATACGTATCTCGTCATAGTCAGGCGGTGGAACGTCGACTTCGTCCTCATCGACTACGGGCTCGAGTTCTTCTTCTCCACAACTTTCCGTGCTGCTACCATTTAGTAGGGTGGAAAAGTGTTCCCTCCATAATTTAAGTACGCTCTGGACATCAGTTACTAGGTCGCCATTATTGTTCTTATAGGAGTACGCCCCGGTCTTGACACCTTGCGTAAGTCGCTCTGGTAAAATTTTCGGTTATTCTTCCTCTCTGGTCCAGCATTTCGAGCTCTTCGCACTCACGTATTTCGGCCTCTCTCTTCTTATTGCGGCAAATACGTCTCGCTTCCCTCTTGGCCCTGTAGGCGGCATCTTTTTTCTCTGCAGCTTCCTGACACTCCTCATCGTACCAGTTGTTCTTTCGGGCTCGCTGAAATCCGACTACTTCTTCAGCGGCGGTACTTAATGAGCGGGAAATGTGTTTCCACTGCTCGCATATGTCGGTTGTTGAACAGTGCTCTCTGAGAGCAGGTGTGAAAGTCGAGTAGCGAAAGCGCTGGCTGTCTGTTGTGATTGTAGCTTTTCTACGTTAAGCTTTCCTTGCATATTTGGGCGCACATTTTTTGCTGCACAGAGGCGGATGCGTATCTTGGCTGCAACAAGATAGTGGTCCAAGACGATGTTTGGGCCTCGGAGTGTGCGTACGTCTGAAACACTGGAAGCGTGCCTTCCGTCTATCATAACATGATCGATTTGGTTTCTCGTTTTTCGATCCGGAGACAGCCACGTAGCTTAATGGATATTTTTATGCTTAAAACCTAGTACTGAACACTACCATGTTTCGGGCCCCGGCGAAGTCGATCAGCCTCAATCCGTTGTCGGACGTTTTGTCGTGGAGGCTGAATTTTCCGACGGTGGTTCCCAACATCCCTTCCTTGCCCCCTGGCGTTGAAGTCGCCAAGCACTATTTTGATACATGACGGGGGCAGCGCTCGGGCGATCCAAGCGCTCATAGAAGAGATCTTTGGATGCCTCATCCTTCTCTTCCGTCGGTGCATGGGTGCAGATGAGCGAGATGTTGAGGAATCTCGCTTTGATGCGGATTATGGCTAGACGCTCGTCCACCAAGGTGAACGACAGTACTCGGCGACGGAGTCTCTCTCCCACCACAAATCCAACTCCGAATTTGCGCTCCTTTACATTGCAGCTGTAGTAGACGTCGCAAGGCCTTGCCCCGTCCAACGCATTTCTTGGTTGGCGGCGATGTCAGCTTTTGTCCTTACGAGGACATCAACCAGCCGGGCAGAGGCACCTTCCCCATTAAGGGTTCGGGCATTCCAGGTGCATGCCTTCAAATCGTAGTCCTTTAAGCGTTTGCCGTGGTCGTTATCATAAAGGGGGGTGTCTCATCCGAGGCTTTGCCTTGCTTCTTCACTAGAAGTGGTTTTTACGTGGTTTTCGAATATATAATTAGATCTTTGCGCGGCTTTGCAAATATATGTAATTTTTGATTTTCTGTTTTTATAATATTTTGGCCTTATAACAATTATATTCAACAATTTTATAATGAGCTCGAGGCCATTTTTAAAATGAAAATTTATTTTGGAAAAGCAACAATAATTTAAAAAAATGGTAGAAGTGATAGCTATTTCGGAAATCACCACATTTCCTCATCAGACTTCTTTCAGTAGGATTCGAACCGACGATCGCACTGACTCAGCCAGTTGCCTATGCACCGTGCTAAGTACGCCTTGTAAATTATCGTTTGCATATTTCCACTATTTTCATTTTTGTTATGCCAACACAATCAAGCGCAGCTATTCCGCTGCAATTCACTTGATCATGTGGTTGTTGGTATTGTTGGTTTGTGCTAATAATTCTATTTTTAGAATGCTTAACTTTTAGGTGTGCTCGTCCTTAAGTTATTTGTTTTTATTATTTTTTGGCCTTATAACAATTATATTCAACAATTTTATAATGAGCTCGAGGCCATTTTTTAAATGAAAATTTATTGTGTAAAAGCAACAATAATTTGAAAAAATGGTAGAAGTGATAGCTATTTCGGAAATCGCCACATTTCCTCATCAGACTTCTTTCAGTAGGATTCGAACCGACGATCCCACTGACGCAGCCAGTTGCCTATGCACCGTGCTAAGTACGCCTCGTAAATTATCGTTTGCTTATTTCCACTATTTTCATTTTTGTTATGCCAACACAATCAAGCGCAGCTATTCCGCTGCAATTCACTTGATCATGTGTTTTCATTTAAAAAATGGCCTCGAGCTCATTATAAAATTGCTGAATATTTTTGATTTTCTTAATTTTTGATTTTCAGCTTCTTTTTGCATAATTTCGCGAAAAGAATTTTTCGAACAATGAAAAAATCTCACCAGATATTGGGAAAAATACGAGTATTTACACCTTAGTCATTTTACAGTATAACCTTTGTTTTCTGAGAGTGGAAAGCAGGAAACAAAAATTACCCAAAATTCCATCACAATTAATAACTGGGCCCACATTTTTTGTGAGTTTTGGACGTTATAGTGACCAAATCTTCACATATTTTACATTTAGGTTTTTCTAATAAAATAAAGACTACAAAGTAAATTTCATCGAAATCGGATGAGATTTAATGTTTCCGCCCACAAGAGTAACGCCCTCAACAATTATTCCATCTTTACAAAATTTTACAATTCTCTATTTCTAAGTAAAACTAGAGCACATGTCAAGTTTCAGTGAAATCGGTGCAGGTTTACTCATATTATGACCTGCCTCCATATAGCCGAAACTCTGTGCGGTGTCGTGCATTCTCTTCCATACAAAGTATGTTCGACATTTTGTTTATATGGAAGATAAAATTATAGTTAAAAAACTAAAAACACGCTTCTATTACAACAAGAACTAAAAAGTATAAAATAATTTATAGATATAGCGATTCCGTTTAAGAAGAATAGGAAGTTCCCTAACTTGATTTAATTTAACTTTTTTAAATTAGCTAAAAATAGGATTAAAGTGTTTGGCCCGTAGTCATAGTCAAAATGAAGTCCACTGTAAAGTTAGTTGCAGCATTTTGACATAATTTTCAATGCGATATCTGTAAAAAATTGCAACAAACTTTACAGTGGACTTTATTTTGACTATGACTACGGGCCAATCACGTTAATACCAATACAGCTTCTCAAACTATATTGATGAATGAATATCTAAATCCCGGGATTGTATGAACGATGTCCCGAAAATTTCGGGATCGCAAAAATCGAAAAAATTAATATCCTTAGTTGGTATTTTCTAAGTTCATCTCCTTGGGCGTTTTACCACAAATAGTACTTACTATTAGTAGAGTAGAGTAGGGGTCCTAGAGGCCATACATATATTTGGTGACGTCATGCATTGGGGAACACGAAATGGGCTTGCTGCCTCGCCTAAGACCAGTCAGGGCCCAAAAAAAAAAATTAAAAAAATCTTTTTTTGGGGATTCGAGTATGTCAGGAGTCCCGTATTCTGATTGTTCCTCGAGACAGGGGAGGGACTGGGCAATACAAATAGGTAGTGCTGCAAGGCCCCCTGTTTAGCCGTATCAGTTGCTGCAGCGAGATAAGCGACGCCTCGCCTCTAGGATCCGAGCATCATCGAGGTCCTCAAAAAACGAATGCCCATCTGAAAGAGCATCAAATTCTGTGTAAGAAAAACCACTGCTGCATTTTCCAAATAGTGGTGGACATGGCTGCTGCAGCGTTTGAAAGTCGCCCTCCTTGACCAGTCATTATACACTTTTGACCTCGCAAAAATCATTCTCGAATTTTTTCTAGATCTTATCCCGCGGGGGATCAGTCTCCGTGTAAATGGCAAGTGGAGACTAAATCCAGCGATTGCGCACGTCCGATTTTTTTCGAAAAAATGGTTTTTTTTGAATAACTTGCCCATTTTTAATTTTTAAGAAAAATCAGAAGAACAAGTTGTAGGAAATTCAATTCTATACAAGTTTGGTCCTTATAATTTTTCCTCTAGGATTGATAGTTTTCGAAATAAACTTGAAACAAGCGGTAATCTCAAAATATTGCATTATATCTCGTTCATCTTCAAATCTACTGCATAAATAAGTAAGGTCAGTCTTGAAGAAAATCAAATTTCCTACAACTCTGGTTCCACAACTTTTTTCTCAGACCGATATTTTTTGATAGGGACAAATAATGCGCTAAATATCGTTATGCTGACGATCGTCAGCGCATCAGTAACATAGCTGACGATGGCCGTATCGTCACTTTTACTGACGTTGACGATATTCAACATAGGACGGAATATTCATCAATTAAACAGAAAAAATTTAAAAGGTGATAATAACCTAACCAAAGGCTTGTGAAATGGACCATTTTAAAAAGAATTGGACCAATGGAGCAAACGAAAAGAAATGGACCAGATTTGGTCCATTTGGACCAAAACGGCAACCGTGCTTCCCAACAATCGAAGTCTACCAATATATTGTTATAATTTTAAAGCCCTATCTATAAAAGCCTTCTTATGTTTGTTTTTAAAATCGGGTGAAAAATAGTCAAGCTGTTAATAGATAAGTCCCAAGTATGAAAACAACGCATTTTTTAATAAAAAAAATTTAAGGTTCAAGAACTATAAGAAACCTATGAGATATTTGTAAAAAAGAAAAATTTTTACAATATGAAAAAGACACTCCGAAAATCCGTACATGTTGACGAAAAGCTAAAAATCCGAACGTTGAATCCGTACAACCATTTTCACCCCTGCAAGTCCGTACCGTACGGAAAAATCCGTACATCTGGCAGGGCTGAATATGGCTTGACTTTAATTTTGCTATATAAGTTTTTATTAAATTCACCTCTGTTATTATTACATCATTGGGTTCCTTTTTAAAGCAGAATTTGATCATCCAACAAAATCGTGGAGAGCTAGGTCGTGGATTTTGCCATACAATATCATTTGTCTGGTCATTAATTAAACGCAAGGGCACAAACGATATGGAAAAAAGGTTTTCGTCTCAGCCCTCTTCTGAGCATTCAGTTGATATCCTTTGCTTATATTGTCTTTGTGCTGAACTACCGCATTTTGACAGAAGTCGGAACTGTAATACAGATGAAGAAGAATCCATTTCCTCAATAACGCTTTTTGTTACTTCACAAATTTTTTTCGCCGTTAGATCGAGGAGCTCTTGTAACTTTTCTTCTGCGGAGGTATCAGTAATAATAATACTTTCTTCTGGAGGGTAGCACTTCTTTTTTCTTCTTGCTGTCGAATAATGTTGTACTCTTTTACACTTAGCTTAGCATCAACCAGTAGACCAAGGGCAGCTTCTGGAGAAAGCTGTGGATCTGGTCTATTAAAAAATTCTCGAGCCTTCTTTATTTGTGTAGCGTGCGAAGGTGATGAAAATTGAAACTTCCTCTAAAAGTTTAGCAGCATCCCTCCTTCCAGAAGACATCAATTTCATCCGTGCCGCAAGAGTTAGTTTCTCTTGTGATGATGAGCAGAGCACTTCCTTCGATTTCCTTTTTTTTCACTTTTAAGTGACAGTCTTCAAAATGTTTTTCGGGTCGACCAACTCGAGAAGTTTTACTACAAGACGGCAGATTATCGAGAAATTCAGATGGAAACGAGATTTCTCCTTCTAACCAGTCTTGGTTTTCTAGTTGGAATCTTGCTTTCATCCGCTTACATTTCTCCCACTTTTCCATAAGTTTGCTACTAAGACGGCTAACACAAATTTCCAGAGCCCTTCTACAAGATTCAGAAACTTCTAAGTTGTGTGCTTCCAGTATTTTCTGAATAATACATTTGTTCTTCTCTGTTTTTTTTTTGCTTGCAACCAAATTTCAAATATATCTTTCCGCCTCTTTTTATGCTAGTAGTCTGTCGAAAATTGAAATTAATTAAAGATGGGCCAATCTGGGCAAACGATTTTAGTTTTCCTAAAATGTCTATGAATTACAGGAGAAGTTAAGAGTACATTAAAAAAGGGGACCTACGGGGAATTTTTTAAAACTAAATGCAAAATGGAGAATTGTTATTCAAATAAATTGATCTAAAGAGTTGTAAACATTGAAAATTTTCGATATGATAAGTAGTAATAAAATAATAAAACTTATTCTCATTTTCGTTGTTGGTGTTTCCGACAGGGTAGGAGTGTGATGTAATGTGGAACAATTTTCCGTCATCCCTTGTCAAATTTGGTTTGGAGACAAATAAATAATAAAACTTACTGAAAGATTCAGGGAAACGATATCTAATAAAATTTTATGTAATTATTTATTAAAAATTACACAATGCACCTTTTCTTAATTGTTGCAATATTGCTACTTAAGCAAGTGTTTTTTCAAAGTGAAAAAGTTCTATACTTCGGGACTCCTACAAAAATCTAAGCCGCTAAGGCTCGCGCGGAAACCTTATTGGTGCAACTTATAGTTCAACGTTCGCGTTCGACCTTTTGCTCCAAATGAATTGTCATAGTTAATGTCAGGACTCCTACGCACGTAGACAATTATCAAGGTTTTTGACAACTTAATACTTATTCTTTATTGTCATGACAGCATTGTCTAATATAAATGCGCCGTTCTTGTTAATTTTTTTGCATTTTTACGCTAATAATAAACGTCTCTGAATCATCTCGCGGTTTTCGGTAACGAGTTTTCTAAGGACGCTCATGAGTCATAATCCAGAAAGCCTTTCTTCTCCTGTTGTGTTTCTGAGCCAGGTTTTTACTCTACGAAGTGTACTAAACGATCGCTACATAGCCGCTATTGTGAATGAAAAAGTTCTCAAAATGGAAATACACCTATTTATCGCTTCAACATACTTCAAATCTTTTTCGAACAAGTTATTTTTCTGTTTCTTCCATAAATTGTACTAAAGATTGAGTTCAATGCCCATAACTAGATCATAAATCTGTTTAAAATGCTTCGCGTTTTTGTTTACCTTTTCACTGGAACATTTAAGTTCTATCCAGAATTACAGCGGACGAGGATAAAGCGATCGCCGGTAAAGGAACACCCTGTGGGGAAAATCTCTAGTTCTGAACTGGTGCGCTTCTAGTACATTTAGACCCAGTACTGGTTCGCGATAAATCTCTTTTGCATGCAAGCAACTGGCGAATTTAACATGGCGATGTCCTAGGAAGTGTCAATTACCCCCCGCTGCATCCCTTTTTCGATAGTTCCGAACTAGTCCTAAATTCTATAGTTTCGAACCAGTTCTAAAATCGACAGACGAAAGAAAAAAGTATCATGATTTTAAAAATCTTTTTGGTTCTTCCGTGTGTGCGATTTTAAGTTATTTTGGAAGAAATGTGTTTTCAATTTGAAATTAAATTTGTTTGAATGATTGTAAGAAATGTACGTTTAGATACCTTGAGCTGTAGCTGAGTTTGCAGAGGTGCTCGCTGTTATTTCTTAGATTCCAGACTGTCCCAAGATGTTGATATGTTAACACAAATTTTAGCTATGAAAAAGCATCTGCGAAGCACAGAATATCTATGTAAAGTAAACAAGCCCCGCGCTGCATCCCTTTTTCGATAGTCCTGAACTGGTTCGTTCTGCATCCCTTTTTCTATAGTTCCGAACTATTTCTAAATTCGTTACTTTAGATATAGATTTCTAGTGAAAAAAACTGAAAAATATTAGTTGTTTAAAAGTACCACTTTTCGCCGATTTTGGATTGCTGGGGATCTAGTTCCTATCGGACTATTTCGTTTTTGGCGATAAAGACCTAGTACGGAACTAGAAAATTGATTCACTAGTCCGCGGTTTCCCTACAGGGCAGTTGCCGTAGTGAAATCCGTCAGAGTAAAAACAATTGCGGCGCACGACGGCTTCCGTCAGTTGTCATTTTGATTTGAAAATTTTCATTAAAATTAAAAATTTTTTCGTTTTTTTGTGACAATGATAAAAATTATTACAATCAACACTCAATCAACATGGTTCCGTCCCCGCTGGGCGGTAAAAATATAAATAAATTTAAATCAACCGAACAACGTCCGTGGTAAAAACGCTGCCGCCGCAATTATGGACCATTCCATATGCCTTTGTGAGTTTTAATTTTGACAGCGGTTAACCGTCGACCGCTTTACCGTCGTCCGCTGCAATTCTGGGTAGAGGTTTAATCGTGTAAAATGGGTGCAATTTAGATAGCGAAAAAGCTGAGTATTTTCATTGGAAAGGCGTAGCTGTAAGGATGCCGTTAGTGAATCTAGATACGGTTTTATTATATTATTATGTTCATCGACTACTAATACCACTTTGTGTTCTTTCTTTTGCGGAAAACAAATCGGCA
>NW_023458555.1:73763739-73764201 GCF_013731165.1 Rhagoletis pomonella | reverse complement strand
TGTGGCGAATACTGCGGCAACACAAAGCGAACAACGAGAAATAGGCAGAATGTTCGAGGAATGACGTAGAATGTTCCACAAAGAGAAACGTCAAGTTGGATGAACACTGCGAACAGCGAGAGAAAGAGAATGAGCGATAAACTTCAGAACGTTCTAGAGTTGCCATAAGTGTGAGCGCAGGTATATAAGAGCCACGACACAGCGGAGTAGGGACAGTTACAAGTCAGCAAGCTACAAGTAAAGTGAGCGGAGAATCGAGTTGCGAATAAGCAAGCTATAAGTTTAATTGTGTTAACAAGTAGTAAAGCGTTGTTATTGCTTTAACAAGTATTGTAAAGTGTTTTTACTGTATTAGCAAGTATTGTAAATTGTTTGTTGTACAATAAAGTTAATTGTACTACAATTCGGTCATCGTTAGCATTTATTTAACAATCCAGCGATACGAGCCCGAGTATATTTGGG
>NW_023458555.1:73762450-73763729 GCF_013731165.1 Rhagoletis pomonella | reverse complement strand
AGTATATTTGGGTAATCCCTCAAGGTTTCGAGGATAACCGTAACAATATAAAAATGTGCTGTGGATATATATAGTTATATATACAAATTGCTTTTGTAGATTACCTTTGAATACGCTGTAGTATGGTGGCTGGATCACGTCCTCTTCTCTGGATGCTTGCAAAAGAAGTAAGTGAACAGTTTTTTATTATAATGGCGGTAGCCTGCCAAGATGTTTTCAAGTAGTACTATTCCAGTAACGGAAACAAATAGAAAGCGAGGGGAAAGTTAACAGCGGCAATGTTAACGCAATGTTAAACATTAGGGGTGTCCTCTTTCTAATCTATTTAGGCGGAGGCCTAAACATCGACCGATGGCGGTTAATTCTGTTTTTTTTTTCTTGTTTGGCTGCTAAACGTGGTAGAGAAATTTCTACTCCTAGATCGGCTGTAATCAAACGAGATTTTTTAATTTACTCCGTAGTGACTCTTTCTGCATTCTTGCGATCATTCCAACATATTTTCAATATGTTGAACATCAAGTTATTGTCTTCACTTGCAAAATGTGTGCTGTAGATTCCAGCAACGTTGATTATTTAGCAATTGTTATTAAAGCAAAGATGAACATCCGCTTTGTTATAGCAGCACACAATTGATATGCAGACTTTCTTGTGAAAACGTTTCCCTGAATTTACAATTTTTCTAAATCTTCCACAACCTGAGGAACATTTTCTGATAGCCTTATATTTTTCCGACCATCTTGTTGCACACTAACATGGTATATTAGGAGCATAAATCTCGAGTGCCGTTGATTCGCGAATAAATTAAATGCTTAATGCTGTGCTTACTTCATTGTATCAACGATCAAAAACGCAGGGTTATATGGAAAGTGAATGCATAGGTATGAATTCGATTACGCATACAATTTTGTAATTTTTATTACTTAATTTTTGAAAATTTCTCCTTCATTATGTAGGTGTAGGGGGAGCAGCAAGGTTGACGTTCAAAAGCAAATGCGGAGACCGGAAGGCGGGGCCTACGGGTTATCTGATCGGCCCAAAAGTTTTGCCATAACTTGTTAATAGCATGAAGAACATATGTACCAAGTTTGAAAATGATAACTTTCTTTTTAGAATTTATGCCAAAAATATATATTCCGGCCAGTGTGCTATGGTACATAATTGTGACCCATGAGACCAAACAGTTGTGGTATATCTGCACAATAGGCGAAGTTGTTCCTTTGGGGAAGGGATTTGAAGGCATTGGATGGGACAGGAAGTTACTGGGAGGGATAGGAAGACA
>NW_023458555.1:73734183-73762440 GCF_013731165.1 Rhagoletis pomonella | reverse complement strand
CAGCAGAAGGTATAGAAAGGCATTGGAAGGGATGAGAAGGCATTGGACGGGATGCGAAGCTATTGGAAGACATTGGAAAGGATAGGAACGCATTGGAAGGGATAAGAAGGAATTCGAAGGGGTAGGAAAGCATTGGAAGTGATAGGAAGGTTCTGGAAGGGATAGGAACGCATTGGAAGGGATTGGAAAGCAGTGGAAGGAACACAAAGGCATTGTAAGGGATGGGAAGGCATTGGAAGGGCATAGGAAGAGACGGGAAGGCATTGGAAGGGATAGGATGGTACTGAAAGGGATAGGACGGCATTGGAAGGGATAGGAAGGCATTTAAAGGGATTATAAGGCATTGGTTTATCACATCTTACCAATAGTTCAATAATTTTCGAAAAATAAGCTTTTGAAAATATTGAAAATTCTACTTTTATCACCCCCTTGCACCGCCCGCCCCTTTTAATTTGCAGCAAAACAAAATTCAGCAAAATCAAGAATAAGGAGCGAGCCACGCCCACTTTTTCTCTTTTTCTAGCACATCGGGCCCTATACTTTACTTTTACCAAAATCAAAGACATTTGTACTGACATTTTTGTGAATATTTTCTTTTTTGTGCCATAGAAAAGATAAAAATTAGTTAAAACTTCTAAAAAAATCATTGTTCGCTTAATTGTGCACCCTTTTACATTTCACAGTTCAATTTAGGTTGAAAAGTATGCTCGTAAAAGATCCAAATTGCTCCTATTCACTGCATTACCGACACTTTCCAGTAATTTAGGATTTTTCTCTATTTAGGAAGCAATTTAGACGTACTCGCACACAGCCTTAGTGTCAATTACACCCAGCATCATGCAAAGAGTTACTAGTAAAAATTTATCCAGTAACAATCCAATATTACTTGCAAGTTTAGCTGTAATGTTTGCTCTCTCAATTTTCCCTACTTTGCTATTTTCTTGGATAATGTCTAAAATAACATAAGTGCATCATTAGATTTCCTACCCATAAAAAGAAAAGAAAATATATATCTACGATCTACTACTTGTCAAATGCATGCAAAGCAATGGATATTCGCTACGATCCTTTATCAATTATTGGCCTCAGATTAGAATGGGACAACCTCTGAGACACTACCTTTCCGATGCAAATTATCGAAATCGGTTGACGTGGTCCAAAGTTATGCGGCAATATACATAAAAAAAAAGTGGAAGTCGGTTAACAAAAATTTACTCGCTTTTCAGAATTCCCGAGAAACTCTACATAGAAATTGGAAAGGGGCGTCTGGAGAACAAAACCCAAACTAAAATTTGTGATACAGTGTAATTAATGACATTTGTTTTTTTTTTTTAATAAAAATGAGAAGCTCCTTAAATAGTAGAAGTTATTTTGACGGAATACCATTGAAAATAGGGGAATTTTTCCAGGAATTCCCCCAAATTATTAGCCTTAATAGAGTTGCCATCCCTGCCTTTGCAATGGAGCGCTCTCGTACTCTTTCACATCTGGAATAGTATTTTTTCATTTTGTGCAATCCGTACATCCTGGAAGACTTTGAGAATGCCCCTATTATGTAGAGGAGCACGGGTACATCTACGCGTAGACATACATCTACAACAATATTATTGATGCAAGTAGATATGAAAGAAGTGAATGCACTAAAATTGCCGAGAGAATTGCAAATTTCACCAAAAAGTTGGTATGGAAATGGAGAGAGAACCATCGAGTTCGAAAGAACTTTGAAAAAAACAACGAGGAATGGTTAGATGGCAAACTTATATTGGTGGACCCATGGGCGTAGCCAGGTAGGGGCAGGGGGGCCCGGGCCCCCCCCTAACTTTCAAATTTTTGCCTAGATATTCAAAAATACTACCACGAAATGCTTGCTTGATAATTTCGGCCCCCCCTAAATTTCAAGGTTTTTCCTATATATATACTGTATAACAAATTATACTCCCAACGCTAACTAAATAATTAGTAAATTTATTTGAAAAGTAGATATGTGGATCATCCGGTTCTGTATCAAGTTATTATCTCTAACTTCAAAGCACTTCCATTTTAAAAGGGTAAAAAACCTGGCTGCAGTCGACAATGAGCAAAAATTGATTGAACGGAAACTATAAATAAATTTATAGTTCAATTGTTTATTACTTTGTCTTTAGGTTTGTGTCTTTACTAAGCGGTTGGGTGAACAGCCAAGACGTTTACTTCTAAAGTGTGACAAAACAAAATCAAGTAATATATTTAGCATAAATAAATATACCAGCCTAAAAAATCTGCGTACTCAAAATGTTCAATACGCCCTCATACTTATACATACATACATATGTATGTATATCATTTAACGTTTTGTCCGGGTTTGGTTTATTATACAGGTATGTAGAGCGAATTTAAAAAAATTCATCAGGGTTTAGTTGAGATATTCGTTTTTGGCCACTATGTTTTGTACATTTCCCAGTACTGCAAAGCTTTTGACGGCCATTCACCTGGGAGTGGCCAGAAGTGATTCGTGTGCTTACGGTTCAAATCGCAGCTAACTACGTCCGGATATTTATATCCATGAATACTCTGGGTAGCGACCGAACGCTAGTTTGGGAGCGAGGTAAAGTGGGAGGGCGTAACACCCCGCGTGCGCTGGGGATTAATCGGGATGGTGCCTCTGCCCGGCTGGTTGAAGTCCTAGGGAAAATAAAGGCTGACATCAGCTCCATCCACGAAATGCGATGGACGGGGGAGGAAGGTAAGCGTGAGCCTTGCGACGTCTACTACAGTTGCCACGTAAAGGAGTGCAATTCGGTGTTGGATTTGTGGTGGGAGAGAGACCGGCGTTCACTCTAGTGGACGAAAGTCTAGCCACAATCCGCATCAAAGCGAGATTCTTCAACATCTCATTCACATGTGCCAATGCCCCGATGGAAGAGAAGGACGAGGCATCCAAGGCTCTCTTAGCTTAGAGCGTACATATTAGCGCTGCCCCCGACACGTATAAAAATCGTGCTTGGCCATTTAAATGCCAAGGTGGGCAACGAAGGGATCTTTGGTGCCAGTGTCGAAAAAATCAGCCTCCACATAGAAACGGCGGGCTGAGGATGATCCACTTCGCCGGGGCCCGAAGCTTGGCAGTATGTATTACTGGGTTCTAGCATAAAAACATCCATCAAGCTATTCTCATTTTCGTTGTTAGTGTTTCCGACAGGGTAGGAGTGTGATATATTGTGGAACGATTTTCCGTCGTCCCTTGTCAAATTTGGTTTGGAGACAAACGGGTTTCGGCGTTGTTCCATCTTCAGTGTCATTTTTCGTTCTTTCAAGCTACATGGATGTCTCCACATCGAAAAACGGGAAACCAAATCGAGCATGTTGTGATAGACGGAAGACATGCTTCCATGTTTTAGATGTACATACGTACACTCCGAGGGCCAAACATCGACTCGCACTACTATATTGATGCATCCAATATACGACCTAACCTCGGAGAAGCAAAAAAAGGGCCCCCAACAATGCAGGGAAAGTTCAACGTCGAAAAGCTGCAATCAAAACAGACGGCCAATGGATTCGGCGCTCGACCCTCACACCTGCTGTGAGAGAGCACTCTTCAACAAACCGACTTGCGCGAGCAGTGGAACCACATTTCCCGCTAATTACTGGTACGATCACGAGTGTGAGAAAATGCTTGAAATGCTGTCCGACAGAAAAAACACCCGAAATTTTTAGCAGAGAGTTGAGCGACTTACGGAAGGTTTCAAGACTCTTGTATGAACAACCATGGCGACCTAGTGACCGATGTCCAGAACGTACTCAGATTATGGAGGGAACACTTTTCGACCCTTTTGAATAGCGGAAGCACTTCGAGGTCCCAGTCGATGACGATGGAGTCGATATCCCAGCGCCTGACTATGAAGAAAAGTGCCAAAGCTGTTTGAGCTGACGGCCTGTCAGCTGAGCTATTTAATTACGATGGCAAGGAGGTAATAAGGTGCATGCCCGACGACTGGAATTCAAGTGCGCTCTGCCCAATCCACAAGAAAGGCGACCCCGCCATGCGTACCAACTACCGCGGGATCAACCTTCTAAGCATAGGTTGCAAGGTCTTATCGAATGTATTGTCTACCATAGACCAGGTATTCACAGTACGCCGAATCTTGGAAAAGACCCGCGAGAAAATGATCCGCACTCACCACCTATTTGTCGACTTTAAAGCCGCTTTCGACAGTACTTAAAGGTATATGCCGCTATGTCTGTCATACGCCTGTGAAAAATGACGTTGAGTAATACCACCAGCTCTGCTCTGTTGCCTTTCGCCACCAGACGGGGTTTCAGACAGGGCGGCTCTCTTTCATGTGGCTTCTTTAATCTGATGTTGGAGAAGATAATAAGATCTTCAGAACTGAACCGCTTAGGAACAATTTACTACAAGAGCGTACAATTGCTGGCTTATGCCGATGACACTGACATCATCGGTAAGAAAAACCGCGAAGTCTGTCCTGACTTTTCCAAGTTGGACAAGGAAGCAAAGCGAATGGGTCTGGTGGTAAACGACGACAAGACGAAGTATCTCCTGTCGTCAAACAAACAATCAGCACATTCGCGCCTGGCACCCACGTCACTTTTGACAGTTATAATTTCGAGGAAGTAGAGAATTTCGTTTACTTGGGAACCAGCATTAACACCTGTAATAATGTCAGCATGGTAATCCAACGCAGAATCGCTCTTGCCAACAAGTGCTGCTTTGGACTGAGTAGGCAATTCAGGAGTAAAGTCCTCTCTCGACGTACGAAAACCACACTATAAATCACTCATCATGCCCGTGCTGGTATGTGGCGTATTAAAATACAGCGGCTCAACTGGCTTGATCATGTCGTTCGAATGGACACCGACGCCCCAGCTCTGAAAGTATTCTGGCTTCACTTGGCATTTCTAATAGGCGTCAGTTGGTCAAAATCGCTTTGGCGGTTACAGCGCCAAAAAGGAAGAAGAGGAAGAGAATAGATCTATAACCTTATCAGTCACACAGTGGTATAATCCCGACGAAATCCTTGACGGTGGTACCGGGAGGGGAACGGTACATGACGGTAGGAATTTTAGTTTGGGTTAAAGTCTCACACGGAAGGGGTTAGGCTTTCGATGCTTCCTCCTCGTAAAATAAACATGCTCAGTAAAAAGTTAACAATTTAAATCGACGAATAGTTTTATATCAACTTTTGTGAACTTCTGTTTATTTGTTTTTTGTACAACATATTTACCTTTATTGGTTACAATAATTTTAAGCTATAATAAAAAAAATTTGTGTACATAAGTAAGTTATTGGTTTTGAATTTTTTATTTTGTATGGCCCCCCCCCCCCCCTAAATTTCGTTCTGGCTACGCCCATGGGTGGACCTCAACGCAAAAGGTGGGCGACCCGAAATGGAGTTTGCAGAGTGTCAGGAAAAAACAAAGAAGAAAAAAATTTCTGACATCGCTAAAGAAATTCCGTGCGATGAGCTTGTATCCGCCGCCAGTACCAGTTTGTATAATTCTGGCAAGCGAACTGCATCTAAGATGCTATGTTTATTAAACTCTGATGAAAGTTTGCCCAAAAGATTTCAATCTGTTACTCAATCCGATGATAACCAACCCATCAAATACACACCAGAGGAAGCCTTAGCCCTATATATTGATAGCGGTTACACGAGAAAAGTTTATATGGACTTGCAAAAAGGCACCACAAAGCGGAATGCAAATGTATTTCCTACGTATGATGTTCTACTGTCTGCAAAAAAACTCTGCTACCCTAATGGCCTACAAGTTAATGACCGTTCGTTCGAGGTACCTTTGCAAAGCTTGATTGATCACACAGTGTTCCGAATATTTGATGCGCATTCCCAGGATTTTCCAAGCACAGATAATAACATTCAAAACATAACGGCCATATACAAGTGGTGTTGTGATGGAAGTAGTGGCCACGCAACTTATCGCCAAAATTTTAATGATTTAGACGCTTGTAATGGGTGATTTTTTTGAGGTTAGGATTTTCATGCATTAGTATTTGACAGATCACGTGGGATTTCAGACATGGTGTCAAAGAGAAAGATGCTCAGTATGCTTTGACATTTCATCATGAATAGACTTACTAACGAGCATCGCTTGCAAATCATTGAATTTTATTACCAAAATCAGTGTTCGGTTCGAAATGTGTTGAATGTGTGAAAAGTTGGCAGAAAATCCGCTTTTTTATCGACAAATTTTGTTCAGCGATGAGGCTCATTTCTGGTTGAATGGCTTCGTAAATAAGCAAAATTGCCGCATTTGGAGTGAAGAGCAACCAGAAGCCGTTCAAGAACTGCCCATGCATCCCGAAAAATGCACTGTTTGGTGTGGTTTGTACGCTGGTGGAATCATTGGACCGTATTTTTTCAAAGATGCTGTTGGACGCAACGTTACGGTGAATGGCGATCGCTATCGTTCGATGCTAACAAACTTTTTGTTGCCAAAAATGGAAGAACTGAACTTGGTTGACATGTGGTTTCAACAAGATGGCGCTACATGCCACACAGCTCGCGATTCTATGGCCATTTTGAGGGAAAACTTCGGAGAACAATTCATCTCAAGAAATGGACCGGTAAGTTGGCCACCAAGATCATGCGATTTGACGCCTTTAGACTATTTTTTGTGGGGCTACGTCAAGTCTAAAGTCTACAGAAATAAGCCAGCAACTATTCCAGCTTTGGAAGACAACATTTCCGAAGAAATTCGGGCTATTCCGGCCGAAATGCTCGAAAAAGTTGCCCAAAATTGGACTTTCCGAATGGACCACCTAAGACGCAGCCGCGGTCAACATTTAAATGAAATTATCTTCAAAAAGTAAATGTCATGGACCAATCTAACGTTTCAAATAAAGAACCGATGAGATTTTGCAAATTTTATGCGTTTTTTTTAAAAAAAAAGGTATCAAGCTCTTAAAAAATCACCCGTTATGATCGATCAACATTTGTTTGCGGTGTGCTTGGTACCATTACAAATAGTTCTTCGATCAACAATTCTTTGGAGAAATATGAAAATATCATCCACTCGTTATTGCAGGCCATTAAAATTGAATTGTGAAAAAGAAACAGCAGACTTGGTCCGTAACGAGGTAAAAAATATTAAAAGGCAAATAGCCGAAATACAGCCCACGAAAGTGGAAGCATATGAAGTACACCATCACTTTCATACGACCATGATAGACGGCAAGGTATTCAGTATTATGGCAGAATCATCATCCTTAGTATGTGGAATATGTGGTACAACACCAAAAAAATATGAACGATCTGAATGCCATAAAAATCTGCCGTGCAAACAAAACCTGTATGAATTTGGCTTATCAACGCTCCACGCTTGGATTCGTTTTCTCGACTGCATTCTGAATATTGGCCACAGAATTATAATAAAAAATTGGCAAGTTCGCAGTGCCGATAAGCCGGCAGTAGGTAAACGAAGACAGGAAATACAGGAGAATTTGCGAAGGGAAATGGGTATATAGGTTGATGTTCCCAAACCTTGCTCGGGCAATACCAATAGCGGCAACACAGCCAGGAGATTTTTGCAAGAACCGCAATTGGCTGGAAAAATAACTGGAGTAAGCGTTTTGCTGATACATAGATTCAGCGTTATTTTACGGACAATATGAAATTGATACTAATGCCTTTCAGCAGTATGCGTATGGTACAGTAACCATATTTGTCGATTTATACCCATGGTTCTATATGCCTACATCTGTTCACAAAATCTTACTTCATGGCGCAGAAATCATAAGACATGTTTCCCTACCTATAGGAATGATGACGGACGAAGCTCTCGAGGCCAGAAACAAAGATCTAAGAAACTTTCGATTGTGCCACACTCGAAAAAACTCGCGCGAAAACACTATGAAAGACTTGGCGCATTCACTCTTTATTTCATTTGACCCGCTTATCACCATGCTATCCAAAGGTTCAGTTCCATCTTCGAAAAAGGTTGTGGTGATTGATAAAGACGTTATCAGGCTTCTCTTAAATAAAGATGTCGAAGAAGATGATCAGATTTCAGCTCATCAGATTCTGAATAATGTTTAAACTGCATATTTTTAAAAAACGAATAAAAAAAGATTTAACCCAAAATAAAATTTTTCTTTTATTAGGTTTTATTTGTGCAATATCAATTTATCAAATATAATAAATTTTTTAGCAAAAGTAATTTTTATTTGAAAGTTATAAATAAATTTCTGCTAGATCGACCAAATCGCCTACATGTATATGCAAGGGAAAAATTAATTTTAGGTGTTTCTTTTGAAATAAGTTAGTTATCCGATTCATACCAAATTTTGCAAATATGTTTATATAAAGTCCTCAAAAATTTAAAAAGAAATAAATTTATGAAAACTGGTGGGCAAATGTCTTTAATTCTTGCCAAACCGGCCAGATATCGAGTAGGGCAGTTAAAAAAAAAAACAAAAAAAAAATGTTTGAACTAAAATAAAAAATTATTTTCATGCTAATATTGATTAGTAGCATATTTTTCTACAAAATAAAAAAAAATTACAAAAATACCATCATTTTTACAGAAGTTATTAATAAATCGCCGCTAAATCAACAGTTTCTATCACCTCTCTGAAGTTGGCAGGACAACTTTTTCTCAAAGCAAAAATTCCTATTGGATAATTTGCCGTTAATTATCCGTAAATTATCCGCGAAAAGAATAATTTTGCCGCGGACAAATTTTAAAAAATATCACGGAAGTTAGCATTGCACCTTCTGAAAACCAATTAAGGAAACCAGCTAAACCCAAACTAACTATCTAATAATTTGCCGTAAATTATCCGTTGTTTATCCGTGGAAAGAATTATCTTGCCGTGGACACATTTTAAAAAATATCGCGTGCCCTGCTAACTTCCACGGAAGTTCTGAAAACCAATTAAGGAAACCAGCTAAACCCAAACTAACTATCTGATAATTTGCCGTTAATTATCCGTTATTTATCCGTGAAAATAATAATTTTGCCGCGGACATATTTCAAAAACTATCGTGTGCCCTGCTAACTTCCGTGGACGCCATGCGCGAGAGAGAGAGGAAATGTTTGCGTCTCTCATAGACAAGCCTGAGCAGGAGGGAGTTAGCAAATGCTTGAAGAGCCCAAACATTAGCTGTCGGAGGCGACGACGTAACTGTACGTTTACAAATATATGTACCAGGGTTGTTGCGAATATTCGCATTCGCATTCGCAACCGCGGAGCTTCCACATTAATTTTAACATTCGCATTCGCTTTCGCATTCGCACAAATCAATGCGGATCTTTTGCGAATGCAAATATTAAAGGGACCGAAAATTACAGTTATTTTTTTACGATTTAAACTGGGCCAAGTATTTTTTATTCCGAAATAAAAGTATTTTCCGGATAATAAACAAACCGCTTTCCAAATTAAAAAAGTTTGGTATCCAATGAAAGAGGGCTTGAATAGCTTTAAAACTGAAATATCTAAAAGACGAAAGCCACACATTGAAAAATATTTCAATAAAAAATGGTAATTAATTACCATAGAACAAACATTGGGTCATGTATTTACATGGATTTCCTTAGTATTAAGTTATACAAATATATAAATAGAGGTGGTACCTTCATTCGTTATTTCTGTTTAAAAGCTATTTCAGTCCTTTTTCATATGATACCAAATTTATTTAATTTGGATAAGCGGTTTCTTTATTATCCGGATAGGACATTTATTTCTTAATAAAAAATATTAGGCCAAATTTAATAATAATAATAATAACATATTGGCGCTTACACATATGTTAGTGTTTGGCCGAGCTTCTCCTCCGATTTGTGGCCTGCGTCTTGATGTTGTCACACAAAGCGGAGGGACCTACAGTTTTACGCCGACTCCGAACGGCGATTGTATTTTTTGTGAGAAGCTGTTTTTCATGGCAGAAATACACTCGGAGGTTTGCCATTGCCTGCCGAGGGACGACCGCTGTTAAGAAAAAACTTTTTTTCTATATTTTTGCGATGTAGCTTTGACCAGGGTTTGAACCCTGGTGCTGCGGAGTGGAAGCGCACACTGCTTACTACTACACCATAGCGGCCGAAGGCCAAATTTAACTCGGAATAAAATAACTGTTATTATCGGTCCCTGGAATATTGTGCAAGTGCACAGACGCATATCTTACCAGTCACAGAAGAAAGCATTAAAAATTAGTTATCAAAACTAAAATCGAGAAGCGCTGATGACGTGACAAATTCTGAAACAACCAAAAGGATGAGAATGAAGAATTCTTTCGAAAAAAACGGTAACAGGAGGATACATCCGACATTTGCAGACCCGATGAAATTCTCAAAAAGTAATTATTGCACCGCAATAAAAATAAATAAATATAACTGAAAGTCCTCTCCTGCAGTGTCAATCGAAAAGTATTTACAATTTTGTCAAGTCTCCAGTTTTTCAAGTTTGTCGCCTCGAGCGAGTAGTTGTATGGTAGCGCAGGTTTGATTTACGACCCTTCAAAAAGTTTTTATTAAGTACAATGTTCCAAATTTTAAATTCAGGTACTAAAAAAACATTCAGTCTTATCATGAGTTTAATTTTCCCCGAACTTTCAGGTGATTTTTTTTTCAGGCAAAACTCAGGATAAGGCAGATTATTAAAAATTATTAACCTTTCCATTTTTTATTTACCTAAATCACCTTATTTACCCACCTATATTATTTCTTAAAAATACATGACATTCGCACCCGCATCCGCGGATGTTAGCTTTTAAACATCCGCATCCGCATTCGTATCCGCGGATGTCTAAAATTCCACATTCGCCACGTCCCTAATATGTACAGACATATGCGATTGGAGAAGAGATAACGTTTAATTCTTCGCCATGTGAAGCCATGCGAGAGAGAGAGATAATTTTTGCGTCGCTGATCAGGATAAATGTTGGGCTTCTGCGAAAAAATAGACCGTAGATTTTGACTTCCACGGCAAGATTATTCTTTTCACGGATAAACAACGGATAATTTACGGCAAATTATTAGATAGTTAGTTTGGGTTTAGCTGGTTTCCTTAATTGGTTTTCAGAAGGTGCCCTGCTAACTTCCATGGCACGCGATATTTTTTAAAATATGTCCGCGGCAAAATTATTCTTTTCACGGATAATTTACGGATAATTAACGGCAAATTATCCGATAGGAATTTTTGCTTTGAGAAAAAGTTGTCCTGCCAACTTCAGAGAGGGGTTTCTATCACTGTGCATCGTTGCAAATATGCCAAAAATGTCACTTTGAGACGTTTCATGAATGGCCTAATATCACGCGGAGTGGCAGTAACATAATACCTATGGCTTTCGCGACTTTATAAATTTAGCCATTTGCTGGCATTTGTATGATGTATCGCACACATTTTTGACGTAAAATACGTCTTAGGTTTCGATATGGGGGCTATGCTCAAATATTGTAGTTGAAATTTTTAGAGCTTCACGAATACGCTTATTGCACGAGAACTAGTGAAGCGATTTCAAAGAAAAGTCTGCCGTTTTAAAGACAAAATTCCAAACCCATCGACAGATACATTTATGTAAGTCACCGATTCGGTGTCTGTCGTAGAAACAACGGTAAATATTGGCTTATTTTGGGGTAAATTTTGAGCCTTTAAAGTGCTCTAGCAACTTATGATTAGCAGATATAACTCTCATTTTCGGGATTCTTTGGAGCAATAGAAAGATTATCGTGTACAAATCTATACTAATATATATTTTGAAAGCCGGTTTTTTCTGTTCGCAAAGCTCGAGATCGGCTGTACCAATTATTGGAATTTCGGTTATAGGTTCTGGATGGGCTTCCCATTGTCTTAGGCAAAAGAAAAGTTTAAATACTTCCCCAAAAATGGAACTGCAGGACATCAAAAATCCTATGAATCTAACATATGTAAATGCCCACATAGGGTTATGTATACATATACATACGTGCTAATGTTAACGTTAATCCTATGTTAAAAAAACAAATATGTATGTACAGTTCATGGAGAAATAATGTAGGCAATTATGTATGTAGAGTCGTTTATGTTGCCACAAGGAGCAACTAACATTGCTGTTAGGACTTACATTCGTATATCGTAGTTAAAAGTACAAAACCGCGTATCGTCATTCTGCAAAACCGCGTAACTGCCAAAAATTTTATTTGCTCACACAATCTCTTGGCTCAATCCTTATCCACTCGTCCTGAAATATACTAGCCAGAAATGCAATTGCTTTATAAAAAGAGAGCTATTTTGAAATATGAGTGTTTTTACTCTCTAGAATATAATTTATGCACCCTCACATACGCGGTTTTGCATTATCTTGATACGCGGTTTTGCATTTTGTTGATACGCGGTTTTGTACTTTAAATGAAGCTATGCATATTTAAGTACATACATATGTATGTATATAATTACGCATAAAAACTTTGCTGCTATGTTTTTTTGTACGTAAGTGAGCGCAGTATTAAAAGCAGCAACTCTTATCCATCTATGTATATCGCAAAGCTCGAGAATGGCTGAACCGTTTTTTTTTTTGTAATTTCGGACACCTGCTGCAGGCGTTCAAAGGATGGTTATCGGCTAAAAACAATCTCGATATATAAAAGGGGCGTGGAACCTCCCATACGAACCGAATTTTTCATACTCCATATCTCCGGAAATGTTCGTGGTAGAGATCTGGAACTTGGATATATGAAATCCATCGCATACTCTTGGAAAAAAACTGGAGCTATCGGAGAAGGGGGCGTGGCACCTCCCATACAAACCGAATATTCCTACTGCATATCTCTTGAAGTGTTCATGGGACAGTACTGGAACTTGGTATTGGCGCAAATGAAATCGACCGCATACTCTTGGAGAAAAATTGGACCTATTGGAAAAAGGGGTGTGGCACCTCCCTTTCAAACCGAATTTTTCATACTGCATATCTCTGGAAGTATTTATGGTAGAGTATTGGAACTTGGTATGAAGATATATGAAATCCCTCGCATACTCTTGGAGTATAATTTGGGCTATTGGAAAAGGGGGGCGTGGCACCTCCCATACAAGCCGAATTTTTCATACTGCATTTCTCTGGAAGTGTTCATGGTACAGTACTTGGTATTGGCGAAAATGAAATCGATCGCATACTCTTGGAGAAAAATTGGACCTATTGGAAAAGGGGGCGAGGCACCTCCCTTTCAAACCGAATTTTTCATACCGCGTATCTCTTGAAGTATTAACGGTAGAGCATTGGAACTTGGTATGAAGACATATGAAATCAATCCCATACTCTTGGATAAAAATTGGAGGTATTTGAAAAGGGAGGGTGGCACTTCCCATAAAAACCGAATTTTTCGTACTGCATATTTCTGGAGGCGTTCATGGTAAAATTTTTGAACTTGGTACGGAAATATATGAAAGCAATCACATACTCATGCAGAAAAACTGGAGTTATTGGAAAGGGGGGTTGGAACCTCCTATACAAACCAAATTTTTCATACTGCATTTCTCTGGAAATGTTCAGGGTAGAGTACTGGAACTTGGTGTGGAGAGATATAAAATCAATCGCATATTCTTTCAGAAAGATTCAAGCTATTGGAAAAGAGGGCGTTGTACCTCCCATACAACCGTACTATTTCATACTGCATATTTCTGGAAGCGTTCATGGTAAAATTTTTGAACTTGGTACGAAAATATCTGAAATCAATCACATACTCATGGAGAAAAATTGGGGTTGTTGGAAGAGGGCGTGTATATCTCTGGAAATGTTCATGGTCGAGTACTGTAACTTGGTATAGAGATATATGAAATCAATCGCATACTCATGACGAAAAATTCGGACTATTTGAAAAAGGGGCGTGGCATCTCCCATACAAACCAAATTTTTTTACCATGACCAGTACCATATTGGAACTTTATACGGGCGTGGCACCTCCCATACAAGTAGAACTTTTCTTATTGCATATCTCTAGAAGTGTTCATGGTACAGTACTGGAACACTTCGTATGGAGATATATGGAATTAATCCCATACTTATTGAGAAAAATGGTCTCTTTAAAAAGGGGACGTGGAAAAGTACAAACGTACTGACTTTTACTTATCTTTGAATGTCTATATAATTCTTCTGTAGGTACCCTGCAGTGAAAACCCAAACCAGTTAGAAAAAATACTAGTTCATAAACTAGTATGTGCCTACCAGTTCGACATTTTCGAAGAACTTAAGAGTTCAGCGACATCTGCCTTTGAATTGCCAAAGCCTAAAATAAAACGCAATTAATTGCTTTCTTACAAATGTCGGCTGTGGCGTCACGTGAAGACTACTGGTTCTGGTTCTGGGATCGCAGTTTCGAGGCCGCTTGGAGGTGGTTAATATTTTTAAAGTTAGATCAATGTAAGTAGGAATAATTATTTCAATTTAAATATAAATAACAAACTTAAAAATCTAGTTCCCTTACAAAAAAACAAACAAATATATGGGAAGAAATACTTGTGCCATAAAAAATAGATTAAAAAAAAATATATATTTTTTTTAATTAAATTTAAGAATAACAAAAGAAACCCTAAATAAAAAAATACAAATAAAGGAATTATTATAAAAAAATATAAAATAAAAAAATTTTCCTTGCGCCCGGGCTTGAACCTGGTACCTCAGGCATACCACGCGAGTGCTTTGCTCTGTCGGCCATTGCGACTGTTGGAGCGCCACAAGCAAAAAGGCATACTAATGCTTTTCATAGGGGATGAATTGGCAGATAATCTCATCAACTGGTATGATTCTACTAGTATTCCTACTAGTAGATGCTGATGCACAGCCTGACAATTGACATCTCGTAGGACATCGTAATGTTAGAATTACCAGTCGCTAACATTGAAAAAGGATAGAACGTGAACTAGTTGGGCTGAAACGCAAACTGGTAAAATTCTAGTTCACAACTAGTAGCTTTCCCTGCAGGGTATATTTGTGAGTGAAATCCTAAATGGCTGGATGGATTTTAACAAAGTTTTGTGTGTGTTTGAGTGGGTATCTGGATAGTTTAGTTTGACAGTTGGCGCTGGAGTTGAGTTATTACTAAAAATCTTTTTTTATGATCGATTTGGCGAATATTCAAAACATGTATTGGAATCGGTAAAGGCAGTCCCATTGCAAAAAAAAAGAGCTGCCAGGTGGTGCTGATGTCGAGTTATTACTAAAAATCGACAAGTGAGAAAAGGTGCCGCAAATGGCAGACTAAATCGACCTATTGCACCATTGAGTATATCGAACTCTCGTATGTTACGATTGGCCCTATGCCAATATTATTATGCGTTAAAGCTTCATTCGAAGAAACCAGGGTTGAGTTGTGCAGTGGTAAATCTCAAATCACCACCTGTCGAAATACCTTAGCAGCCAATTTCATGAAAATTTATTTTTTTAATTGAATTTAATATAGAACCTGACAGAAAAAATCATTTTTCACTTAAATTGCTTTCGCCAAACTGGCTTTTAAGGTATTTCATATCAATTTATGTGTGTATGTATATTGTATTTCTTTTTCTGTTGAAAGGATACGCAATCATTTTGAAATTGCCACCAACTATAAGATAAGGTTTCTAGGGCACATTCAATATAGATCCGGATCAGTGTTGCCACTAGGCAACTCTCATGGAAATAACACTTTCGTTCGGTTACTGAAGGCTGCAAACGACCACCAAACCATAGTCTTAGCCGATGAATGTGCCAGTACAAATCGTAAATGAGGATTGTTGGAGAAACTGTAGGACTAAAATGTTTAAATTAAAAATCGAATTTGGCGTGGGACGAAGTTCGCTGGGTCTGCTAGTTTTATATAAATTCAACATATATCGAGCATTGAAAGGCAAAAAATTGTTGAAAAAATGTGCAAGTTTTTATAATACCAAAATTCTCGAAAACCGCCGAATCACAAAATCACTTCGTCACTAATTTGCAAACACGTGCATGTGTAAAAACAGTTAGGTGCTGGCAGATACAAAAAGATACCAAAAACAGATTGCGCAGGTGAGAGGAAATATGTATAAGCTGATCGCAGCATATTTTGTACCCACCCTGTGAGGAAAATCTCTAGTTCTGAACTGGTGCGATTTTGGTACATTTTTACCCAGTACTGGTTCGCGATAAATCTCTTTTGCATGCAAGCAACTGGCGAATTTAAGCTGGCGATGTCCTAGGAAGTGTCAATTGCCCCCGCTGCATCCCTTTTTCGATAGTTCCGAACTAGTCCCAAATTCTATAGTTCCGAACCAGTTCTAAAATCCACAGACGGAAGAAAAAAGTATCATGATTTTTCAAGTTATTTTGGAAGAAATGTGTTTTCAATTCGAAATTAAATTTGTTTGAATGATTGTAAGAAATGTACGATCTCTGCAGGGAAACCGCGGACTAGTGAATAAAATTTCTAGTTCCGTACTAGGTCTTTATCACCAAAAAGGAACTAGTCCGATAGGAACTAGATCCCCACCAGTCGAAAATCGGCGAAAAGTGGTACTTTTAAAGAACTAATTTTTTTCAGTTTTTTCCACTAAAAATCTATATCTCAAGTGACGAATTTAGAAATGGTTCGGAACTATAGAAAAAGGGATGCAGCGGGGGCTTGTTTACTTTACATAGATATGTGTTCGGTGCCTTTTTCGTTCAAATACGCTTCTATTCTGTGCTTCGCAGATGCTTTTTCATAGCTTGGTAATACAAAACTAAAATTTGTGGTAACATTTCAGCATCTTGGGACCGTCTGTAACCTAAGAAATAACAGCGAGCACCTCTGCAAACTCAGGTACAGCTAAAGGTATGTATACATACATTTCTTACAATCATTCAAACAAATTTAATTTCAAATTGAAAACACATTTCTTCCAAAATAACTTAAAATCGCACACGCGGAAGAACCAAAAAGATTGAAAAATCATGATACTTTTTTCTTTCGTCTGTCGATTTTAGAACTGGTTCGGAACTATAGAATTTAGGACTAGTTCGGAACTATCGAAAAAGGGATGCAGCGGGGGGCCATTGACACTTCCTAGGACATCGCCATGTTAAATTCGCCAGTTGCTTGCATGCAAAAGAGATTTATCGCGAACTAATACTGGGTCTAAATGTACTAGAAGCGCACTAGTTCAGAATTAGAGATTTTCCCACAGGGTTTACATACATTTAGCTGTACCTGAGTTTGCAGCGGTGCTCGCTGTTATTTCTAAGATTCCAGATGGTCCCAAGATGTCGAAATGTTACCACAAATTTTAGTTTTGTATTACCAAGCTATGAAAAAGCATCTGCGAAACACAGAATAGAAGCGTATTTGAACGAAAAAGCCACCGAACACATAGAACTAGTTCTAAATTCGACAAATAAGATCTAGTTCGTTCTGCATCCCTTTTTTATAGTTCTCAACCATCCGAACCACTTTTCGCCGATTTTCGACTGGTGGGGATCTAGTTCCTATCGGACTAGTTCCTTTTTGGCGATAAAGATCTAGTACGAAACTATAAATTTTATTCACTAGTCCGCGGTTTCCCTGCAGGGCATGTACCTACATGTGTATGTATTAAAGGTCTGCATCGGAATTCAGTTTGCTTCACTGTGAAGTTTTTTTCCAAATATGTGAACTACTCATACTCTAACAGAGAGGGCATGGAAGGAAGAGAACTGAAGATGTGCGCTGTATACGTAAAAAAAGTACTCAAATAAATTATGTTCCGAAAAGAAGAGGAACATAAATCAGCAGTATCATGCTGTTAAACTTCCACAAAAAATATGTTCCTTCACAAGTATTTTTTGCGTATTTTTGGAAGTTTTCGTTTAATGTGACATAATAGGGGTTTTCACGATCCGGTGCATACTGTATAGCATTGTGCATAGATAGAATAAATAGCATGAATGGATAATTTTGTTGGTGTTTCAACAACAACAAAATTAGCCAGTCATGCTATTTATGCTATCTATGCACCATGCTAGACAGTATGCACCGGATGGTGAATACCCCTAAGGTTAATGTTAGAGCTGTTAAATAGCAAACTTAGAGAAACAATGTAGGGCGCTCCGAATATTTAGCCAACAGAATATTTGTATAAAGAAAGTAGACTCATTTTATACAAAGAACCAATTTTTATTTGCGCAATACGATACTTTCATTTCCCAATACCAGGCGCACATACATATGAAGTAGCAAGCTTTCCCTATGCATACATTCCCAATAAACATTGGGCTTGGTTAGCAATTCGAAAATGATTGGAAAACCAATATTTTTTTCGAGTCTTACCTTCGATAACGAATGTGCATTAGGTTAGTATTCGATTCGAGAACTAAGCCATTCTCCAGAAAAACGACACCTCCAATGTATTTTTCCTTCGTTATGAATTCGAAATCCGAATTGAAATTTTATTGTGAGAGAGCGATTGTCTTATATTTTCCTTCGAGAATGAGCTGGATTTCACTTTCTCTCTTGTTACTATGGTTTCAATTTTTTTCCAACCCATTTCGAGTGTATTTCAAATTTACTCTGAACGTTGGAAAACCAAGGTTGGTTATGAGCAGTGTTGCCATTTTAGCCGTTTTCCGGCTAGATTTAGCCGGTTGCGATAGCAAACAGCCGGAGAAAATTCGGTTTAGCCGGCAGCCGATTTGTTAGCCGTTTTACAAAAAAAATAGCCGTTTTTAACCGATTTTGCTATTTGCTATTCGCCTCATTCAAGTTCAAATATACAAGTTTATATTTTTACAAATTTAGTGATCCAAAATGTATTAGAAATGGCTAGTCTTATCTCTGAGAAAATTTTCATGTCGGACTGTGTTATATAAAATTGAAAAACCATCAGCAGATTTCAATGTTTTGTTTTAGTTTTAAGCGAGTGACCCAAATACATATAAACTGGGACGCCTCTTTTTAGCTAATTAAAAAGTTACAAATTTTGCTGAATTTTCATAATTTTTACACAAAGTGTGAAATCTGTTTGTAGTATATGTGATTGTTAAGTAATGAGCTACATATTCAAAAAAATAATAAACATTAAATAAACTAAAGAAAAATTTTTGTTCTGAATGTCTTAAATTTAAGTGCGAAGTTTTATTCGCTACACTTAGAAAATAAAATAGCACGAATTTCGATGTGGAGCAAAACTCTCTGGGAAGACAATGCATGGTGCAAACATACTTTTTAAATTTTATAAAATGAAACTGGAGTAGTTTTCATTTTATGTGGATAATTCTTGTCACAAATACATAGTTTCGTGCTTATATTTTTGTATATATTGGTACTGTTACAAGCTGCAGGGCATCATTTTAACTCGACCTCTTTTAGAGGTTTAAAAATATTATGCGTCGGCAATTTGTTATCAAACTGCATTAGATCGGAAAAGCAAAAAACTTTATTTTCGAACGTTTGCTCAAGTGTACCGAGTTCTGGCAGTTTGGAAACGCGCAACACTTTTAATATTTTCATCAAACTTCACTAACTTAAATTTTTTTTTGCTTTTTCAAGAAGCAACAATTTTTCTGCTTATGAATCTGGTGGCATAATTTTGGTTAAATGTCATAAACTTGTTAAAAGTGAAAGGGTCGGCAACAACAACGAATGTCAATAAACTAAACTACCTTTTGTGTTTGTATCATGGCGTTTTCTTTTCTCGAAATAATGTTGCCTTTTTTCCTCAGCCCTTTCACAGCTTTACGTGTTCATTTCTCAAAATATTGCCCTCCGACTAAGCAAAAGTGCCATACTTTCTGCTAATATAGCCATTTTGCGGGACAAAAAGCAACCTACTGAAAATGTTCCAATATTTATAAGAAGGTAAAATTGTTTAATAGAAAAGAAAACGCCATAAGTTTTTAATTTATCTCTGGTTTAATATTTAAGTAATACAAACATGACTTCTGATGTAAAGCTTAGCTATGTATAACAACAGTTTCCTTTGTTAAACAAAAATAAAGTGGTGTACAGCTTAGCTACGTATAATCTTTATTAACCAAAAAAAATGCAATGGATTTACTAGTCTTTCTAATTGTAATTTATGTATTTAAAAAAAATTGTTCTAGTTGAAACATTTTAGCCGTTTTTAGCACTTTAGTACACTGGAAAAGCGAACAGTGTTTTATGTAGCAGAGCGCTGTTGAGTAACATTCTCAGTTCCTAAAATTTATGATGTTCTCCTTCTTTGTTCCCATCTTTTTAAGTACTCTAAGACTATGTTCAAACAGGCCAATTAGCTGAGGCAATTAAGCTCTAAATTGCGTAATTGATTTTTGTGTTCACACATATGTCATCTGCGCAATTAGCGATACGATATCAGCTGCTGGATTACCTACGGTGATGGAAAAGTTGGTACAATCGTACCTTTATTTAGTTTGAAAGTGCATTCGGTACAAACACACAACTTTAGGTACATTTGGAACGTAGCCAAATAACTTCTCAGGAAATCAGTTCTTATTTTATTGACATTTCAATGCATTTTCTGTTGCGGGCAACTGGTCCAATACCTTTCCCTCATACAAATGACACAAAAAGGTGGCAACTGTAGTTGATTTCGCCAGATAGACGGAAAATATTTATTTTTAAAGTCAGATCGGAGAACTGGGAGGAAATTAATTCACCTTTTCTACAACATAGTTTTGTCTCGCGCTGCTCGAAGAGATTCTTTTCATAGCCAAAATTTGTTTAATGTGAGTACAGAAGTTGATGTGGTATCGATGGGAATTTTTATCCTCCTATCTTCTTTATATAGAAATACATATTTACTTTTTGGGTACATCTATCCACTTTTAGATAAAGCTTTCCATAAATTAGGTACAATTTTATAATAAAATTTTCCATCCCTGATGGAATATAAGCTGTAAAAGGGGGACAGAAACAAACAGCTGATTGCTCTTTGTTCAATAAACATACCTCCAAGTCAAAATTAAACACACCTAGCAGGGTTGCATAGAGGATCTGACAAAAATTAATTGCCAATTAATAATTAATTGGAAATTAATAAATTGAATTTTTGTATGATAAATTGGGTAACAATTAAGGCTTAAATTTGTGAAAAGGTTCTTAATTGCCAATTAGGCCCCTGTTTGAACATAGTCTAAAATATATGTTCCATTTACTCATGTACACATGTGAAGAGTATTTCTGCTGGTATATTTGCAGTGCTTTAATATGTATCTACATACATATAGATATGTACATCCCAGTAGAAATCGGTTGTATGCATTCTTGAATGATGCTATATGAGTGAATTAGTGTGAACAATTCATGCGTAGTCATGAATTTCCACGAACAAATTCAAATTATAGCGAATTGCAAGCGAATGTACGTTGTCGTTATTTTAAGTACATTTCTTGATAAATTTTCAGTGGAATTTTTGTAATATTTTCAGTCTTGTACAAAAATTTGAGTGAACGGACGTGTTGTGCAATACTATTTTCAGCACACACGGGCTTTTGCAAAATATGCATTTGCATATGTAAGTGCTACTTGTTTGTATGTCCCCGTATATTAAAATTTTATCAGAAAAGTAGCATTTACATATGGGGATCTTGTAAGAATGCTTTAATACTGTTCCATTAATGCATTTTTGTATGTTTGAAACATTAATACAGCCATATGCATACAGCAGTAGTAAAGTGTATGATTAAGGTACGTATACGCTCTGAGAAACCACGCGTGTTAAATGGAAATGAAGGTTCATTTATACTGGCATGTATACACAGCAGCAAGCTCATGCCACCAACAGCAATGTCGTATGCATAAAATTTCTACTGGGATTGTACATCCATATACATATGTATATACATACATACATATGTATGCATAATACGCGAAAGCTTCTTGTCAAATTGTCACATCTGTAATGTTATATTGATTTTACAAAATGAGCTATCAAATTAAAGGGCTTGGCCTGCAGATGTGCAATAGCTTCTTATTTTTTCAAAAAGAGTTGCCACCTGATAAAAAATTATATTCAAATCATTTTTAAGTTAAATCAATTATTACACTATGAATATCGACGAAATGGTTTGAAAAGGCTCTATTTCTTAATTACACATATCGCACATTTAATAATATAACGAAGTATTTCAAAATTTCCGTTTTGTGGGAAAACGCAATCAAAGTTTTATCATTTCATACAGTTCGTATACAAAAAGACAGATGGAAAGACACATATCGTCGCCATATTTGGGAAGTTTAGTTATCTGTTAGACTGACCATATTGTACTTATAAAGCTTATTAATTGCATAATGAAATCTCCAACAACTTAAATTTTCAGTTGCATCTCTATATTATTAAACGTGCGATATGTCTCAGGCATGCCGCGAGTTCGACTAAATAAAGGCAGAAAATTAAAATGTATATTCTGATATGGCTGTCAGACGAAAGAGGTTGTGGTTAGAAAATATTTTGAGTAGGGTTGCCACCTATTTCAAAATTAGAATTTAAATAAAGTATGCATGAGTTTAATGAAATATTAAAAATTTTACGTGAGACGAAGGTGGTAGGATATCCTTAGTTTAAATATTTAGATTATTAAAGAGGGTTGCCACCTGGTAAAAATGTAAACTCAAATTATTTAATAAGTTAAAGCAATTATTAAAAATATGGGTATCAAATGAAATGGGTTTAAAAAGGATTTATTTCTGAACTGTGTTTAGGAGCATTGTCACGTATTTAAAAAATCAAATTTAACTTAATTCATAAGGCACATGAAATATTGAGGTAAGTATCACAATATCAGATTTGTTTATTTCTTTATATTTGATTTATTTTATTTTATTTTATTTTATTTATTATTATCAACAAACAGGACGCTTACAGACTATATGACAATTATATACATAGAATAAAGGAAATCCTATGACAAGTGCCTTATGAGTAAATTCTTGAAAGTAAACTTTGAGTAAGAAAAATCGAAGTCTAAAGATGAAGAATAGGCATTAAATTCGTTACAACGAAGAATACGTGAGGGAAACGAATTTTCATAAGGAGGTGCGAGCAATCTATAGAGCCTGCAATTATGTCAAAGACAAAGCACATCGATAACAGAGTACGCCTGGACTCTAAGGACATGAGATTTATCAACAAACAACGAGAACGATAGGACGGAATAGGGTCTACAAATTTCAACGGACGCAAAGCAAAGCGTATAAAAGCCCTCTGAACAGACTCCAATCTGTTCACATGAACTGTATGAAAAGGTCTCCAAACAAATACAGCGTATTCTAACCTCGACCGAAGTAAAGACGAATACAACAGTTTGAGAGTATAAGGAGCGGAAAATTACGAGCAGTTGCGACGAATAAAGGCCAACATCGCGAATGATTTAGAAACAATAAAGTTTATGTGGGTGGTGAAGGTGAGCTTGGAGTCAAAATAAACACCCAAGTCTTTAAAAGCAGTAATTGATTTTAGCGGGACGTTCGAAAAACAGTAAGACGTTGGAACAATACTAATCACTTTTGCAAAAGAGGTATAATGACATTTACCAATATTGAGGGACAAACGATTACGCGCACACCAACAGTACAAATTATCAAGCTATAGTATATCTTCAGGTCATCCGCATATAGAAGAAACTTACACTTTGAGAAATAGGAAAATTTTTATAAGTTAAGATAACAAATAATAACGGACCTAAGACACTACCCTGGGGAACACCAGAGGAGGAGACAAAAGAATAAGACGATACATTATCAAAACGAACAACACAGCGGCTATTATACAGATAGGATGTGATCCACTTCAGAAACTCTGAATGAAAGCCCAGGCCTTCAAGTTTAGCTATCAATATTCGATGAGGCACCCTGTCAAAAGCCTTAAGGCCGGTCCACATAGAACTTTCGTGTTGGCTTTGGCGTTGGCGTTGGTTTGACAGAACGCACGTTAAAAGTATGCTTGCTACAATGAGCGCTTGGCAGCGAATGCTTGGGCCACTAAATTAACATACTAACGACAGATAAATTAATATTTCATATCAATAATTGCATTAAAAACGATATTTCTTGCCCGCACTTGAATAAAAAGGAAAATATTTCACATAATTTTATTTATTTGCAACAGCTGACGAGCGACGCACGCGAAAAGTTGAGAGTTGGCCATCTTTTTGCTTTGTGTTGGCGTGAGCGTTGTCGAATTTTGGCTATGTGGACGGCTGCATTTGAATTCATGTATTCATAGTCAGCTGTTGAAGCGACGCCAACGCCAACGCAACGCCAAAGTTCTATGTGGACGGGCCTTTAAGGTGCTGTCCTAATGCAGGCTTGCTTTGCTTGCTTCGCTGCGAGAAGTGTCAAAAATTATTATTAAAACGTATAAAGGCTGGCCAAATGGCAGCTTTACTTCACTTGCTTTAAGCGCCTCAAAGTTTGAATTAGGCAAATGTTTTATTTGAAAGCGTTTTGTAGGCTTTTGACAAAGAGGTATGTTCCTTTCTAAATAAATAAATTCAAACAAAAATTTGCTTACTTAGGGCGTGTGTGAATCGGTAACAAAGTTCTATGGGGAAAGCTGTTGAATAATATTTTTACTATGGTGGGACAGTTTTGCCAATCTGCTGTGTCAAATGAAATATTTTTTGACAGCAGTAACTTTTTGATAACCGCAGATTTATTTGGAATAAAATATTACAAATTGATGTGAAATGAATATTTTAAGAAAACATCTACCATCGTTGATTGCAATTCATATTTAAGTTTTTATTTAACGAAAAATTACACACATCAACAATCTTTGCGATTGTCAAAATTTTCTATCCATTTGTCAAAAATTTCACTAGCCTCATGAGCTACTGAAATTTTATTCACCTCATTGTTGTCAAAAATTTACTCGACGCGAACTTTGTTACCGATTCACACACGCTCTTAATTTAAAAAAAGTCACAGAAAATGCAGGTAATTCGAAATGAAATAAAAATGATTCGTTGTTTCCATATTTATATTTAACATATCGTAATCTTATAGTAAAAGGTTGCAAAGCCCACTTTTACAAATTTCACACGAGAGGAAAATACTTCTTCTTCAAGTAAATCGCTTTTTTAAGTTATAGTTTTTTTAGTAAATGTAGAAATAGATATGTATGTATCATTATTATCATTTCTTTTAAATACAAACATTATTTCGCATTAATTTAAAAATAAATCTGAAAGTTTTTCATAAATTTTTTAGAGTTTTCTAGGAAATGATTATTAACGTTAAGGGAACAGACATTGACATTTCAACCAGACAGCTTTGACAGCGTTCCAAGCCACCATTCGGCCAAGCAAGTTTTCAAAGTAAATCAAAGCAAATTGAAGTCAGCAAGGCGCGCAAAGCAAGCCTGCATTGGGCCAGCGCCTTTAGAGAAATCGGTATATGTAGCGTCAATTTGGAATCCCTTTTGAAAGGTTTCCAAACAGTCCTCTGTAAAAGCAGCTAAATTGGTTAACGTAGATCTACCCGGCACGAACCCATGTTGGTTGGGACATAATAAATGTTTAATAGCAAAGTAAATTTTATCTTTAACTATGGACAGTGGTAAGCTTAGAAATCGGCCTATAATTCTCAATAAAATTTTTATTACCACTTTTAAGAATTGGCGTAATAAAAGTCAATTTCCAGTCATCGAGGAAAACTCCGGCAGATAGAGACATGTTAAAAATGTGCCTCAAAGGCGCAATTAGTGAAGGACAACTTTTAAATAAAATAACCGAGAGGCCATCTACATCAGTGGTAATGGATAGTTTAAGCTGGTTAATGCCTTTAGCTACATCCTCGTCTATCAACTTTAATTTCCCGAAGTTAATGGGATTATCTAAATTTGACAAAAGATCTTCAGGAATAAAATCATTATCAGAATTACCTGAAATAAAATGGAAGAAAAAAAATCCGCAAAAAGATTAACAGCTTCGGGGATGGAGTTGGCTTACACCCCGTTAAGCTGGACCGATGCAGGTATATTAGAGCAATTTTTCTTTGATTTAATATAACTCCAGAAGAACTTGGGATTAGATATAATATTGCTTTCTATGCCGCGAATATAATTCCTATACAAATATTTATTGAGCCTGTTAAATTCATTAAATTCTATAAAACACGTAACGCTCACGCAAATTAACATCGTTGGAATGCTTTTGTCTTTTGTAGAGCTTATTCTTCATATTCCTTATACGTTTGATTTCCTTAGTAAACCATGGACGATTAGCGGTTTTCAAATTAAGAATTGGGATGTGACCCACACAAATATCAAAAAGTTTAGACTTAAAAATAGCGTAGCAACCAGTTACATCCACATATCCAAAGAGCTGGGACCAATCCAAATCAAACAAATTATTCAATTCAGCAAAATTACAAGAAGAGTAATTAAAAGCAACGGTCTGACTAGCAGTCGGTAATTCAAAATACCGTATATTTTGCTTTGCTGCCTCTATGCTTAAGTGCACATTTAAGATACCTACCCCAAAATGCGCATCAGAGGCATCATTTTAACCATTTATAAGGAAACTGCTCCGATAGATGCATTTAGCATACCTGCACATTGGCGATACCTGTCTTAAAAAATATGCGACTAGTATCAATTATCAAAGAAAGTATTACATTTACCTGCACTGGCCCTACAATTACATAATTTTACAACTTTTTATTTATTTTGTTCAGCTCACAGAACAACGAAAATGGCTATAAATTTATGTAGTTATATAGATAATTAGATACTATTCGGTAAAAATTTCGCTTGCAGTAATTTCTACGTGGTAAGTGCTTCTCCATTATTTGCTTTCATAGGGACTTGAATACCTTCCTCATTGAAGTAGTAAAGAAAATTCGCTTAAGTGCCTTTTTCGGTTAAGTGCACAAGTTTTTCGTGCAAAGAAGGATGTGCAGCTAAGCAAAATATACTGTATTGGTAAAATTCAAACTCCAAAACCAAAGGGCAATGATGCTGATTTGGAGGGGAGATGTAACTTGCCGCATGAGAGAGCTTGAAATTTATATCAGAAAAAACCATTGATTTGAAATAATTCAATACATAATAAATTATCAATTAAATATGATTCATATAAAGTAGTAACATTTGATAGGGTGAGGAAAATATTGTTATCAATAAAGCTCCAGGAAATATTACATAAATTAAAGTCACCCAAAACACAAAGTTGGTTGTTTCCAATTTTCTCGTGGGGTGCCAGTATATTGTCAACATGTGCCTTGTATATGACATCACAGCTGCCCGGTGGAATGTAGGATACACAAATGTACAGCACACCACAGGTGCCATGTAATTTTACACAAAGTTGATCCAACAGGGAGTTGGCATCTAGCAGCGGATAAAAAGAAGCTCGAAGATATCTGCGCGCAGCTATCAGTATAACACCACCCCTACTAACACCAGTTTTAGCAAAATCTCTGTCTTTGCGAAAAACGTCAAAGAGAGCTGGATTAAAGAACTCCGCATCGAGAAAGTTAGCATTCAGCCAGGTTCCTGTCAGAACGAAGCAGCCATAATCCAATTGTGAGCTGAGAATGTAGACAGATTCGGATTTTGTCCTGAGTCCCGAAGTATTTTAGTGATAGATACTTATTTTCCGATCACCAGAGGTAGAATGACTTCTTCTTGGCTGCTGGGTATCTCTTTGAAAAAAATCAAAAGGCCGGACAGCAACGTTGGAGGGCCAAATATCCGATGACAGAATTTTGAGTAGTCAGATCCTGAAACTCCAAGCTTGAAATTAATGTGTTTAATAGTTTCCAAATCAGAATCCTTCTTGACCAGTTTATAGCATACAATTGTCTTCTTATCGATAGCTGCATATTTAGCCACATAGCCAATGATGTCATCAGTCCTTACAGTAGGCAAAAATGATGATAAGTGAAGCCATTTGCGACGAACCACAACTCCAAGCTCCGCTCAAATACACACCGCCTATGTCTCTTATGAGTACGCATTTTATCCATAGCGGACCACTGTGCATTATTTGCTTGCGCATTGTTAGTTGCGTTTTTCGCTTGTGCATTGTTCAACCTAGCATTGTACGCCAAAGCCGCAGCAGCGGCATACGTAGGCACAGCGTTAGCGGGGCCAGCAGTTGGTGAACAGGCAGAAGTACAAGCAGGCGGAAGAGATGAAGAAGAAAAACCGATGTTATTACCAGGAGTAGTTGGCGATCCAGTAAAAGCAACAGCAGCAGAAAAACCGGTATTACTACTAGGAGTAGTTGAAAAACCGGTATTAGTATCAACTACATCAAGAGCGGTATAACCAGTATTTATACCCGGCGCATCAGAAACACAATGCATTTCAGAACTTTTTCGTACTGCCACGGTGACTTTACGTGACAGTTTTTT